>NC_056575.1:6234541-6542041 GCF_018340385.1 Cyprinus carpio
TTCAGTTCCATGTTCAGTTTATTTTGTATTTAGCCCAATATTTTTACCTTTTTCTTTAATGCTGCTTCCTCAATTTATTTTCCATTCTCCATCTGCCATAAAGATTTTTTTTCAGTGTTTCCACTTCAGGATTCATGATTACCTGCTGAAATACAGGCAACAATACCAGCCTTTCTACAGTGTCAGTAAAAATTTCTCTTGTACTGAGTATTGCAATCCTAGTGTACATGTACCTATTTCTATATCGATACTAACAGATAAGTCACCACTTCAGTCCAAAATAGTGCACTTGTTTTATAGGGGTGCACAATAAATATCGGCACGATATTAATGGGCATCTCGTCAGTAAAGCTGGTTCTGTAATCAGCGGAAAATCTCTACACGTGCGTGCTTTCACATGGAGCAGCATTTACTACATAGAGCCATTGTTCACTGACAAGCTGTGCAAAATATGATTGTGGTTTTGCGCAGCTTGTCAGTGAACAACGGCTCTGTGTAGTAAATGCTGCTCCATGTGAAAGCACGCATGTGAAGAGATTTAACAGCTTTACCGACGAGATGCGCATTAATATCGTGCAGATATTTATCGTGCATACCTACTTATTTCTTTGGTTTGTATCTGTGGAGGCCACAAGACCGTGGAGTGTCCCATTTGTCATTGTTTAGTTCAATTGGGTGCACATAAGTGGCCAGTATGTCCCCTCAATGTTTTTTGTTTTTGAGAACTGCTCAGGGATTGCTGTCTGGGGCAAGAACGTTCTCACCCACTCACTCATCTCTTATCCTCCATTTATTTTGGCATTAGACCAGAAATGAGTTGTGTAACTTTGGAGGGCAACTTCAGCGCTTATCCCAAAGCATTATGGGATGCTGGCATTGTCATTGAGCATATCTGGTAGATTTATTGCAAGCATAGATTTAGTTGTAATCTCTAACACATTTCTCTGATCCCAAAGTATGTTCTGTGTCCATAGACGTAGATGATTGAGTTACAAAGAGCTCCTACTTTATGGATTGCACACCTTCAACTGCATGTCTGGTCCTCCCAGAGCATTTTTCTGGATATTTTGCAATTTATGTCCATGATGTAAACATCTGTGCTTGTTTGGTCTGTTTAATTGGACTAATTAATGGAAGGCAAATATAGACCTTCTCTCATCTTGGCTTTCATAAATAAATAAAAGAGATGAATAATTGAAATAGGGCTTGAGTGTAAACAGGAGAATGTGAGGGAGAGTCTGGTCTGGTGGTGAAGAGTCGTGGAGGTCACGGATGTTGATGTTGTACATTGACAGTCATGTACTACTCCTTTTCACCCTTCGCCAGGCCTTCCAAAGCTGTGGTTGGAGCCCTGACAGGGATATTTATTTGCTCGAAGGCTGTTGGATGCTAGAAGTGTTTTTAGGTGGATTTCTGTCGATTCATAAATATTCATCTGACTTGCATTGAATGTCTGACACCTTCTTAACAGAGCTGTGTTAGGAGAGGATAAGGCTAAAACAAACTCCATATGCTTGGCTCGATGCATCATTCATGTCAACCAAGAGAAGATTTCTGAAATAAACACCAGCCACAATCACTAACTGTGGCGCTCTGAGCTAATTACTGCTCAGAGCCGAGTTATGTTCTCGAAACACACCAGGGAATGTGGTTCTCAAAAACCTCCAATTGTTCTCTCTGTGTTATAGTTTTCCGGCACTCTGGAGTTTGATTCTTGATGTGGTTGTGACGGAGAGTTATTCAGACAGATCCTCTTCTGTTTGTGCCTACGTCTTTAATCAAGACGTGAGTGGCAGGTAGAAGCGATGCGTTGTGTTCAGAGTGAGTCTGGATTACCATTCTCACTCGGAGATGGAGAAGCCAAAGCTCCTCTTGTTGCAGATCAGTGGTGCAGAGGCAGGCCTTGTTCGAAAATGCCTTCAAAGTCACAGAAAAATGGCAGAGGTTGAATTGGGGCATTGGGGTATTTATTTCATACATTCAGCAGCGGTAAATTTGCAGGTAATTATTGAGGATTGTAAGGCTCACTGTTTGAGAAGGAGGTTTTTTTTGTAGCCTGTGAGATTGCATGTCACATTGTCAGGTTCTGCCATCATCTCTCTGATTTAATTTTTTATCAGTAAGTCTACATGCAAAGGCTCATGCACTGTTAACTCTTTTTGTCTTGCCCAGCTTTCCAAGTTAACCCATTTCACTCTGTGTGGTGTATTTTCACGTCTACTGTATTTCTCTCTTTCTTCCTCTGCATTTCTTCTCACTGGAATGCTGTCTACTTCCCAGTCTGCTTTCAAGGTCAGTATGCCCGCTTTCCACTGCAAATCAACTTCTTTATGTTATAACACACAAACTATATGCTGCTTTACCAGGGTCTGCTCTGTAAATCATGTTAAGGATGGTTCGAATGATCTGGGACCTGTGTTTTTGAGGGGCCATGTGGGGGAAAACTGTATCCGCTAGGCTAGACAGGAGGAAAATAATTCAGCGGTTGATTGTAGTGTGGTGGAGCCCTTGGGCGATGCACTTAACCCCAATTTGCTCTTGTTGCCTCCATCACTCCCCTTGGACTTGCTTCTAAAGTTTCTATAGAAAAAAAGAGAAATTGCTCTGACCTGAATTGATTAAAGGTTCAAAAGAAGGAATGAGGAAACCTGGGTAGGTCAAGTAGGCGCTACAAGCTTGTCTTATTAATGCATGCTAGCTTACCTGTGAGGTCTGTTGAGACAGAGTTCAGAAGAAGAAAAGAAGGACTTGCCAGAGCTTCTGCTGTTTGCGGATGATAGATTGAAAGGATGTGGGAAAAGAATGTGGGAGAGCCCTTGCAGAACTTCTAATTGGAGCGTAAAGAATCTCCATCAGTCATTTTCTCCCCAGCGGTATTGAAAAGCTTGCCTCCTCTGCCAGCCCACCGTCGATACGGACCCGTTCCGCTACAGCCGGGAGCTCAGCTTTTGGCTTGTTTATCTCGGTTATTATTTGCATCTCTTTTTAGTTTAGTCTGGAACAGAGACTTGTCAAGCTGTTTTATTTTTTCTGCTCTTGTTACTCCACTAGAAAACAAGCCTAATGTTGCGGGAGCGCTTGACAGAACTGTCATTCTCTCTCTCTCAATCTCTTTCTTGCTCATCCTTCTTCTGCTCCTCTGTTTTTTGGCTTTTTTGAATTATTCTCTGGAACTCAGCAACACAACAAACAGGGCCAATTTGATGTCTCCCCCAGATGAAGGGGCGCGGCGTAATGAAAAGGAATCCATGTCACTCTGAAATGAATTTTCCCCAGTGTTACGCGTTTGCTGCTGAGCTCCAGGGCCTCTTGATTTAGTCTACAAATGCTTGACAATACATGTGATGTGCATCATTCCCTGAAGCATGAATGATTCCTGTCGCCTTTCTCTTTATTTTTATTATTATTTTTTCTTATTTTTTCTTTAGTATTTCATGAGCTTAAGTTTAGCATACAGTATGTTATTTTAGAAATCTTTAATATATAGTGTCTTTGTAATATGTAGTAATGTATTTCAGAATATATTTTGTCATTCCTCCCTCTGTTTTTCCTCTCTCTTCCACTTTCTCTGTTTGTGTAATTTAAGTTACCGTTACTCATTCTGGAGAGGTTGAAGACTGTATTTCTGGGTTTTGTCTCATTATTGTGAGAGGCTGTTCTACTGTGCTGGTCTGCCGCTGTCGGTTCCTCCGGCAGGTGAAGGCCACAATCCCATACAGACAGGGAGGTCTGCTTCTCTGGGCCTGTCGATGAGTGCATACGATCTGGCCAGCTCGTGGAACACCTCCGGCTGTCTGTTGTCTCTGTGTGCTTTCCAGTACGCATTGGCTGGGCCGGCCTCAGGGCCGACCGCATGATTAACTATATTAGTCAAGGGCTGGAGGGAATTGTCCTCTCCGCACAGGACGGTACGTAACAGACGCGGGGACACCCTGTCGTGCACCTGGCCGCAAAACCTTCTCAGAAGCCAAAGTCTATTAGGCTCGAAAAGTTTGCACTCACCACAAACAGAACTGTGAATATGAGCCCCGCTATCAAGCAGCGGCTCTTGCCAGCTCTGCTCCACCTGCTGCTAGAGAAATGGCCACAGCCTGCGAAGAACCCACATTTCCTGTCTTTTATTAGTCCTGAGCTCACGAACATATCCTGAACGCCAGGAAGGAGATATCCGGCCAATATAAAGACACAATTGACATTAAAGGATGACTTCAAGAGGGATGAGGGATGAAGTAAACACAGACTCTCAAACAGTCTTTGATGGCGTTCCACTCTGTTCTGTGCTGGTCAAACAGGTTGGGGTCACGATAAACAGAAAGGTTTTTGTCCTTACTTAACCTTTTTGCTGTTTATCCCATCCTGGACTGTTAGTGTGGGCACACTTAAGTTCAATTCTGTCAGCACAGTTGAAAAGCAAAAGAAAAATGACATTAAAAAATGCTTGGATGAAAACGCTGCATGGTAACCATCTCCAGCCTTCTGCCTTGCGCAGCCCGCTCATAAATGCACGTTGGCTCCGTGACATAAGGCGCCTTTCTGTTTCCTACCCAGAATTCCTCCTAACGGCTTGATGGATTTATTTCTTCAACATCGATTTCCTTGTGCATTCATCTCCAAATCGCACCCAATTTTACCATTGGGTCTTGTTTTTATGTTATTAAGTGTCAGATGCGATTGGACTTTGGAATAACGTTTGCTTTAATGCCCGCTGGGCCTCATTTCTCCAGTTAAGTGACCGCAGAACGTCATTGTTTAGAAATGTAGGTTCATATTATTTTGAGAAAGGAAATGTTGAAAGAGTGAACATTTTATAAGGAGTCATTTTGAGGGCTTGTGCATTTTGGGTTGCTTTGTTTTTCTAGCTCAACCTTGCAGTGGTGGTCATTCAACAGCATCATGGCCTTGGATGTCGGCAAGGACTTGTCCTTCCCTAGGGTGCAGTTTGGCCGTGTGAAAAGGACTTTTTTGTGTTTTGAGAGGTGTTTAGTAGATGCAAGTTTCAAAGACTTCATTATGCAGAAGTTTAGAACATCTTTATAGCCGAAAGTTAGCAAACTTTCTGATGTTTGCTCACACACTTCAGTCGATATCTTGAGAATTTTAAAGTGCTTTCAAGCCTTACCCTGTAAACATTGCCTGGAGCTGTCTTGTAAATGAATTATTAATTTTAAGATCTGGACCAAAATAATGAATTACTATTTTTGATCATATTCCAGGGGTTTGAGCTCCATGAAATTCATTAAAAAGCATTAGGTTAGACTGGAGTGTAGATCTTTCACTCTTCTGAATGCATTTTCACCTGTGTATTCAAGCGTGTGTGTTTTGTTTGGATTTATATGTTACGTTTTGATGTATAATTAGTGTGTTTTTCCTCTAGACAACTTCAAAATTGTGCTGAAAGATTATTTTCTTTCTCACCCACCCTGTCATAGGACTATTTACTTGTTTTTCATTTTTTCCACTCATGTTCATGTTGCTTCTCTCATTGGTTGAAGCCACATTGGCACACAAATATCATACAGTTTTCCTAGTATTGATAATATGGCTGATTATAAAACATAAAGCTCAGTACAGAGACGAGGAAGATGCCAGGGTTACATATATGATCCAGAGCTTTATTAGAGGAAAGGAAAATGTTGGCATTGGAAAAAATGAAATAAAGAAGGCCTTTAAAAGGGGTCTCTGCCCTTGAACATTTGTGAAGCTGTGTTCACTAAACAGAGATGTTTCCATTTAGGTTTGTGTGAACCCAGTGTGTTAGCTTGAGAGTGAGATGTCCTGTTTTTGTTCTTTTTTACAACACTGTTCAAAAGGCTTTACATGTTTTTAAAAGTAATCTCTTAAGCTCACCAAGGCTGCATTAATTTGATCAGTAAAATCAGTAATATTGTGAAATAATATTACTGTTTAAAATAACTGTTATGTATCTGAATATAGTTTAAAATGATTTTTTTTCTGTAATGCAAAGCTGAATTTTCAGCATCATTACTACAGACTTAAGTGTCACATGCTGCTCAAGAAACATATTCTGTATTATTATCAATGTTAAAAACAAATGTTGTTGCTTAATATTTTTCTGTTTCTCAGAACAGCATTTATTTGACAGAAATCTTTTGTGTCATTATAAATATCTTTGCTGTCACTTTTGATAAATGCATCCTTTCTGAATAACAGTATAAATTTTTCACCAATAATTAAATCAAACTTTTAATATAAAAGTTAAATAAAAAGTTAGATTTTTCTTTTTACTTTTATACACATTTTATGTAATTTTTATGAAAAAAAAATGTAAAAGTAAAAAAAAAAAAAAAAAAAAAAAATAAAATATATATATATATATATATATATATATATATATATATATATTATATATATATATATATATAAATTTTCACAGGTTTTAGAAATTTTATATATCCCAAGTGATGACCAAAACTTCAAATTAATGCAGACATTAATATTGTTAGATTTTAGAATAATTGCAATCTTGGTGATTAGGTTAAAGCATTTACATGATCATTTCATCTTCTGAATATTCCTTCTCATGTTAATGCAGTTGGGTGTTTGTGTTGTGTGGTTCATTGTTTCACTGAAAAATGTAAAGCAGAACTATATTTTGGGTCCATTTAAGGAATCTTTGAAATCAATATTTGACTTAATCTTACAGGATTGGCTAGATTAGAGTGTCATCATCACTTATAACCATAGTGGAGCTCACTGGAAATATCGGCATGCATGCTAGTAATAACTGCCTAGAAAAGCCTCTCTGTCAACAAGGTTTACGAATCGCTTTTGTTATACACTGTACCTGCGTTATCCTACGCTTTTATCACAGCATATCAAAAATACCAGAACGACAGGCGAATTACATTCTGAATTAGATGTTGCTGTTCCTCTTTATTGTTGTAGAAGTGTTTCCTCCGTGAACTCTGGAAAATGAGGTTACCTATCCCATCACATCAGAGCCCAAATGGAGACATATAAACATATAATCAAAACCCTGAATAAAGGGCTGGCGCTCAATGCATAAAAACAGTCAGATGCTTATTGCAAGTGTAGCGGAGCCAAGCAGATGGCTTGGCCTCTTCTGGAAACACCAAATAGGAACATTCCAGTATATTTATGACCTGTTACACAAACTCCCTTGAGCACACACACAAAGTCTTTCTTTTTGTGTTGTTATATGGTCGTGTTATCTTGAAGATGTTTTTTTGACAACACAGCACATTTAGTCTGATGTTTCCAGAATGGACATGAAATTTATTTGCGGTGCTTTTAATAGATTTTTTAATAGCTATCAAATTAGCAGTGTTGAGGAAACTGCTTTGGAACTGCAACTTGTTAAGATGCTCATAAAATAGTTAAACTACAGCCAAGCTACACTTAGAGCAATAGTAGTGCTAGTACTATTAACTAAATATAGCTTTTTGAGGAAAAAAAAACTTTCTGGAAGTATAATTGTCAGATGGTACTACTTAATTCTGCAATTAGACCATTTATCTGGGACAAAGCTCCAGAACTAACTTAAAAAAACTAGAAAATGCGTTTATATAATGGAGCCGAAAACATTGTTTAAATAAATATTTTAGTTTTAAATGAATTGGTGAATCATTTAAATGAATCAGTTGTTTGTTTAAATCAGTGAATTGTTTAAATAAATCAGTGAATCGTTTATTTAATCAGTGAATCGTTTATTTACATGAGCCATGAACAGCAATGAACAGATTCACCAAATTGAATCCGATTTCCCAGTGCAACATTTGAGAGAGAGGACAAAGTTCACTCTGCTGTAAAGCTGCGGGCGCAGTGATGAAAATAACAGCGATGGAGCCGTTTGTCATGCTACACCGCTGCTTATTGGTGTATCCGCACTGTTTTGAAACAGCTGATGTGCTGTGGTCAAGTTAGTAGAATGCTGCTTTTAGTTATTTACACCCTAACGGGGCAACTGAATCAAGGACCTACTGTGTTTTTATTAGCTTCAAGACCCGATTTCGGTTTGCATTTGCAGAAATGTATGATTGTTACAAATATTGCATACAGCAATATTTCCTCTGGTACTTCCACACAGAGACTCCACTGTGCTCAGGACAGCTCATCCAGAAGAATGATCAGGTTCTAGTGGTGCAGCAGCTTGGCCCGTTGGCCCAAGCCTTGTTCAGCGTCACCTTGCTTCAGCGAACACACTCTGAAAGCTCTGTCGCTGATTTTTACTCCAAAGCATCAACCGAAGCACCTTGGTGGAGCACCTTGGTGCCACTTTCCTGGCACACGTAGATGTGGCTTTTCATATCTCATAAGCCCCCATAATGACTCTTCAATTACCTTCCCATATTGTGTGTCTTGGGCAATGTTCTGTGGTATCAAGTGGGTGCCGAGGGAGGTCTTTCCACAACACTGTGTTATTACTCATTTAAAGACATTGGTGTTGGCATAGTCAGTGGTACATCTGTTCTCCAGGGCAGAGGTGCAGTTGTTCCCTTTTTTTAAAATCAAGTCAAGATGGTGAACGGTAACATATCCCGGCTGCCATGCTGCCAGTGTGCAATACACCGGCGGCGCCCACGTAAACAGGAAAACTCTCGCGCTCTGACGCTCGTTGGGGCAAAGTGACCGCAGCATCTAGGCCTGTTGGTACGACACTTCTCAGAAATGAAAATGGCTTGAATGCTCTTTTAATTTATTTATTCCTTCCTTTTTGTTAGTGCTTTGTGTTCCTGCGGGTTTCCATGCCACAGCAAATGGAGGAGGGAAAAGGATAATGAGGAAAATCCCAGAGCTCAAACACAAACATACTGCCTTTCATTTGTAGCACAGCTTGATCTGTGGAGATCAGTCCTGCTTCCTTTTGTTGTCATTTATAATAAACTAGACCGCTTTTGGCTCTTCTCGTTGACCCTTTTGTTTGTACTTCTGCTTACACGTGTGTAAAAGAAGAAAAAACTGTAAAACACTCTTTGAGGAAGAGATTTTTGATTCTGCTTGTGACCTGGTAATATTAGTTGGTATTTAATTTTATCTTTTTTGGTTTCACCCATTTCCTATTTAAAATATACTAAAATAAAATTGCTTTTTCAAATTTCATCAATCATACATAATGCCACATAATTTTTATTTTGTTTTATTTTTAACTTAATTTTGTATTTTATTTAATTAATTTAGTTTAATTCTGACCCATTCCTAGTTATATACAAAGTTTGATTTTCAGATTAAAATCAATTTAAATATACAATAGCCATGTAATCTGATTTCATCAAACATAATGCAACATTATAAAATTTGATCTTTTTTTTGTCATTCTGAATAGAATAATGCATATTATATTTTTAAAAATAGTATGTGAAACATTATGCATACTTTCTGCAAACCTTTTGGCAATGCTACAGTAGTTGCTATACCATTAGTTATCAAAGACTTGAACACACACACGTTCCTCTCTCCGCATGTTTCCAGTATCCGTCCACCTCAGTGTCCATCTGTGCATGTCTGACTGAAGTCTTTTGGTGTGTCCTTTGCAGGCAAATGAAAGACCAAAGCAAGAAGGTTGCCAACCTGAAGCACAAAGAACAGGTGGAGAAGAACAAGAATGCTCAGTTGATGGAAGAGGCTCGTAAGCGAGAGGATAATATCAATGAGAGTTCTCAACAGATCAAGGTAAATCCACATGACATTTGTGTACGTTATTCACAGTTACGTACGGTTCATGAGTCTGTTCCAGATCAGATCTAACTCATGTGATGTTGCCTAAATGAAATGCAGGATGAATCCCTATGCCTTGTAATGGATTTCAGGCAAGCGTTTTACACACATAACCGCTGAAATCTGACGAGAGCAGTGGCTGTTATGATCTTAACATTGAAACGTAACCCATAATGAGGCCTATCAATCTTTTAAGAGGGTCATAGTCCCCCAAAAACCATGAGTTATTCAAAATGGCTCAATCTTTTGTGCAGCGTTTAAAGTTTTTCCTTTTGCGCTGTCTAGAAATGTGTCTCCTCAGAGCGATCTGTCTTCTGATTATATAAGTTTGGATGTCAGCTCTGGTTCCTCATTTGAGAATTGCTGGGATGTTTCTCAGGTAAAGAGCGAGCTCATGTTTCCCTCATCCAGACCGCATTCACGCACTTCCTGACCTCGTGTCCTCCTCTCATTGTGAGCTTTGGATTTTGGGAAAAGATAAAAGGAGACAATAATTGAACAATGAAATAAGACACAGTTGTTCAGTGCAACCGCAGGAACTGTTGTTAAAGTTATGGCTCTGCGATATTGAAGCAGATGCGTCGATATCCAGGTATCAGCGTATTTAGTTTGAGGTGATTTGCAAATACAAACTACCTCATCGAGGCTGATGTAACTTTCATCATATTGACTATTTTTGCCCCAATTTGACATGATGATGGTCTGTGGTGGTCGTTCCCGCCCTTCTGGAGTGAGTGTTTGAATAGAAAGCCAGAATCAGCAGTTAATGTCTGTGAGAATCTCAGCGCAAAAAGTCCCACTTTTTATGGAGGGGCTGTTTTTCCTCTTTGCCGTAGACCTCTAGACAACAATGCCACAGTGGCCCTCCCTTTGTTGTGGTTTTCGGTGTTTTTCCTGGCCGTTGGTTTGTTCTTTCGATCAGTCTCCATTTTCACATTTTCCTTGTTCTGTGTTCTTTGTTTTCGTTCGAGTTCATATGCTCTTTTCCTGACAGCAGGATTGATGTGCTATTGGACTTCGACCTGTGGTACCCGGCGACTGGTGCGTCAGTGTGTGCGTGCGCATGAGTACGTGTTGCGGTCAAAGAGTGCTCATTTATGACTTCAGGGCCCCAGCTTCCTCCATGGGGTCACGTTGCCATGAGCCCATATTGTGGCTTGCGCTCCCCCGTTCGAAGCACCCTGATGCGGCTGCATCGAGGGCCTCATCTGGAAGCGGCAACAGCTGCTTCTTTCAGCCAAGACCATCAACCACCACCTTCCCCCACAGGCATGTCACGATCTGCCCTTGAGGCCCTGAGACTCCAGATCAGGCGAACCCCGAGCTGATCTCCACACGCTATTGGACGCGTCAGGCGGGTTTGGAAGGGAAACCAATTGTTGTTGATGATTCGGTATATGGTTACGGTGGTCCCGCTCCAATCTGTTGGTCAGGGTGAGCTGAGAGAGAGGTTAGTCCAGGACACCAGAGCGATCCTCTCTCTCTCTCTGAACCGGTGCTAAAAATGGCTTTTTTATCAATTAAGAAGGTTTCCATTGGAGCCCTGAGGTGGGATGTGGGGTGGTCGGTTGTGGTTGAGCACCAGAGCTGCACAAACTCATTCGGAATAGCAACTGTTGACATTGGAGAAGGTTAGATGGTCAGAAAGGAAGGACTCTCGCTTCTATTTTTTGATTTTTCTGCTGGTGGCATTGTGCTGCTTCCACATGATTTGATCCAATCATTCTTCTAATTAGTGGTGCTTTCTTAGGCAAGCATCACTGTAACTTCGAAACAAACCCGTAGACCTTACTATTCAACTTTGTAGTGTAATGCATGCTATTGACATGGTTCATACCTCAAATTGTGCTTGAGTTGAATTGGCCTTAACACACAGAAACTTGAACTGAAACTGGAATGTCAGGAAGTGGAAATGACCAAATTACAATTCAAAGAAATACAACGCAGGTAATGTATTCTGGGAAATTAAGTGGTGTTCAGCAAATCTGTTTGACTGTCAGTCCTATAAAAGCAAACTTCAATACTTAAAAACAAAAAACGGGCTTTCATTTTAAAAATGGTTAATTTTTTTTTTAACAATACATATTACGGTTATATGAAATTCTGAGAATTTAAATTCAGTTTGTTCCTACTTCAAATTCAACTCTTTTTCCTTTGTGCAATCTCTATTGAAATTTAATTCAAGTTCAATAATTGATTTTGAATTAAAACACTGTGAAACCATTTTATTTTTTTATAAAAGTTTTGTTTTGCTATTATTTTAAATGTTTCTTTATGAAGCTTGACATGCTGAATACGAAAATCACATTTATCACAAATACCTTTTGTGTATCATTAACAAAGCTTATGAAAACTAAAAAAATATGTACAATTTATACAAGCTAATGTTATTACTCATGCATAAAAATTACACGGTGCATGCAGAATCCCTGGCTAACAACAATTTAACATAAAGAGCAACTAAAAGTGAGTCGTCCAAAACTTCAGAAGTGTATGTTGGATGATTTTAGTCTTTTATGACTAGTCCACAATGTTCTGGAATGTTCCATAAATCACTAGAAAAAACATGCAAAATTAGTACACAACCCATCTGTACTAAACCAGTGTTTCATAATTAATGATAGAAGTTCTAAAATTTACCTGATCTAAATATTTATCAAAATATGGTTGCTACATGTAAATTAACAATAATTAGCACCACAGAATTACTGAAGAACCATAAAAACTTTTTTGTTACATTGTGAAATCATTTTGAATTCATTTTTGAATTGCTCATTAACTCACCTCAACCCTAACCTTGGGTGACTACTAACAAAAAAAAACTTGAAAACCACTTCCAGT
The DNA here is from genome assembly GCF_018340385.1 of Cyprinus carpio. NCBI lineage: Eukaryota > Metazoa > Chordata > Actinopteri > Cypriniformes > Cyprinidae > Cyprinus > Cyprinus carpio. Next base: position 6,247,079 of record NC_056575.1, read on the forward strand.
AGTATACCAGATAGCAACATGCTATTCACTACTTTGCTAAATCTTGGAAGTGACTTTTTGATTGGTGAGAATCAAAATGTTAATATCTGGTTAATTAAGTTTAGCTGTTAGTTTTCATAGGATGAACAAATGGGGCGCATACGCTGCATGTGCAGATTATTGCAGTGCAAGAGAGGGTCTTTGATCATAACCCCTCAAGACTCAAGAGCATGACTTTATCCTCTTCTGAATCATCCCTATCCTTTTACATTCATCCCTCTAGCCTGATAAAACTGGAGATGGGGTTTTATAGGCCTACACATCTCTTCAGCGTTAGAGATATTTTCCGCCGGATACATAGTTCCCAGACGTACAGTACGTACTGAATTATCAACCCCCCACCTCCCACTGATCAAATATCATCAGCCTGAAGAAATCAAGACTTTCGCTGGGAAGGAGGATGGAGTAAGACAGCGGGGGGAGAAAAGATGACATTATAATGAAGCCCAGTAAATACCTGTTTTACTGCGTGGTTGAATCTGTTCTCTTTTACTGCACAGTCTTACTGAATGCTGCGCAAAATGCTCTGACTCCCAGCATGGCCTGTGACCAGAAGGCCCCACTGAATCCCAATCTTCACCTTGACCGGCCTTCACCAAAGACAGATACGAAGGAAAATTTGAATGAGAGAGCTGGAAAGAAAATAGAAAGGTCAAAAAATGGAAAGGTACATCCAGTCAGTATGCTTCACTTTAGAAAGGGTGAACATATTCCGCCGCATACTTTGTGCAATCATCAAAGCAAGCTCAGAAAAGGGTTTCTCCCACAGGTGCAATGTGTGCACTACTCCAGACAAGCCATTAGACTGACACCAGAGCGCCGCACATTGTGAATAGCAGTTGTAAGCCATAGGTCTTCTGTTTATAAGTCTCTCAGCCTCTTTTATGTTTGGCACAATGTGCTCTAGTGTGGTTGTAAACATCAGCACTCAAATGCCGAGAGCTTAGAGTGACAGCTTTAGTGTGCAATTGTGGAACAGTATTTTATAACATTTAGCGAGTTAGGGATCGTGCTGCTAAGTGCTCTTACAAGCACTGGTGGTCTATTGTGTTTTGCATGTAAATTTGTGCACAGTTAAGAAAGCCTGAATATACAGTATGCATACTGTCGGTTGATTTAGTGTCAAGATTTTATTTTATTTTATTTTCATAGCAGGGGATTCCTTAATGTATGACAGAAAAAGAAATAGATCAAATCTATAGAAACTAGTCAACCTCTGTAATCAACCATCCTGACCCTTTCACATTTCTAATTAGAAATTAGACACATTTATGTGAAGATTTATGTAACAGGTACACATCTGCAACCATGCAGCTTCTCATTGGTCTTTCTGCTTGTGTTCGCATTTGCAGGCAAATTTGCAGGTGACATACTGGAGTTAATAAACCTAAGTGCTGCAGGCGAATCGCAGGTTTATGGTCCTTTTTAAACACGCAGATATAAAAGAGTCAAACAGGAACCTTTTATGACTCGCTGGCCTGCCGATGCTGCTTTTATTGAGGGGGAATGTATTACTGTCCCTGAGGGGGAGGCCTTTTTTATCCTAAATGTCATTTTCTCAACCTGCCATAACAGACTGGTCGCAGTGCAACAGCCAGGATCCATGAGGAAGCTATAGTTGGCACAGGACAGTTTTAGGAAATCTGATTCAATTTAATGAATGAGCAAACCTGGTTTGCTAGTTTTAGCTAGTGTTTTTATTTTATTTTTATTTTGTTTGGGTTTTTTTGTTTTGTCTTGTTTTAATTTTTTTTTTTTTTTTTTTTTTTTTTTTTTTTGTTTTGTTCTGTTTTAATTTTGTTTTTTGTTTTTTTTTTTTTTTTTTTTTTTTTTTTTCATGTTGTTTGGCTTTTGGCTCTGTTTTTTCTTTTGTGGTTGATGTTCTGTTATGTGTTTTGGACACATTAAAATGGGAGACCAGCTTAAACCAGCTAAAAACCAGCAAACTTGGCTGTTTTTTCAACAGGGAACTGTTATATTTCTTACGAATTGCTTGTGCTTGACCTAACAACAAGTTGTGCGTGTAGAGGATCCATCTTGGGATTAGATGTTACATTACTGTCTTGGGCAAATTAACATTGGCAGCTTCAGGTTTAGGACTTTTTTGATTTCTTGAGGTCTCTGTGGAATGTTCTCAAATGTTCCAGTCTGTCTTCCAAAACCTCCGAACACTGACGAGAGATCAGACTTTAGCGGTAACACTGAGCAGAGGTGAAACAAAACTGCGGTAAATATCTGCCTGACAAGGTCGTCATCACTAATGCTGTGGCGAGAGCCATTCTCAACACTCGGAGGGAAACGGAAAGAGAGAGGTAAAGCGAGGCCGAGACTGAGGAATGGAAATAGCTTCGGAAGAAAAGCAGGAGGCGCAGTGTACTTCACACATGAAAGCCTTGATTCTGACACTCATCACCTCTCGAGTGCGAACAGGTCAGGAGGGAGCTAACAGACGCCAGTCACGAGACTGACGCTCGAAAGCGCTGGAGAGGAACTCTGACTAGAGAACACCTACTTTTTCAAGTTGTGGGCATCAAGAACACCTTGTTTGGTTGTAGTAGGGAATGCACTGGGCTGCAGCAGTTCGATTATTTTGTGTATTTTAGAGATGGTGTGTTAGCATGACTGCTGAAAACTGTCAAAAGGAAGGGAATGCCATTTTCTTTGTGGGCTTTCCAAAAAATATTTTTGTCCTCAGGACTGTTTTGCTTCTCCTCAGCAAATCCCAGAGCTGCTGGCCTGAGCCAGAAAGCGTATGACATAGCAGTCACTGAATAATGAATGGTTGAAATATCAGCACTAAACATTACAGCTATGACAAAGGAAACCATGCCTTAAAATTGGAAGATCATACCAATTTTTTATTTTTATTTTTTATTTTTTGGCAAGGTCATCATCAAATCGTTTACTATGGAACACGTATCCACATGAGATGGATGATGCAGAAAACTAACCTGAATGGAGCTAAACAAACTAAATTCATTATCCAGCATTGATTGTTTCTTGAAAATAGGTATATTTTTTAACTTGGGTTTTATAATAAGAAAGAGAAAATGTCTGTGCAGAATACAAAATATACTTGTATTACAGATGTATTCTCTCAAATAAACAATTTAAATGTCTAATGCAGTATTGCTTAAGTACAATTTTTGATTCAAGGATTTTTAGATATTTTAAATTGACACAAAAATAAAAACAGTGTATGTTATTGCAACACAAGTTGGCAAGTACTTTAGTGGATTCATGCAAGTAGATAGGAGCTGAGCTTGCATGACTAGAAAACAACTGCCCGAGGGTGTTAACCAGATCCAAAATGGCCGCCAAGTGAGCTGACTTGTTTAAAAAAAGATTTGCCTTCCCAGAACTGCACCATCTGATACCTATCAGCCCCATATGCAGGCCCTCCACCCCTTCAATTAGAACAGAGCCTTGTTGTTTACACCCATCTTTGTTCTGCTACATCTCAAGTCTTTCTCCTCCTCCTTATGCTAAGTGTTTAGCCTCCAGCTGTGTGGGACATTCTTGCTCTCATTCTTGTGTTTTTTGTTTTTTGGGTCCACTGTCATGTAGAAAAACTAGTGGCTTTGAAACGGTCCCAGTGGCTTCCCTGCTGAGGGCAGAATTTCCCCGCAGAGATGCTTTGATGATAATGACTTTATGCTTTGAGGAGCCTGTTTTATGACACGTTGTGGCCAAACACCGCTATCGTTCGGTAGAGCAGTGATCGCAGGTCTGTGAATTAAAGGTCAGCTTCCCACCACCACAGGCTAAGGGTGGAGAGAGCCGAAAGTCTAACACACCTGGCCAGTGTTTATATATAGTACTCAGCATAATGAGTGTATATGCCTGTACTCTGAAGAGTAAGCATAGGGTTTTACTTAAAATGAAACTAATATTAGTTCATATTTGAGTTATTTTTTATATATCATTATAGTATTTATTAATATTTTACATTTAGCTTTTATTTTTGTTTTCTTTTTCGTTTTCTTTTAGTTATACATAAATTTGAGGTTTTTTTTTAGTAATTTTGTTAAGAGCATTTGTCATTTTTATTATTTTTTTTATTTCTATTTACCTAACATTTATTTATTTATTTATTTATTTTAGAAATGTTATTACTTCAACTTAAATTGAATTATTAGATATTAACTGAAATAAGTTTATTTTAGACTTTTAATGAGCTTGACTTATTTTTTTTGTTTAGTTTTAATTTTATTTTTAGTTAATGATAACAACACTGGTCTGCTGTCAACCAGAAATGAAGAAGCATCTACAGTATTACTTATAACCATAGAAATATGACATATATCAGAAAAAGTAATGTCATGGGTTGAGTCAATGTGGAATGCATGAACAATTTACATTTCAAAATAAAAATAAGAACAAAAATAAGAAAAAGGTTTACAGTACTAATGCATAATGCAATTCCAATATGTTTTTCTTCACATTCATATTTTAAAAGTTTTTTTATTATATATAAAATATTTAATTTCTAATAAATTAATATGCATACAATTTTATTATAAAATATATAAAAAGTATATTTTATAATATTTTTCATATGTGACATTTTTTATTATAGTTAAATGTATAATATTTATAACATATAAAATATCACATAAATTATTATAATATATCTTTAGTTCGTGACTAATCTTTAGGGAATAATTTACATAGTTTCATATATTGTCAAACTTATTTTTCTATATTTATCAAATTCTGCCATGTGGATACTTAATTTTGACACATTTTTAGCACTGAAAACTAATTGTCACTTTGCTCAATCATAGGATGGACTTTTTCTAAAAACAATCATACACCGTTTGTTAATCTTACCCCACTCCTCCTTCATCAAGCCATCATCATGATGTAGAACATGCAGAAAGCCGTGTAATATGGGAGCGAGAGAGGATTGAAAGACATGCTGGAAAGGGTTCGCTTAAAAAAAAACACATCACAGGAGGTTATAGAAATGAAGTAAACAGTTTTCGTAGCGCTTAGATCTGCAGTAACACAGCACCCAGAGGCGTGATATCCAGCTCTCTTGGGAGCTTTTCAAAGCCCTGTCATGGAAGCTTAGATTGCTTTCTGCTTGTCACTCACTTTAATTCCCTCCTCTCCTGGCCTTCTTGTTATTGATTGCGTTCACAAATTAACAACACTCTAGTTTATTGTGGCCCACTTTCAGCTACTTCCTCTCAAATTTTCTCCTTCGTACCATGGCTCTTCTACCATTTTAAACTGTGGATTCGTTGAACGTCCAATGAACTCATTCACATTTGGTTTGTTGTGTCTCTCGACTCTCCAAAGAGTCAAAACCAAATGCGGTTCAGTCTGGCCGAGCATTTTGCCAGTCTCCGTGCTTTTCAACTCTTACCAGATCCAGGATCAGGAGCTCGGGATCAGATGGCGGGGGTAGGAGGAATCACATCCGCATGTTCTCATTTCTTTAATAGACTTCCAAGGTCTTTTTTTTTATTGGGCCTGTTTGTTGGCGTATGTTGTTTGATGTTACCATGCTTTTGGCCGTCTTTTACGTTTTCTCCAGCCAGTAAGGATGGACACCTGCTGCTCTTTCCGGGTCTTTCATAAACATTTTGCACCCAAAACGATACAGAAGAATCCTCCCGCTGAGAAAAACGACAAAGGGACATCTGCTACCAAACCCTCCACATTGGCTGTCTTTTCTTAGACTTGTAGCTGAGGTCATCCATTTGAAATAATGCCTTACGATGACCTAAACTTCTCACCCTAATGAACTGCTGAAACCGCATGAGTCCTGGGACAGTACAGCGGGATTTTTCAGTCCCGTTTCTTCCAAAAAAAGCTGCAGATGAGAACGAAACGGGTTCGTGTTGAATAAGGTAACCTATGGTTGATTATTTCTGTATGTGAGAGCATGTTAGACAGCTGCAAGTCATTCTGCCCCAACTGTGTGAGCTGAGCTTTTGTTCTTCAGGCTCGTCCTGCTTGTCTCCTAATTGGATGTGCGAGCTGCGGAGAGCTGGGCAGATTCCCCAGTGAGCCCTACCCCGAACCCGGCCGGTCCCTCCGGTACAGCATGTGGCTTTGATTTGTGGCTTCCCTGAGGTGTCTCCTTCTATCATCTGTGTGGTTTTGGCACCAAAAGCATTACCGTAATGAGATATTGACTGAGCAAAAAGGATTACTGTCGCTTTAAATCAAACCAAAGTGATTGCGGTCTGCCTGCGAGAGGAAAGTGCAAGCTTAATATGGTCAAAATAAGATAGAAGAGAGAGCCTTTATACAACATGCTGTGATCTGTACCCGCGTCACCCTCCTTGTGTCCTGAACTTCCTGTAATTGCTGACGTTGATAACAGAAAAATCCTGCTGATTCAACAGATGCATCTGGTTATCGACATTGCCTACTGTTGCAGGAATTTGTGGTGTGGGATTCCAGATGAAAATGATGAAAATTGTGTTGTGTGCATCAGGCCTTTTGTCTTGATATTGAAAGTTGATGCATGCAGTTGGAAGGAATTTTAGAGACAAAATGATCGGTCCAGTTATGCCCAGTTATATCCCAGAGAATGCAATATATTAAAAATGCATAAATAAACCAGTAATAAAATGTTTAGTTTATTTTTATTTTTTTTGGTTTGGTTTTTAATTATTTATTTTTTATGTTTTATTTTATTTTATTCCTTTTTTTCTTTGTTATATTTGGCCGGTTTTTCTTCATAAACAGCTTAAAACTTCTTGAACTTTCTCTCAGGATTGTCTGCAGCAGAGCGTCAGAAGCATCTGGTTGTCTGTGTACCTTCACATTGCCTCTTTTAGCAGGAATTTGTGGTGCGGGATTCCAGATGAAAATGTTCGCTGTGATCATCTGCGTCTGGGATTGTGTGCATCAGGCCTCTGTCTTCAAATTGAAGGCTGATGCTTTTAGCTAGAAGGCACTTTCTCAGCATGGAGGCCATTACCACTGTAGAGCTCCATTTGTATGAATGGCAGTTTGTGTGTACAGTATGTGTGTGTAGCGGCTGTTTGCTCGGTTGTGTACGTCAGAGTGCATGTTTGTAGAGGTCTGTACTAAGTGCCTCAGGCCTGCCAAACGAGTCAGGACTTTTGTAGCCGATTTTGAAATGTGGGGGAAAAATGAAATGTGAATGTTCCTTGAAATGGAGCAGCGTAATGAACTCAAGACTGTTCCCATATTCAGCACTGCTCTGGCGTTTCTCCATGTATCCCACAATGCCTATTCATTTGAGTCCCTAACCATTGCGTTCTTTCGCTCTCTAGCACACTTTCAATCAGATGTTTTTCTCTTTGTTTCCATCATTTTCCCTATGATTTTCCAATTCCTGATACAATCAATCACAGACGTTCATGATAACTAGGTTTTGACCTTGACTCTCTCAAGAGTGGATAGTTGAAGTAGTGTGATTTCACTCTTGACGGTCATAGATCTGAGCTGAGTCATCATGGGAGCAGACTGTAGATGAGTCACGTCCCTGAGATGGACAGCTTGGGTTGCCCTCACTTACCGCAGTCCAAGAATTTGTAATGTTTATACCTCACATGCTGTGAACTGACTGCAACTTGCTTTCTCAGAGCTACCTGCTGCTGCACTTGTTGGCTGCGTACTTACTGTGTGTAATCTTTGAACACAGCTCATCGAATTCGATTTTATAGTCAGAATATTTGTTATATTATTCAGTTTCAGTTAAAAGGCAGTTGAGTCCAGGTATTGAACTGTTCATGACATTCTACAAAAAATCTGTGTCGATAAACAGCTTCATAGGCAAGTTTGTCAGTTGCATGGTACAGATTCTTATTGCATGTAAACGAAAGCAAAACATTTTTTTCCTCCAGGATTCTCTGCAGCAGAAGGACGAGCGCATCGAGGAGCTGGAGGAGGCCTTGCGTGAGAGCGTACAGATCACGGCTGAGAGAGAAATGGTGTTGGCACAAGAGGAATCTGCTCGTGCAAACGCTGAGAAACAGGTGAGAAAACACCAAACACAGTTGAGACGAAGGCTCTTTAATATGCACTTTCTTTCTCTCTCATTTATGTCTTTCTTTTTTTTGACACTACATATTGTTCACTTGCCATATTTTTTTACATTTGGATCAAATTTATTTAATACCTTGCACCTTGTCGTTTGAGTCCAAAGAGAAGTCATTTATTATAGTGAAGTATTTTTATATGTATATTTCTTTTTATTCTACCTATGTTTTGTTATTTTATTCGTTTTTATTATTTAATCTTTATTTATCTTTTGTTTTGTTAAAAATCTCCATTCAGTGAGATGTTTGACAACATTACCAATCCATCTCCAGATAACTTTTGAAGTATGATAAACCATCATGTTTTCTGGAAATGTTCCTAGCAATGTTTCTAAAGAGCTCCTGTGTACCATTAAAACGAGGCTGTGATGTGTTACCTGGAGGAAAATCTGTGCGGTAACTTTAGCGTGATGCTCGCCAAACCCTACAGCCATCTTTTCAGTGTGGAAATGTCCACTTCCTCATCTGCCTGGTCAAACATCCGTCCTAGTGTTTAAACAGAGCTGTATGCACATCCACGCAAGGCTAGCATCTCTCAGGCCGGACTGTAATGGCTTTTGCTTGGCGGACAGTATCGCTTCCATTAAAAAGCCTCCTTCACAGAGCTCAGGAACCAGCAAAAAGCCATGCCAACCATCCACATCCATGCCAGCACTGCACTGCAGTGCCATTGGTGAACATTCATGTGGCATGCATGGGTTACATGTTTGTGTCTGCAGTCAGTCTTCATTTAGAACATAAATAAGCTTTGCGTGGCCTGCGTGAGAACTACTAACTTTGGTCCGATTCAGTTCAGCCACATAGAACGTGCACACATGAGGAACGTCCTGTGTGTTGACAGCACATGCCGGCATTTCTTTCTTGGCTCTTTTAAGCAGGAGTTCAACTGGGATTTTGGAGATTGATGAGCAAAATATTTGGCAAATATATAGACTCTACTTGGGTCTACTTTATAGGAATTGCTCACCTAAAAATGAAAATTCGGTCATTATTTACTCACCCTTGTACCATTCCAAACCCATAAGTCATTGGTTAATCTTTGAAGCACAAATTTTAAGATATTTTTAGTGAAACATGAGTGGTTTCTGTCTCTCAGTAGAAAGTCCAGGCAACCAAAATTTAGAAGATCCAGAAAGTTCAAAGAGGTGTCATTAAATAATTCCATATGAAACAAGCAGTTTTAACCAAGTCTTGTGAAGAGGTATTAGTGATTTAATTGTAAATGATTTAATTTAGGCACATATAAACACAAATACATAGAGCGTATCATGTGGACTTTCAGTGGAGGGACAGAAACCTCCCAGGTTTCATTAAAAATGTCCTCATTTAATTTTTTTTGTTAAAGATTAACCAAAGTCTTATGGGGTTGGATTGATATGAAGGTGAGTAAATTATCACAGCATTTTAATTTTTTGTTGTGAATTATCCATTCAATGCAATTCAACTCTCTAAATGGAGACCGAATGAGTCCTCATCAAGAACACATTGGAAATAGATTGAATTTGCAAATAAACTGCCAATAATTTTGTTATTGCTGGAATGCCATTCCTGAGTTGTTCTGGCCCAATCGAACCTGTTTTTAAAGCAGATTGCACCACTGTCAAGCTGTCTGTTGAGCTTTGACGATAACATCAAACTCCTATAACCTTTTCCGAACGAGTCCTCTGTGAACCGGACAACACAAGCAGCCAGTCAGGCTTTGAAACAGAGCACAAAGCAGCTGCCAAAATCTTGCTTCCCCTCTACCTGAATCCCTGAACTTTTCCCTCTCCTTTCTCCTTCTCTGTCCATCTTACTTGGCTCCATCGACTCTCTGCTTCATTTTTAAACCCTTAATGGTTTGTTCTACCTTCTGTGGATCCTGGCACCCTGCCGTTTCCTTCCTTTTCGCTCTCTCTCCATTTTCTAAAGATTCGCATGATTGGCTGAGCATCGTCCCAGTGTGCGTTGCAGTCTCGGGAATGTATCGTGGCCTTCACCGCCGAGTTTCTTCACTGCCAGACGGACCTCCACTCCAATCCCCCAGGGGTTAATTAGAGCTGGGGGCTGCGGCGGGAGCCAACGCTGCTGCTAAGCCTGGCCGGCCCCCTCTCATTTGGGCTCAGAGAGAAGAGGAAATGGGGACAGTACAAGTGCCACCCTCCGGAGCCAGTCTCCATACTCATTACCGATGTCCCAGTCGCATCAAGTCTCGTTACGCACGCTCAGGATATCGCCGTTAGAAGTTCCTCTCCACCCTGGCACCTGTTATATAAGAATGAACTCATATTCCGGATTACATATTTAGGAGTTATGAGCTATACAAAAAAAAGATAGAGAGAGAATGACAGCTTGCCTCACTGGCAGTTGGCAGACATGTTTTTAAATGTGTAGTTTGTGGTCCTGCATTAAACCAAACAAAATCTAATTAGTTTCACACAAATACACACGGTTTTCTGCACACACACACACACACACAGAGTCTCTCCTCTGCTATTTAATTAACATCCCTCTGTTGCTTCACCACACCCTCTGTTGTGCCAATCATAAGCAAGCATTCATCTTTAGCTCTGTGCTCAATTTCCTCCAATAGCTGCTCGCCTCATTGTTCTCATTGTGCAGAGCACATGTTGGACCGAGTGCAGTGCCTGTACAAATTGCTGTCAGTATGTTGTTCTTAAATGTATGGGGATGAGGGTGACTGCTCTTTGTTACACTGACATGAAAGTAAACCTCTGGCCAAAAACGAGTCCATTCTTTCTCGTCAAGCCAAGTGCGTCTGTTAAGCTCCCTTAAAAGCTGTGTTGTGTTGTGTGTGTGTGTGTCTGTGCACTTGTTTAATTCAAGCGCATTGAAAAGCTACAAGTTGTTTGCTCCATTCATGCAGGTAATGAAATTTGGAAATATGAATCCAATCATGTGTTCCTATGAGTTCTCATATGTACCAGATAAGGTCTAAGACAATTACACAGGTCAGTGTTAATGTTGTCTGCTAAAATGCTCCTATTATTCCATCTTTCCCAATGGGATAGATCACAACAAATGGAATTCTGTCATTATTTATTAACTTATGTCCTTTTAAACCCATGTGCAATTTTGGGTTTAACAATAAACATTTAACAATAAGTTAAAATTTGTCAAGATTATTAATGCATTAGGTATCATGAAAGAACAGTATCAAATTTCTTCAGTTTAATAGCATTTAGAAATTTTGGTTAATGCTAATTCATAAATATATTAATATAATTAATACATTTTAAATAATTAATTAAATGTTCTGCTTCATATAAATATGTATAATTATTCATATAAATAATAATAATTTATTTTGTCTTTCTTTTACAGTAGTTATTAGTCTGTTAATGTTAATTCATAAATATATGAATACATTTATTTATTTATTTATAATTTCTCTCAACTGGCATACAACAGGTGATGTACGTCAAATTAATGAATGAAAGGAAAGCAATGACAATTTAAATAAATGATGCCAAAAATGTATTAAAAGCTGCATGTATGTTTTATTTGTGCTGTCATGGAGTAACAATGAATTTACATTTACATTTACATTTATGCATTTAGCAGACGCGTTTATCCAAAGCGACTTACAGTGCATTCAGGCTATACATTTTTTTTAGTTAATTTTTTTTTTTACCTAACGTGTTCCCCTGCTCTACCACTGAGCCACAGGAACACTTAATAATAATACATTTATTAACATGCAACTAGATTAATAAATGCTGTAGAATATAGTTGTTCATTGATGATATCTAATTCTTTAATGGTAACGAATTAAACCTTATTGTAAATTGTTGCTGCAGCAATAGTTATGGTCCATAGAACTATGCAATGCTCCAAGGCTTTTAAAGCCTTATGATAGCTTTGTGTGGCAAACAGACTTAAATTTATGTCATTAATCCATCCGTTAAACTCTTATGTACCACTAAAATGGCACACTTGCACCAGGTTTGACGTCATATGTGAATCAGTGTGGGCTCTCGCGTGTCTTGTTATGCCAAAAACTTGACGCATATTTGATTTGAGAGCTGCAGCAATGGAGAATGAATAATGACAAATAAATTAGTTTTTTTAAGACTTCCCCTATTTTAACTTTTCTCTCCATCTCACTCCATCTTCATTGCAGAATTGATATTTCAGGAGTGTCAAAACAATGTTTTCTCAGTCTGTTCAATGTGCTTGTTTAGCGGCTGAGCCTGTCTTATTTTAGCTGATGCTTTCATGAGCGTTAGCATCCTGCCAAACCCCCGTTGCAGCAACTGCATTAAAGAGTCATGTGCTAGTAAGGGCAAATGTGGTCGCAGAGAGAAAAAGGGGGGCATTTTCTTCCTGCACAGGGCCCTCGGTGTGCAGTGACACCAGTCACTCAGCTCTAGCGTGGAATTTACGGCCGGGATGTACGAAAGCGACCAGCCGTTCATGCGGGGCCAGTGAAAACGTTTGCCCAAGACCACATGAAAACACACGTCCAGTCTCCAGACATGATTCAGCAGTGAAATGACATACTTCATAACCTTCCCTGGAGGCAGTGGACCAAAGAAAGCCACAATCTCTCCACTCGTGTTGACCGGGGATGATGGGATGTCTCGAAACTGCCCTTACTCTTTCACCACAAACTTCCCCCTTTTCCCTGTCGTTCTGACCCAATCCTGTATGGATCTCTTTTCCGCTCCCAACCTGTTGTCTCGTTGGATCTATGGTTACTGTGCTTTCTCTAGCCCCTCTTCCTCTGCTTCCAATTTTCCTTTTGTGTGGTTTGTTTCAAACTGTTGTTCTGTTTTGCTCTGTTCTGTCTCTGTTTCCTCTTTTTCTGTAATCCCTCTTTTTCTCTATTTCTTCTCCATTGCTCACTGCCTGTGCAAAGTGCTCTCATGACCTAATGCATGACTCCGGCCACGCTGGCTTAAAGTGGCTCAAGGTATGGCACGATTAACGTTTTCTCTCTTTTTACAAGGAATGATTTGAGTTTTGTGCTTTTCATCAGTTTCGCTGCATCTCAGTGACCTTTTTTTCTCATTTGGATGGGGGTGTTCGACAAATGTGGCTTTTGGTCCTGATCCAACCCAAACTTTTCCAAATAGGAAGCTTCACCACTGACAGAGTGCAATTTATTGACTGTTCCCTGAAGATGAGCTCTATCAGATCATTATTTTATGTGGAAGACCTCTCTTATGCTTTTCCCCCTGCTTTCTTTCCATTATATTGGGAAGTCATGCTCATTTGCGTCTGTCTATCAGTATGTTATGTTTTGATTTAGCTTTTATGTAGTGCGTCCAGCACAATTCTGTTTCTGCACTGGGAGAAGCTGAGTTTCACCACTGCACGTAACTCTAGCTACATGTTATATAAACATGTGGTCAGTAGTTATACTGATAGTTAAGAGGTAGTTCACCCCAAAATCAATGTTCGGTCATCATTTATTTGCTTTAAACCTATTTTACTTACTTTCTATTTTTAAATCACAAAAGGAGATGTTTAGTCAAATGTTCAAGCTGCTCTTTTCAATACAATAGAATGAATCCAATCTATGAATGAGGATAGGGAATGTCAAACTCTAAAAACCACCAAAAAAGCATAATAAAAGTGGTCTATGAAACTTACTTGCTGTATAGTCTTCTGATGTCGGCATAGCTTTGTGTGAGAAAAAAGGCTAAGATTTAAGTCGAAATGCATGAGCAATGACAATTTCTGAGTGAATTTTTCTCAAAAAGGTGTAAATTTAGACACATTTAGACTCGCTCTTTGCCTGAACTGATCAAGACATGCTGTCAATAACAGTCAGTCAGATTCTCGGTCAGTTCTCACTCCATACTGCAGGGGGCAGCGTGATGGCAGAGCCTGAGGTCTCCAAGCGGCACAGGCCAAAAACAGACATGGAAATTAGTCAAAGAATAAATAGCTCTTACAGCTGCCGCTGCTCTTTCTCAAGTTTGTATTCAAAGCCATGGTCAGAAACAGCCTGGATTTTTATGATAAAACTTTAGAGGGAAATAAAACTCCCTCCTCTGTTAATATTCCCAACCAGACACAAAGCTCAGCACCCAAAACACAGCAAGATCCAAAGACCAGCTTGTTGAAATTGGCTTTATGCTCACCGTTGAGGATGGGGCTGCTCTTTTGGCAGCCGGGGAGGAGAGAGTAGGAAGAGACGGATGAGGAGAAGGGGAGAGAGAGCAGGAGAAAAACAGCACGCTACTGCATTAAGCAGTTTTTATTAGTGTTATGTTTCTGCTCTGAGCATCTGGGTTAGTCTGGATTGCTCTCACAGGAGGTGATTAGAAGCTTCTGAGTTCGGCACGAGCTGAAGAGAAGGCCCTGATCTAACGCCCACCGTGATCTCATCACTTCACAGTGCACATCAATAACAAACCAATATGAGGTCTTCCACTTACAAAAGTAGCACCGTGATATTACCATGTTTTTAGAACATGATAATATCTTGTGTCATTTTCGAGTTTCTTTTTTGGGGACACTACATGATTCTTATGCCTTGGTATTCAATGAAGTACTGTGCAAATACCATGGTATGTAAATATGGCTATTAGTCAGTACCATGATTTATACAGCACATGGTGTGAGGCAAGGTATTTTGTTTTTGTTTTGGACGTGGTATAGTAATACATTTTTTCACTTTTATTTTGTTTAAAAATATCATTAACTTAACTGTACTATAATTTTTTATTTTATTTTATTTTATTTTGTTTCTTACACAGGTATTATTGATTTTACTGAGCCTTTTATTTTATTTTATTTTATTTTATTTTTACCCTGGTATCCTTTGAAGCATCTTGAAATACCAATAACTGGAATATGACTAATTACTCTGTACCGTGGTTTATATTAAATTATAAAGGTGTTGCCATCATATATACTCAGTATTGTTAATTTTTAGAAGCTGCATTCATTATTTTCATGCAGATTTTATTGGTTATTTTCTACAGGCATTTTAACATAATATTCCCATATTTTCTTGTACTTTTATATGATTAAATTGACATTTTCAGCCAATTAGAGCACCAATTTTTTTTTTTTTTTTTTTTTTTTTTTTTTTTTTTTTTTTTTTTTTTTTGCTGATATTTCTTTTTGGTGCATTGCATTTTACCTATTTCTGTTTTTCTTTCTCTCTTGTAGCACAAAAAGGCAAGTATACAGTGCACTGCTTCATTCTTTGCGTATTTCCACGTGCCTTCCCTCATCTGAAGAGGCATCTGTTTCAGCCCCTCTGACCCTGCTTCAGTCTTTCTTTTTTTTCCTCTTTTCCTGTTCTTTTTATCACTCTTCTCCTTGATCACTGACAGATCCTCTTCCTTTCCCCAAGGCCTGTTTCTGACACCGGTTTTGAGCAGTTCGGCCTTAAATTAAACCGAAAAGGAGAAAATCACTGTTATCAGTTCCATAGACGGTACGTCACAACTGATGTGAGCAATTACTCCAAGTCGTAAAAACACTTGCAGAGGCTGAAGCTGGACTGTGAAGATCAGTTAAAGAACGTGCATCTCAAACGCTTTGATCTGTA
Organism: Cyprinus carpio; assembly: GCF_018340385.1. Lineage (NCBI taxonomy): Eukaryota > Metazoa > Chordata > Actinopteri > Cypriniformes > Cyprinidae > Cyprinus > Cyprinus carpio. The sequence goes on from NC_056575.1 coordinate 6,262,661, forward strand.
CTCCTCCTGCCTTTCTGGTTCACATTCCCAGTGTGAGACAGGAAGTGGTGTTATCATCACCCAGTGAAGAGCTCAATTTCTCACACCCGAGGTGTCATAATTCACTGCAGCGTTTTTTTACGACTTTACTAACATCTGAGGTTAGTTTGTACTCCCCTGAGAAAACAAGCACTGCATGCCACCTTCATACACACACACACACACACACCATCCAACACACACACATGAACTGCCATCCATTCCTCCATCAGAGAAGGCAATAACATGAGCAAGTCATATTTGCATTGGTTTTTAATCTTTCTGCTTTTATATATATTATATATATATATATATATATTATATATATATATATATATATATATATATATATATATATATATATATATATATATATATATATATATATATATATATATTACATGAAAGGAATTTCTGATTCCACTAAATTTTTAGTTCCTTAATTTCATTAATAATTATTTTAGAATTTGTTTTATATATATATATATATATATATATATATATATATATATATATATATATATATATATATATATATATATATATATATATAAACACCTTAATTGTTCTAAATCATTTACGGATTCAGAGTTTTTTAAGCTCTCGTCCATGAACACCCTTAAGAGCTGCAAGGGGGTCTGAGTAAAATATATTATAAAAATAATTGCATTTTTTGTGGTTCATATTTATTTTGAATATTTATTTTGAAAGGCACTATGAAAATAAACTTGAATTGAATTTGAAATTATTCTGTTGTATTGTATTATTGGTTAGAATTTTTTTAATAACTTATTTATTAGCTTAAATATTTTACATGTATTAAATATATATAAATTAAATATTTTTTAATCATTTATGACTTCAATAGCAGTTTATATATTTATTAAGTACTGTATTCATTCATAGCATTGCAGCATTAATGGAAGAAGGAGGCTATAGCACTGGATGTAATGAAAATCATTTGATATATATATATATTTTTATTTTTTTTATTATTATTATTATTTTTTTTTTTTTAAAGGGGCCATTGGTTAATAAGAACCAATTTTTGATTCCACACGCTAGAGTACTAGGAACTGCAATTTCCATGATTTCTTATGTTGGCTGTACAAATGTTTGAGTTTGTTTGAGAAGTTTAACTTTCCATCGTTCTGCTGGGCCGTTAGTCAGACTTTTAAAATCTGTAAATTATCTCCTAATGAATGACTTAACTCAACGGCTTTGAGAATTTGGCTCCAGGCGGCACTTGCTAAATACTTTTACAGTAAAACTGACTGAGCACACTGTAAATTCATTCGAATCCATTCGTTCCAGATGATGTTTGGTCGCTGAGGATGGAGTCAGTTCACATATCTCCCCTCCAGGCACGGTGACACCATATCGGCTCGCACACATCCTGGACTGATTAGTTAACCGCTCAGTCGTCGCTGTGTATGTGTACGTGTGGTTACACAACAGTGGGAGATTTCGTAGAGATTTTTGTGTGCTGTTGAATAAAAATGCACCAAAGTTCTCACGGTTCCATTCCATCCCCCTCTCCTCACCTCTCATTGGCTGCTGTTGCCCCGCCCTCACCCCAGGGTTGCCACAGGCAGTGAAACCGATGCTGCCTGCATTTAAATATTTCCCTCTGCTTATACTGTGGGGCCTGAGGCATGCAGTCTCGATTCTATCTCACTTTATCCCCGAGAGGGAAAATAGGCATGCAGGTTTTTTCGTTGCATCTGTGAAAAATATTACAGTCTTTTATGTCCACTCAGACTCTCCCCAGTTTCATTCTTCTAAGATGTGATCTGTGCTCTCCATTTGAGTCAAAGAAATGCTAGCCTGGCCTGTCTCTACGTGAATAATGATTTCCTCTTCCTTATTTTTAAATTTGACATGCATTACATCTTAACATAAGCCATTCCAGTGAGCCCTCACTTACCTGACCCTGTCAAGTGGAATTTGCCGGTGGATTTCGTGTGCCTAAGGGAGGCACCATCATCCTCAGGTATTAGTCGCGTTCTGTTGTCCTGTGTGAGTTTGGTATACTTTGAGATGACAAAGGAGAGCATATGAGAGCGGGACAGGAAAGCAGATGGCAGTAAATTTGACTGAGCATGTTTTTGGTAGCTTGTTCACTAGGCTTGGCTTGGGTGTAGTACATTAAGCAGATGACTTATTATGACAGCTGGATTGAACGCTCTACCACATCCTGCAATACCTCCGGCCACCAGAGGGCAGCACTGCTGAGAGCATGTGCTCACACACAAATATAGTTCTGTTATATTTCTTTTTCAAAGGGTATTATCTTATCACAGCTTAATCCCTGTTTCTGTTTATTGCCTCCAGCTGTTCTGCTGAAAAACATTTCTAGTGCTCACAGATCATAAGAAAACCTATAATCATGTCTTTGGACAGTGTTGGGTGTCAGTGCAATGAAACTCTGCAAACGTCTCAAGAATGAATGTATTTAAGGAATAGTTTACCCCATAAAAAAAAACAACTAAAAAATCATTATTTACTCAGCCTCTTGTCATTCCAAATCTGCAGGACTTGTGTGTTCTATCCCTACTTCTTTGAAGATATACAACTAGAATTGAAGTAATTATTCACAGAAAATCTCTGCTATTGCACACCTTGACATGTTCATAAAAGAAGTAGTGATGTCTGATTTGTGAATGAATTTGGAGTCCGTTCTTTTTAATCAGTCATTTGATCCTGTTCACAAAACTGATTTGAATGATCCTTTCATGAATCAGACTGATCCAGTTCTCAAATTCAGCTCACTGACTTTACTGCGCAATTTGCGAATGAGTCACTCTCTTGGTTCATCCTCTTCACAAAACTGATGATCTCATAAAACTTCTGATGATCTTTCAATGAATCAGTTAATCCTGTTCACAAAACTGGTCAGAATGATTCATTCATGAATCACACAGGTCTGGTTCTCGAGTTCAACTCACTGACTACACTGCGCAATTTGCAAATGAATCACTCTTTTGGTTGATCCTTTTAACAAAATTGATCTGAATGATTCATTTGTGAATCACACTGATCTGGTTTTTGAGTTCAACTCACTGACTAAGCTTCCCAGATTTCTGATTGATCTTTTCAATGAATCCGTTAATCCTGTTCACAAAACTGGTCCGCATGATTCGTTCAAGACCAATCGGACTAATCTGGTTCTCGAGTTCTCGAGCACACAAGCCATATGAACCACTTCATTTTGCATCTTTTGTGAAGCTTGAAAGGAATTTTAAGTGAATATTTTTGGATTTGAATCTATGTAGAAGTGTCTAGTATGGATGGAACAAAAGCTGATGAAACACAGAGCAGGGAAGGATGGATAAACACCAAGAACAGATGAAGGAGACTGCACAGATCTCTGCCTGAGGCCTACGCAGTTTCCTGCGAGCACAGTGATTTCAGCGAGACCCGGGTGAACCGCAAGCAGTCGAGGAGGCTGTGAGAACCGCTTTGAGCCAAGTCGCTAAACCTTGCCTTCCATGGAATACATAAACCTGCCACACCATTTGATTTATCCTCCTCATTCACTCGCTCCTGTTACTCCGAGTTATAAACATTGTGTGGAAACGGAGGGAGAGGAAGAATGAAAAATCACAGTAAGGAATGGAGAACATCCACCTTTTCAAAAACAAACCGGAGCGAAATAACTCTGGGGATGTGATGTATGACAAACCTCATCACGAAGTTATGTAGTTAATATAACTGGAGTAACACACTCTTACACACTCACACACTGGTCTTGTTTTCACCCTTTCTTTCTCTATTATATGAATCTCTTTACTATTTTTGCATTGGACACTCATTTCGTCCATCTAATTTTCTGTGCACAAATCCATTTGTGTCCCTGTGAGCTTCACTCTTGGCCTGCTGTGTGTTCACTCAACATATTTGTTTGCATTCTGTCTCATCCGACATGTTTCATTGGGATTATGGTTTTGTCCTAATGCTTTTTTGTTGTTCATCAGCACAAACATGTTTATTTGTGTGTGTGTTTGCATGCACAGATGGCAGAGCTGTTGGCCGCCATGGAAAAGGTGAAGCAAGAGTTGGAGTCCATGAAGGCCAAGCTGTCGTCCACCCAGCAGTCCCTGGCGGAGAAGGAGGCTCACCTGACCACACTGAGGGCAGAGCGCAGAAAGCACCTGGAGGAAGTGCTGGAAATGAAGTAAGACCTTTATGCCTGTCCTTCACCCCTTTTGGTCTGATGTAGCAGTCACTGCCGTCTTAAAGAACTATTGATGCTCGTTTTAAAGGGATATATTATGATAAACAGCATTTTCTTGCTCTTTTGAAAGGAGTATGTAGAGATATTCCATCATTACCAACGCAGCCATATTTTAACTTGGCGTGGACATTGTTACTAATTTTACTTGCAGAGGGGTTAGCCAATCATAACAGAGGCCATTCTCATATTTTAATCTTGAAAGTACAGTAGAAAAAATATCCAACAAAATCAGTTTTAGAAGGATTTTGTGGTCTAGGTCAGGGGTTTTCAAATGTTTTGATGCATTGGACCCAAACAATTTTTTATTTATTTAATTTAATTTAATTTGTTTCCTTTTTTTCGCACTTTGTTCCATTCTATTTTAAAAAAATAATGTGTGAAACATTGTGCATTATTTAATAATGTGCACAGTTCACATTCTGCATACTATTATAGTTTTCATTCATATTTTAAATTACATTTTATTTTTATATTTTCTGTTTTTATTTAAATTTTTATTAAAGATTTAGTCATTTTGATGTGTTCTTTTGTCCTTTTGTAGCAGTTAAGTGTTTTGTAGTTTTTTTTTTAAATTTGTTGTTCATTTTAGTTATTGTAGTATATCAAGATAAGCTAAATAAAAATAAGAAATGTTGCCTTGGCAACTAGCTAAAATAAAGTTGTTTTATATTGTATTTCAAGTAATTTTCAAATGGTTTTTATAATAGATATAATTTAATTATTTACTTACTTATTTTTTTACATTTTTACTCCCCTAGGGGTCTTCTGATCCCAGTTTGAAAACCCCTGGTCCATGGTCCATGCTCCATGCATACAGGCATGATTTTTTCCTAATGCAGCAGGTAGGCCAGAGGCCTCGAGAGACCGTGTGCTCTTGGGAGGCTGAATGGCTTTTTGAGTGCTTCTTTATTTCAGGCTTTTCCTCATCCTCCTCTGAGCTTCTACAGATTCATCTCTCTAACAGATCACTTCAGCAGAATCTAAGAACCCCTCGCTCTCTCGCTTTTCTCCCACAGCATTCACTGAACTCTCCCTTGTCATTTCTCACTCTCTCTTTCAGTCTTTTTCTTATCAGTGCCTCTACTGCTTTAGTGCTTTGAGCACTTCCTGACTCTAGATAAAGATGTGTACTAGAGGAATATAGGAGGTCGAAGGTCTCCATACCATAGTTGATTCAGGATTCAGTGAAGGATCCCTGCAGTCTGAGTTGCAGAAAGGAGGCCCTCTTGCTGTCAAATGAATGTGGCTCCACTGAGATGGGTTTGGTGTCCTGGAGAAAAGACCTTGTCTTCTGCCTTATAGAGTTTGTACAAGTTCCATGCTGGAATTTCTCCCAATATCTTGTATTCAGTTTTTGAAGAAATATATCATTACATTTGACACTAACATTCCATTTAAAAGAGAGCTGTGTAAACTCAACTCTAACTCTGGTTATGCCTTCAATTTATCAATTTAAAATTTGGTTGCACTTTACAATAAATGTAATAAAAATATTAAATAAAAAATTAAATGTTTATTAATTCATGTTCTTTCTTAATACGTAAATGTTAATTTAAGTTGTTGAAGTGTTTTAAAAATGAAAATGAAAGCATGAAGTGAAATGTTTTTTCTTTTTATTTAGAAAAATAAAATGTAGCTATTGAAATTAACGTTAATAAATATTATAAAATATTGTTCTTTGTTAATTTATGATATTTAATTCATATCGATATTTAAGAAAACTTTATTGTAAAGTGTTACCAAAAATATTTAAAATTAATTGAATGGCATGTAATGAACTGCATATATCCCCCAGTTGAAGGTAATTTGGAGAGATAAAACAGTGAATGGACAAAAAGTGGCTCTTAAAAGTTTTTGTAAAAGGTTATTTTTCCATCATGGGCTCTGACATTATTTTTCTGCCTCTTTAACATCCTCTACTGTATATACTGACCTCACAAGACTATTGTTTTAGATTGAATATCAAGTGAGCTCAAAATAATAGTCGTGGTTGCAGAAAAATGAGTCAGAATTGGAGTTTCAAGGACTCTCTGTGTTTTCCAAATTGGCGTGGTGATTTGATTGTCAGCCATATTCTCAGAGGCATACTCTCAAGTGCCTGCATGCTTGAGTTATGATGGATTCTAGCATTGAAAGAAGATAAAGAGAAAGCTGAGAGATGATGGGAGTCTTTATCTAGGTGTAATGTGTTTGAGTTAATGCTGCATGCTGATTCCCATAAAGATCATTTTGCCACTTAATATGAAAGAGAAGGAGAGCAGGGCCCCATTGCATCTAAATTTGGTTGTTGAAAGCAGAAGGTCAGCTCATCTGAGACGGGGAGCTCTATGTACATCCACCGGCCTCTTACTAAACACACATTTACAAAAAAATCTTGTATTTGAGTGAAAATAAGTCTCTGATAGGGATTGAAGGGAGAGGGTGGTCTTCAATCAGTTTTGGCGATGAACGTAATGCGGTTGGGGCCGGAGAAAGTAGACACACGCTGTTGAAGGGGCCCTGCTGGCTGGCATCAGACAATCAACTGGACCACTGATTAAAATTTTGAAGGAAAAACACAAAATAGCAGACGCAGAGGTCAGAGACTTTTTATTTATTTATTTATTTCCTCAGGCTGAACTTCCTACCGCACAGTTTAAGGTCAGCTGTGTGGAGACATCGACCCTTTGGGCTGGTTCTCCATTCTCAGCATCTAAAAAAACACTCTTCCTAAACTCTGTTCCCTCTGTTTTTTTTGTGGAACACAAAAACAGATGTTTAGCAGAATGTTCATGCTGCTTTTTTTCATAACAATGAACGCATATAGTCACCGAAGGCCTGTCAGGCTCAAAAATTTATGAAAAAAACATAAGAAAATTATCTATATTATGATATGCAGAATATGCCATTTGAATTTGCACAAATTGAATTGGAAAAACTGAGGAAATTTTAAAATGTGAAAGTGCAAATGATATTTGATTAGAAAAATAGTGCATAAGAACAGTGGTGTTTGTTGTTGGAATGACAAATCTAGAATGATGCATCTTCACACACCATATTTGAAAATACACAAATGAAAAATTAGGGAATTCATCTTTATTTGGATAAAATGTATGAAATGCGACCTCTGAGGGCTTTTTTTTTTTACAGTTTAGACAACAAATAGCTCATTAGTTATGAATTAAAATCTACTGTCAACCACTAAGGCAAATGAAGACCACAATGAGGTCATTATTCAGATCTCAATTAAAATCCAAATGGACTGTCAATGGGGTTCTTTGATGATGCATAGAGGTGGATTCAAGCAGTGCTGGCGCCAAGGTTTATGAACGTAACTGTGCTATATGCAGTGTGGTACTTGCATTCGGGCTTGTTTTGTGGAATGAGCTAAGTATTTAGAGCGATGGGTTTGAGGCGGTAATGAGATCTCCAGCACACCATCCCATCCTCATGTTTCCTCTCCATTTAGCACAGTTTAGATGCCCCTGAACTGCTGGATATGAGATATGGTGATATCCCAGCGTTCCTCCATTTTATGTGGTTTGCTCAGGTTTTCTCAGCTCAGTAAAGTGCGACCGCAAGGCAGACATCAGTCGTCTCCCTTTGAACAAATGTTTAACTTTCTTTCTGCTGTTGTTTGGTAGTGCTGGAGATTTTGGAGAGGCCGTCTGAGAGGTGGATGATGATGGAGGGGTTGATCTTGACGAAGAGGCCCTCCTCAGATGTTCGCTTGAAGGCGTTAAGCCACTTGTCCATTTTTTTAGGATTTGAAAAGAGCTGTCACCACCTGTGTGATTCTTAACTTGGGTCAAGCTCTTGCTTAGTTTTGCAAAGGTCTGGTCCACATGATTAGACCCCATCCACTTATGCAGGAAGAAACCATGTGATCAACATGTAAAGAGCAAAGCCAGTTGGAGTCTGAATTTAAGCTGAATTGGCCACAACACACAGAAAGTTGGATTTGAAAGTGGAGTTTACTTTTCTCATTCTGTGTAACATTATATTATTCTACCTGTTGTTCGTCAATTTTCAAACGACTGTCAAGCTGTCGTTTTAGTTAAAAATTAGTTTTAGTTCATAATGGAATTCAGGTTGCAGTTGTACATCTTGTTTGATTCCTTAATGCAAACTTTAGAATTGAACAGGAATTCAGAAGACAATTGATTTCTTAACGGCAAACAACGCTGCCTTTCAGAGCGGGTTTATCTGAAATTATACCACGATAATAGACAGTGGTGAAAAGTATTCATTTAAATAAAGGCATAGCAGTTATTATTTCACAGACATAAAACAGTACAATGAAGTTTATATGCCATTCAAAAATATTTATTAAGTGTCTTAGGTGAAACTAGATTTGATGCTACTAGCCTAAAAAACTTTAGAAAATCCAGTGATTTTTTCAACTTCAAAATCGCTGTTTTGTTTCAGCTTATAACCCTTAATCACGGAAGTTGCATTAAGTCAGCCAATCAGATTAGAGTTTGCCAGAGTAAGAAAGTGCTATTCAGTTTTGTGTAAAGGTTTGTGTGCGGTCTGTGGACTCTTGCTAAACCTGCAGCGGTTTGCTGCTTGTCCTTGCTGTAGTAGATCAATATCACTTTAAAAAAAAATTCCTAACAACTCCCCACTCATCATGCCACGGCTGGAGCTTTTCATCTCCAGTGGGAGTCCAATTATAAGGTTTGAGCATAAGCGCAGGTATGTGAGGAGTATGTTCGAAGGTGTTTAAATTGACACAGGGTGATGGCAAGGTTATCGTCTGCCCACAAAGTTTCTGTTCGTAGGGTGGGTGAAGCTGCTAATAGCACCCTGGTTTCGAGAAGCGGAGCAGAACAGTCTGCTTATTAAAGGGATGAATGCTTTAGAAAACAAACCTGCGGAGGTCCAGCATGAAACCCAACCACAATTCAACCCAAAAATGTTTTATCATGTTCACACAACTGATTCAGATTCTGTTGTGTGGCTTAAAGGGATTTTGTTTGGTTCACTTAGACTGAACAAAGCAAAAAAGGGAGATGGGGAAAAATGTTTGAAAGATTTTATTTTTCCCACTGCCCTGTTTTTATTGTTTTAAGATGTCAATCACCAAGTCCAAATTTTGAAAGATTTTATTTTTCCCACTGCCCTGTTTTTATTGTTTTAAGATGTCAATCACCAAGTCCAAATGTTCTTTGCCTTTGTAGATTTGTAATCTGTGAATGCTACCTTCTTGTACTGAACGATGCTTTTGTTAACAAACAAAATGCTAAGTTTAGTGGGAGGTATGATTTAGTTGCCATAATGGGTGTAATAACACAGTGGATTTAACTCTCCCAGGCAAGCCGATCTTGGCAGCCTTGATGTAACGTTCTTAGGGGGGCTGGGGTGGATTTGTCTACGGTATCTGGGTGGCAAGAGAGAGAGAATCTGACATGATCTCTTTCTAAGAAGGCTGGAGCAGTCAGGGGCCATGAAGCCCTGGCCTGGAGATCTTAGCGAGCATGTGAACACGGATTATTACAGCATGGAGCCAATGAGGCTGGACGTGTGTGAGAGGCCAAGCAGGCCCTGCAGCGATTAGACTTTAAACAGTGTATAATGGCCTCGGCCCTCCCCATCTCGACCCCGTCGCTCATGTACCCGAGAGCCATAATCCAGCAAAATGTCAGGAAAGCACAAAGAGGCATGTAACGTCTCTGTAAATGTCAAGGGTTCTTAAAGATAACAGTGCACCAGTGGTACCACTGTAAGGCGAGACAGATCACATCAAACATTGCTCGCTGCTCTGGGGTCTTCTGCTGGATCCATTATCATTACATCACATTAAGAGTGGCTTAATCATTTGTTGTTAAACCAGCAGTGATAGGGCAGTTCTCTTGTCCTGCAGAAATGGAAATTGCAACCTTAAAAGGCACTGGAGACTTTATCTTTAGCTAGGCTTGCCTTAGTAGCAACCACAGCTAACCTTAAAAAGAAAAAAAAAAAAAAATCCCAACATCCCAACATAATAGATATATATATATATATATATAATAAAAAAATATATATATATATGTATATGTATATATATATATATATTTATATTTATATATTTATATTTATATTTATATATGCAGAATTGTGCTAGTTTCTGTTTTCCTTGCAACTACAATAAATAGGGTCTTTGGGAGGTTTTTAGGCTTCAAAAAGACACAAAAGCACCGTAAACGTGGTACTTTTTGCCAAAATTGTGCAACTTTTCATTTATTGTGTTTGTTTCTATGATAAGGCAGTCTAAAGACAGAAGCACCATCACTGTCAGAAATAAATTGCGAAACTGTGCCTTTATGGCAAATGTGTCCATTCCTTCTCCTATAGGGACTCCTTCCAGCAAAGATTAGCTCCAGCCCATATTAAACCTGAACCAGCTAATAAAGTTTGTAGCTTATCTACCCCTAAAAAGTAAATACAAGTACCTTAGTACATTTTAGGGGTAAATAAGGTTCAAAGAAGTCCCTTTTAGTGTATTGTTAGGGTAACATACAGTAGTCACAAGCTGTTGTATCCCTAAAGGTTCTTTTTTTTTGCCCTTTTATTCTGAGAGTGTATAGAAATTAATGTTTTTAAAGTTTCCTTTTGTGATGTTCATGTTCATTCATCTCAGAATGATGGCAGACACCATTGTTGTCGCATCTCTTAATTATTAATTAGTCATAATCGGTTGCGAATTTTTGGAAATGCAAATTCAATTTTCGTTGAATAACCTTTTAAATTCTTCACTCAAGGCTATTTTATGGATTCAAAGGACTTGGTAAATAGTAATATAAATTTTACAGACTATTTATATTGCACCTTTATGGTGCTTTTTGGATCTTGTCTCCATTTTTGTTGTTGTTGTTCTTGTTTTAAAATGAGCACCTGGGACATTCACCTAACACCTTGTCATATCGGTTTGGAAAGACATGAGCACGAGTCAGAAATAATTTCTCATAATTCATACAAGTACGTTCCAAGTAAGATTCAGGGTGAGATTGAGGTTGATTCATACACTGCATGTGTACTCTGCACTGTAGTAGAAGGCTGCTCATGAGACTCTTGTGCCTCAAGTCAGCGTTTGGTTTGGCAGGAATAAATTAAGTTGTTCTCTACGGGGATCTCCTGCTGTCTGACTGAGAACCAAGGCTGCACTTAAATCACCAACATCCTCGCGCTAACAGCCATGGCTGATTCTCTCCACCACCATAGAGATTCTTAGGATGGTCTCAGCATTACGCCACATCTGAGGACAGTTTTGGAGGTGTTAATTTACACCTCTGTCACTCCAGATGTGTTGTTTATTTATTCCAGTTTTTCAGAAAAACACGCAGACTTCTTTTACGCATAGATATTCTCAGAGGATAATCTGTAATGGATTAGCTATAGTTTATGTGAACTTGTATATCGGAGCGTACAAGGACTTTAACTCATCTAAGTGTTTGGCTTTTCCATCCTAACCCTGTCGAGGTTTTAGCAGTACCCTATAAATCATGCTCTGAAATTGAAAGGGTGAACTGGAAAACTCACAACGACAACTTTGAAGGGAAAAAAACAGAGGTCAAATGGAGAAAGTGACGTTACAGCATAGCCTCTGCTATCACTGAAAGGGAGGGCTGAAAAATGTATTTCTCAAATGCAAACGTTCGCATACTCCTCCGCTTCTACTCCACTCTGACGACTTGGGAATGCTCAAGGTCGCGACTCAGGGATGCATATATCCATACGTCTTATCAGTGCTGATGTAAAGCGAGGAGCTCATGCTGGCAGCTCCTGTCCGCAAATAAATCATTGACCGGCTCAACTGTACTCTCAGAATGGGCACTGGCTGAGCTGTCTGTCTGTCTGTGTCTCTATCTATCCTTGGTTCTGTCATTCATTTGTTCTAATGTTCTTTCAGCCTGTCATCCTCTGTGTTTTTCTGTCATTCTATATAGTAACATTTTCAAATGTCTTAAATGTAGAAAAAAATGGGCTTCTATATGTACTGGAGAAATTTTAGCTAGTGAGTTTTTTTGCTCTTTTATATAATTTTTTTTTTCAGTAAGTAAAATTGCCATATCCAAATTTAAAAAGCTTTCATCTCCTTTTTTTCTGTGGTAGGATACCATCCCAGTAGCCTGAAGTGATGAGTCAAATCTATTTTTAACCTGGAGCATGCTCTGTTATAATTTTGGACATGTGCTGAGCTTCCCCTGCTGTTTGTTAGGAAAACGGCACTCAGACATGAGGTTCACAGCTCCAGCACCTTGACAGAGTTTTATTTTTGTGTTGTTGTTTTTTTTTTTCTTTTCAGATATGTTATTAGTGGATAGCCAAACTTGTTATAGGTGGCATGTTATCAAGGCAAGCTGTGTCAATGTCCAAGAGCTCATTTACTCTCTTTATTTATAGCTGAAAAATACTCAACCACTGATATACACACACCGTACATACTGTGAGCTGTTTTTCTGGCTTGCGCCTCCTGTCCACACACACCTGCTCCTGAGGCAGTTTGCTTTGGCACGGTGGTCTGCAGGCTGCTGCCCAGGGGGGGATGTTGCTCAAGGTGACAGGTTGGGACAGCATAATTAAACAGTCGGAAACGGGAGCGAAGAGATGCCAGGAAGAGCGAGGGAATGAAGAGAGGGGTGTTGTGGAGCATTATGGCCTCGTGTTGATGGCAGGTGCTTGATAAGATGAAAGAGGGATGAAACTGAGGAGAGCTGCCAACTTCTGGGCAGAGAGGGAAATGGAGTGAACGCTGCTCCTCAGGCCAAACACAACACGGAGGAGTGGATGGCGGCCAAAGGACCTCCGTGCACACCCTGTGAATTTATGTCTGAACCATATGTTTCTCTCACACGTTTGCTATTGTAGTAACTCTCATTTTTGTTCGGGTTTGTGGTTGAAGCCGTTTCTTTGCATAAATGTAGCTGCTGAGGCTATTTCTTTATCCACCAATTTATACACATCCTGTCATTCTGCCATACATCAGATGAATTAACTGTGGAGTGAGTGGTTGTTTGGCACCCGAGTTCATACATTATAGGCTCTCTGTGTCTTTCTTTCACTGTATATATTGGATAAGAATCGTGGATGGAACAGCGGAGGACATTCAACATTCCCAGTCAACCTGTTTCTTTTTTCCCCCCATGAACCCTCTGGAGTTCAAATAACCATACTATAACTGCTTTAACAGATCAAACGCTTAAAACTTATGTGCTTTACGATATTTGACTGAATCATAATTACCGTGAAGCTTGTGTTTTGAATACTGTATTCTGAACCTCTTGAGAATTTCAGAATCTGGTTTTTGGTGCGGTGTCAGAGTTTTACTTTAAAGTCAGTTTTATTTATTTAGCACTTTTCACAATTCAAAATGTTTCAGAGCAGCTTTACGGTAAATTACAGTACAGTACAGTAGAATTCCACATTTAGCAGGTTAGAGCTGGGCAATATGGTAGTTTACATTTGGTGATGTAATAATCAATCAACCAGTTGAGATTTGCTAGACGTCGAGCCGTCACCGCCCAATACTTCTGCAGATCGACAGTCCTGTGAATTGAGACGTGCTTTGACTCACGGCCTGAAATCACGGCGGGATTTTAAAACGAGCTGAATCCGCAGCACTTCCTGGTCCCCTGTGCTTGCCTTAAGCTGTGCACAGGAAAGAGAATGGAATACATATCAGCCGTTTTATCATGTGACACGAGAGACAAGAGCCCTCTGGATTTCTCAGAAATGTCTGATTTACAAAAAGGGAAAATAGATTTTACAAATGAGCGACTATTTTTTTTTTTCTTTTTTCTCCCCTCTCTCTGTTTTTATTTCGCTTGGTTAGCAACGGGATCATTGTCCATGGCACGGCTGATATGCATGTTAATCTGTCCCTCATTTACGATTATTGTACTTGATCTAAATACAGCTAAATAAATCTCTCAGCAAGCTCATGTTAACAGACCCCGGTGGCGGCTTTTATAAGTTTCCTCTGATTTGCAACCGGAGGATAATTTTCCCTCCACAGTGGCGTCAATATTAGGTTGTTTTTGATGGAAAACTGGGAGCCCGCTGTGACCTCACATTAATCGAAGTGCAGCAGTGAATGAATCTCCATCGCGATTCGGGACTCGTAGCCCTAATCGAAAGGGTAATGTATCAAAATGGAAAATGAATTAATTCTCTCTCATGTTTGCTGGGCTCCTCGGGTTTCTAAACTGTGCGAGACGGAGACAGATGTTGCTCAGCTGAAAGAGGCCTGTTGTACCTGTGTAAAAGGATAGCCGCCAAACTAGTCTCCTGTCGTTTCATTGTGCGGTGTTGACATCAATACTGTTGTTATTTTGGAAGCAATTCCTTGTGAATTACGAAAGCCTTTAGTATTCGATACTGAGAGGAGGAATGAATTGTGGTGGTGGTCAATAGTAGCAATTTTGTTTCGTATTTCATGCTAGGTTTGTAGCTCTGTGATTCTTAAACTGTGGTACAGTATGTTCCCACATGGGCCCCATCCCAAGGGGTCAAGGTTTGGCTGGTTAGCCAGGTCCAGTTAGCCTGCTGGAAGATACCATTACTGCATTGACTCTCAAAAGCACCGTTCAGGCTTTGATTGTCATTCAAAAGCAGGCGTTTTCGTTATATTGCAGTACATCATGTGATTTGTATTTTACATCACATCTCATAATGTCATAACATCATTTTCCTGGTCATTGAGATAAATGACAATGGTTCTTAATCCTGAAGAACCTTTATTCCCTATTATGAACCTATAGCGCAAGCAATGGAAAGATTAAGTTCCTTCATAGAACCATGAATGCCAATAAGGAACTTTTATTTTTAGCAGTGTAAGTATCAATTTAATGTGAATATTATTCTCTCTGCTCCTAGAGCTCCTAGTCCATATCTGATAGCTGTGACATTGTTTGTCCAGCATAGGTGAATGTAGTATAATGTTATATACGTAAGTGTGTTGGAATAATCGGGGCGTGTGAGATTTACACTCATGCATTCCATACAGTAAACGCGAGGGCTTTCCGAGTCATTTCAGACAGTCTTACACTCCGTTGCTTATTTATTTATTCCCCGATGTCAGACCCCCATCCCACAGAACAGCATCCTAAATCTGCTGCCTGCCATCTCAAGGTGAAAGGGATAAATTCCCCTCACCAGCACTGGGGGTCTGCTTCCATCCACTCATCCCTAAAGAATCCTACTTTTGCTTTATGTCCCGGATGCCAAAAAAGGGGCAGCAATGAGTGGCCCACGCCAGTGGGGATTGTCTTGTCTTGTTGAGATTTGGCTTACTGAATACTGTCCTGTATTTTAGGGATGCACATGGACTGACTCTGCACGTAGTTCAAGGAAGGAAAACTTCTGATACATCACAGGCTTTTCCGCCATCTCAAGCTTTAATAACTTTTGAATTCCTATTGTGCATTGTCTCTGTAATGCCACGTGAGTCTTTTGTAAAGTAACATTGCGTAAATTTTTTTGCATGCTTGCAGAAGTTCCGTCTTGTGTTTCTTTGTTACCCTCTTTCTGCGAGCAGCATTCATCTTTTTCTCCATTTGATGCTTGTATGAATCTTTCACTAAGGAGGCAGCTTTGTGCTGAATTGAGGGAAATCTGAGAAGAATAACATCACTCGATACACACTTGCAGCATACATCACTACAGAACACTTCTTACAACACTACAGAAAGCAGAAAAAGGCAAGACAACTCCTCTCATCTGCATCTTCAGCAATTCTGATGCAGTTTAATAATTTCTGATGTCATTATCAGATCATCTATCTGTTCCAGTTATTGTCTTGGGAGGAAAAGTGTGGACTTTGAAACTGTGCAGTAGTCAGTAGACAACTACTTTATTTAATTGTAGAAGAAAATTTGTTTAAACATAAGTGAATTTTACATTTTATATTAATGTAATAGTATTAATTTATTGCGTTATTAATATTTTACAGCACTGATTCCCTCAGTGTTATCTCATGTTGTTAGTGTGCCTGTATCTTTTTTTTTTTGTAGCAATACTTATTTTCAGTTTAGTTTTAGATTTTTATTAATCAATATGGATTATTTTTGTTTTTTATAGTTGTATTTTATATTTGTATTTTATTACAAATTTATATATCATATTAAATTAACATAACACAAAAACACTACAAAAAAATCCTAAAAAAACATATATCAGATTTAGTTATTTTAGTACATTTACAGTACATGAAAATTCTTTGAAAACAGCTGAAATAAATAACTAGATTTTTTTAGTTAAGTTATAAGTTAAGTATATAAGTTATAACTTCTTATAAAGTTCTTATAAAGTTAATGTAATTGTCAAAGTTGAAATCTTTTTGAGTGCAGTGGGCAGTCCTCCACTGCTGTTCAGGATGCCTCAGTGTGCATCAGTGTTTACATTTTAGATGCAATTGTGGTTTTGTGCACTTTTTATTAATTCTGAATGTGTTTAAGTGATCAAATCCAAAGTTTCCCACAGTCGCTCAGATCACTGAAACATCTTAATAGCAGGTTTAAATGGCGCTTCTAAGATGGAAATCATTCTCAAGCAGACCAAGTCGCAATCCAGCTTCATTACTCTGTACTTTTCTTCATACAGTCGGGACGAGTTGGCATTGGTGTGCTTCTTACTTCAAGGCAATTAAATGAGGAGCAGTTTGAGCTGCTCATTTCTCTACATATTTAAATCCAAACCCAGTGCAGCTGTCCAGCCCAGCCAAGAGCAGCAGGCAGAGAACAGATCTGAAGCTAATTGGGCTAACAGCACTGGCTCCGTGTCAGTCCCTTCTGCCCCGCTGGCCAACAGGACTCCTGATAGCCACCCTCCAGGGACCGCTTCACAGCTGCACTTCTTAAGAGCTCATTTCCCTAATAGCAGCCCCATTTTCCTCTCTTCCCTTATCTCTATATTATTTCTTTTCATCTCTTGCTTTTATTCCTGTGCTTTTCTCTGGTGCCTCGCCATTGGCCACTTTCGGCAGGCCCATTCGTCAGGTATGTGGCGCGGACCGGACCACATACATATGGCAGCGCTCAGGGAAAGTGAACATCTGATTAAAAAGAGCGAGCTTCAAATACTTAGTTATATGTGCTTTATTCCAGCATGTTTGCATTTGTATAATGAGGGGGATCTCTAAGCCCACTTCAAACTCCTCATGAGTAATTACCGCCGTAGCTGCTTTGTTTGTGGAGAGAGTGTGGCATCTGTGCAGGATATGTTTGTTTTGGCTGCAGGCCATTTTGAAGCTCTTGTTAGTGTATGCATTAACAAATATCTCGTTTGTGGCCGTGTGTTAGCTTGTGCTAGAGTGTATTAATGTATCTGCCTGGCTCACTAATAGGAAAGCCATCTCGTCCCCAGGCTGTGATCATACGGAAGGCAGACTTCCACAGGGGGGCATCCTCCGCCCCCTCCATCCCACATTAAAGCATCCCTGTCTGGGAATCAAGGCCAATGAGCCCCCTCCACTTTTTCCACCCTGCATCTGTGTACAGAACCGCTGGGCTGAGAGGAGCGATTGACTTGTGAAGGACTTCATTAAAGCCCGAGGAGACATTCCAAGTCCTTCATCCATCTGTTTTCCTCCTGCGTTCCCTCTCTCCATTTGTCTCTCTGTATTCCACATCCTCTTTCCCTTTTGGCTCCTTCTTAGCGATCACGTTTATGCGAAGAACACACATCTGCTCATCTAGTGGGATGCGGGTGTCTGTATATAGTTTGTTAACTTGGAGTCGCTAGGTTTTGTGCTGTTTACTGAATGGCTGGGGATATTCAGTGTCTGCTGGTTTTGGGATTGAGACACATGGGGTCTATCTATGTATACTGAGATCTGAAAGACTGGGATCACACTGAAAAATTTAATGTTTTAGGATTTGGAAAATAAAGAAAAGTTATTAATCATAAGCAAATTCTCTGTTCTCTTAATCATAAGCAAATTTGTTTTTAGAAGTTGTTGTTAGTCCTTATTTTATATATATATATATATATATATATATATATATATATATATATATATATATATATATATATATATATATATATATATATATATATATATATATATATATATATATAAAAAATAAAATTAAAAATTTATATTTTAATTTTTTCTCATCAAAAGACGTCATCTTGATGAATTTTCACTAAGCTCACTTCAGTGCATTATGGGGTGTTTAAGACTGGGCATTGGTAGTAATAATAATAATAATAATAGTAATAGTAATAAACAATTAATAACAAACAATACTACTACTACTACTACTAATAATAATAATAATAACAATTATTATTGTTGTTTTTGTTGTTGTTGTTAAGGCTTTTAAAAACTGGGGTATTTTAAATAATAAATAATAATATTTTATTGTTGTTATTTCTGTTTTCTTTTGTTCTTGTTATTAATATAATAACGCTGTAAAAAACAACAACAACAGCAATAAATATAATAATAAGATTTTACTTTTTAAAACATTTTTATTAATTTAATGATTTAAAAATTTAATCCGTTTTATTAATACATTTTTGTTGATAGCAATCTGTCATGGTGTTAAATGAGAGAAATGCAGAGCAGAAGCATTTGAACAAGTGGTCTTAGACTTGTAGATCCCTGTCTCTCTGTCTCATTTCTCTTTTGCTGTCTTTTGTGTCTTCTTATGGTAGAACATGCTTTGATCATGAGCTTACTCCACCGTCCCTGTCTGTCTCTCAGGCATCAGCAGGTTTGAAGGGGTTTTGCTTCTGCTGCATCATCCCTCTCTGGTTCACAGTCCCAGTCCTGGGAATACCTGTGAAGATTAGTGTCTGGCCTGGAAAAGGGCTCAGTCTATTTTAGTCTGGAGGGGGATGCAGGTGGGTGGCCGGCTGTGAAAACCTCACTCATGTGATGCCCTTATTTCCCACCCTTGATAATTTCATCTCACTCATTCCTTAATATCTTATATGCACCTCTTTATCTTCCCTTTCCCCCTCCAATTGTATCCTTTTCTGTTTCCAGCTCAATCTCCTTTTGTCTAGTTTCTTCTATCCATGGTTGTCTTTTGTCTCTCCCAGCCTTTGTTCTCGCCTTCATCAGCATTTGACGTATTCCCCTCCATTGCACTCTGTTCCCGCCCCCCTTGCCGAGGCTTGAGCACTGTGTGAATCTGAGCACATGAATACTTAAAGATCCCATTTTCCGCTGCTTTTCTCCGAGGTATGATCGGCATGTGCGCGGTCCAGCTCGCTGATCCCCAACAATGTTAACACATGTCTGCAACAAAGAGGAGACACGTACCCCCTCTGCCACGCCAGATCTTTCATCTCCACACCATGCTGTTGGACAGAACCCCCATCGGATCGGCGCAGCCCTGCGGGCCTGTGTGAGCATCTCAAACCAATGGCCCTGTTTGACGCTGAGATGAATCGGATCACTCTCCTCTTACCCTATTTCACTCCTCTCCCTCTCACTCTCTCACATCTTCAGTATGTACTCTGGCTCAGTTGTGATAGGGGGCTGAAAGGTGCATGTCATCCTGTATTAGCATCGCTGCACTTTTCACCTGCTCATCTACTGGAGGATTTGCCACCACTCTGGCTGTGTTCTAAAATGTAGTAAGCTGCCTAACTGCCTACTAAGAGAGCGTTTTAATAGAATGTAACATCATAATTGACTGATTTGCAATACTCTAGATACAAAAAAACTTGTCTCATCACTGATTTTCAGTAGTTTTGTTTTTCGCGTGTTGCTAAGCTGATGGCATGGAAAGGACAGAAATATTGGGTAAAATAATAAACATTTTGTTTCTAGCAAAAATGATCAGTTTTATTTATTTTTTTTTTGCCTTGCCTTGCCTTGCCTGTCATCTTGATTAATTTTTCACTGTGCTCACATCAATGAACAGTGCCCATTAAGGATTGGCCCATAATAATAAATTATTAATTTATTTAATTTTAATTTATTTAATTTATTAAAAAAATAAATATTATTATTATTTTGTTGTTATTAATATTGTTATTAATTGTGTTGTTATTAATAAGGCTGTTAATAATACTAATAATTATAATTTTTATTTTTGCTACTACTACTGCGGTTCTGTTGTTGATGTAGTATTGTTTGAACATTCATAACATAACATAATAAGGCTGTTAAATATTTACCTACAATAATAATAATAATTAACATTTATTTATTTCTTTATTTTTTTATTTTGAACCAGCCTTTGCATTGGGGCATATCTATAATATCTTAAAGTGACTGTGTGTATAGGCAACTCGCTTGTTTTTGAAACTGGGCTACTAGTCATACACCGTTCCAGAGGTTAAACGGTTTGTTGCTTGGGTTTGTTAAATGCATAAACCGTGTAGTTTATTAGGAACAACTCTGATAACTTGGACTCAATTCCTTCTTGAAAACATGTAGCTCACACTTCCTAATTGCAGCATTGTTTGCATTTGTTTTTTTGTTTTTTGTTTTTTGGCTTGTTTTTTTGCTGTGTGGGTATTTGTAAGGAGTAGCTAATGGGCCGTAGTTGTGCTGGAAATTCACTTGAGCATGTTGAACATGAACAACACCCCAAAACTCTCCCGACCGACATGAAGTGCTGCCGTCAACACGGGCCTGAACGCTACAGGCGATAAAGTGCCTGCCAAACAAGGCAGCCTCAGAATAACTACTCAACTCTGTCTGGGCTTAACGTCACTCCACACATATAGTTATGTGCAGATCTGCCTTTTTCTGCGGTATTACTGACAGTGTTTATGTCTATGAGATCATTACAAAATGTCCTAGACTGCAATGATTACGGGCGATTACAAGAGACGGAACGTTTTGACGGCTAGGAATATATAACATCCATTTTGAGGGTGTGGATTGAGCCGGGTCAGTCTGAAATCAAGTGGGAATTCTGTGTCAGAATGTGATGCAGCAAAACTTTCTCATAGTAAAGCAGAAATGACTTTTTTATTATCCTTATTGAGTGAACGGGGCATCTGTTACTTGACGTTCTCGCACTTTTTCACTCTCTCTCCTGCTCAGGTTTTGGATAAATTATTTAGACGCTGCAGCTCTCGCTGCCCTAAAATTACAATACTGTGTGATCTTTCGGGGAAATTGTGCATACAATATCAGAAAATTCAGAGCTCAGCATGTTTTCTCTGTTCCAAGGCACTGTAAAACGCTCACTGGCTTTGTTTCTTCCTGATTTTACTCTTCCCGCTCTTTTAAAATCTCAGCTAAAGAGGACAAAGATCGAAATCGAGAAAATGGAGCCGTAAAAAAATGAGTCCCACAGGACTCTTCAGTCAACCCTTCATTTAAATACCATGCTGTGTTTTTTAACTTTAATTGCTCTTGTATTGCCAATTTCTTTCAGCTATAATCTCTGCTTAACAAAACGGATTTCACAAAAAAGGCACAGGGAAAAAAAAAAAGCTGCCTTTTCAGTTGATTATACGTTCCCTGTGCCAAGCAATTATCGTCCTTAAATATCTATTCTTTAAAAAGGGAAGGAAAAAAGAAAGATTGACTTAAAGAGAGCAGTGACTGAAAAAAACAGAAACGCAAAGTAGAACTGACAGGCAATCATTTTACAAAGAAGTGATCCCAGCAAACGAAAAGACTTTTTTCTTTTTTCTTTTTTTCCCGAGAGATATTCAATTATCAGACATTTGCAGGAAGGGTGCTTGTGGGTCATTTCAGTTAAGCAGTTAAACATTTTCATGTCTCCATCATACGTGTCTTGATATACTGGATATTAAACTTACCATTTTTAAAGATCAAACTCATTTTAGTGAGTTTCTTTCATCATAATTAAGTGAACATGGGGGGAATTTGAAATCATTTCACTACTGAGCGGATTTGCACTGCCAGAGTGAAAACTGCCAATTTCTAAAGCTATATTCCAGGCGTTTTTTATTTTTCCTTCTCATATCGAAGTGTTTCAATTAAAACATGCTTTCTTTGGAATTCAGTTTTAATTAGTAATCATTTTATAATTTTTCCTCTCTTCACTTTCCATCCATTTGTGTGGAACATGCAGAATTTTCTTTTGCGTTTTGGTCATCTTGCCATTTCTGCATCTGGTTAAACAAGAAATTAGACACACAGGCACGCAGACGCAGTGGATAACGCTTTTAAGATTCTGTTTGATGTGAAAAGATGTGTTGAAGGCTGCATGTAGGGTTTGTGTTTTATAAAGCAGTTTTCTAATTTGATTGGACAAGCAGCATTCCATAATCGCACTGCAGCCATTCAGTGTTTATATCAGTCTGATTGTGTGTGTGTGTGTGTGTGTGTGTGTTTCTCTAGCTTTATGTCAAGTGCTTCTATTTGCTTACTCTAACTCTTTAAAAAGTGGTGATTTTGCAACGGCTTCATCTCTAACCCCAAGACAATGTCTGCTCTGGTCCCTTTAGTTCCTCTCCTCTTCTCTTCCAGCGCTGATTCTGAATCATTTATATGGTGCCCTTGGACGTCTGACCCATTTCCCGACTCCACTCTGTACCCACCATTTCAGCTTTTCAGTCCCAGTGTCTGGAACTTTCTGGAACACTATCTCACTAAAAGCTTTCAGCAGACGACGGATAATTCTCAGATTATCACTTTTAGTCTTAAGCTCTTACCTTTTGTGTGTGTCTGCGTAGGTTTACTTGGCTAAATTTTAAGGTGAACGAAATCTATGCCTCAGGGAACACATCATTAAAGGTCCAAAAAAAATAAATAAATACACACACACACACACACACATATAGGTATCTGAACTTCATCAAAGAATCTTGAAGAAAAAAGCTACCACAAAAATATTAACCAGCACAATTGTTTTCAACATTGGTAATGATAAGAAATGTTTCTTAAGCAGTGAATTGTCATATTATAATGATTTCTGAATGATCATGTGACACTGAAGACTGGAGTACTGATGCTGAAAATACAGCATTGTCATTACAGGAATAAATTACATTTAAATATATATATATTGATATAGAAAACATTTTACTGTATTTTTGATCAAATAAATTAAGAGTTTGTGAGCATAAGAAACTTTTTAAAAAAATATTGAATTTACACTTTAAATGTAAAAAATATTCAGAGTAATGTTTATGGCCCATTTCTCTAAAAAATTCAGCATTTCTAAGAAAGTTTCTCTGTAACTCTCCCCTGAACTGTCAAAAAATGACAAGCTCAGGTGTCCTATTAAAGGGAGACGAAGCTGTTCGCACAGTCTGCTTTTCAGTCACAGTTTGGATTGCTTTTAGATTCAAACTGAATTATTGTAATAATAAAGTGCTTATCTATTAGTGAGTGTGTGTGTATATGTGTGTTTGTAGTGAAGAGAAAATGATTGACAGGCCAGTCATGGCAGTGTGCTGGCTCAGCCTGAGCTTGTCCATATTTTCGACAGGAAATGGCTCTCCCGGTATCAGACCCTTGAATCTTGTTTCTTTAAAATCTACCTCCTATTACTGAGGAAAAAATCTCTCTGCCTCTCCTTAACTCATTCTCTCTTTCGCCCCCCTTATTTTTGTGGAGAACTTTTGCCAGTTAGATTGACAGGTGAGCCACAGTTACAGTGCGGGCCTCCTGTCACAAGTCACTCTGTAGCTGTCGCCATACTGGCATCTGTCAAAGGTGCTCAGCTCCTTCAGCAGATTAACATCGCTGACACAGAGAGAGGGATATGGGGGTTAGAAACGGAGAGAAGGCAAAAGAGAGAGCAGGGGAATGTGGAAAAGATTAGCTGGGATGGCTAGAGGGGGGAAAGGCTGATATGTGCTCTCTGTCCTGTCATCTGTTTCAGCTGGAGTGGAGTGAGGGAGTCTGAGCTGTCTTGTCTTTTCTCCGTCTCTCAATCTCTCTCTCTCTCTTTTCGCTTGTGTGGTCCAACTATTTTCCTCCCCGGCAGCTGCTCGCCCTCTTAAAGTTTCTCTGAGTGGCTCTAAAGATGAAGCTTGTGATAGCGAACATCAGCAGGAAGAGAGCGGAGAGACTTACCTCTGCTCTGCTTTTGTTCTGCCTTGCAAAAAAAAAAAAACCCTAAAAGTTTGCTGAAGTGCTTATGGGACTTTCTTACTTTTAAGCGAACATCTTGAACACTTCAGAGCGAGCTGAAAAAAAAAGCTTGACTTTGAAACCTCACACGCCCAGGTGTGTCAAAGGCTGTCTTTGAAAGCTGAATCGATGACTTTACCTTTGTCTCTTGGTCTTGCGCCCCAACACTGTTTTTTCCACCTCGTTTTTATATTTAAACTTCAAAGCGGGACCCAACCTCACCATCTCCCTCCCTCTTTGCCCAACCCCCCGGTGCTGCCCTGTGCTCGTCGGGCTCAAGGAGGCCCAGGAGCTGCGTCTGGAGTGTTGGGTAAAGATCCAGACCCTCACTCCCCACTGTAAATGGCTGCTACACCCTGCTGGGGCCAGAAATATAGCCCTCAGGGGCCTTACTGCAGCACCAGGTCCCCAAACCCTGCAGTATTTGAGTCATAAATAGAACTCGAGTGTGTGTGGTTGCATGTCTGTTTTTGCATGTGCTTCTCAATGAAATGTTGCTTCGAAGTAATAATCAGAAGCGAATTTTGGTTGATGTGTTTTTTTTTTGTTTTTTGTTTTTTATTCTGTATCTAATAATTGATGTCAAATATCATATTCCCATGTTTAAAATAATATATTTGATATTATTATACATTTTTTCATACAGAATCAGAAGGGTTTTTTTTCACTCCTTCCCAGGCTAAAACGAGCAATTGCTCTGAATTTATTGGAGTTGTGATTTTAGAAATTCTTTATGCAGTTTAAACACATTTTAACCATTTGCATAAAAATAATGGTCCTCACATTCACTCATCCAATTTTAGCACTTAAGTCGAGGGACTGCACATTATTGACCCCTGAATGACAGTGTCACGGCGGCTGTCCCAGGGGACGTCTGGTGACAGGAATGTGCTTAAGACTGTCTTAGGACATCCCCTGCATGACATTGATTGATGAGTTGCTGTTCTGCCTCATTCTGTGCCGGCGTGACGAAGCTTCAGCAGCACCTCTGATTTCTGTCCGCCTTTGTATCTGATCTCTCACTCTGTTCTTTTTCTTTCTCTCATCCAGTTAGCAGTCAATCGTTAAGATCAACTGCTTCTGTTTATCCCTTTTTTGTTGGTTTGACACTTTTTTTCATCTTCTCCTCAAAAAAAAAAAAAAAACAGGTGTCTTATTCTGATCAAAACACAAGAGCTTGGTCTTAATGAAGGAATGCAAAGAGCTCGAGTGGGAAACATCAGGTTTAAAAATCAAACAGAGAGGCAGATTATGCAGTTCCATGAGCAGCAGACTCAATCAGGCAGATGTAGTGTGAGACCTGTGTGTGTGTAAGCAGGATCGCAGTCATCTCAACAATAAGCTCTGACACCCAGGTGATTAGCAGGCATTATGGTGGAGGGGGAGAGGTGGGAGATTTGAGGGGGGTTTGGGCTCTCATTAATCTCTGTCTGTCACGGGTGCCCCCACACCAACTACCCTCCACACCCAGCCTGTCCGTCACACTCCACTGTGGCCTCTTTCTGTGTTTTTCTTTGGATAGTTAAAGAATTACATGCACACACACAAAGTGCACCACACCTATGAGGGGTCTGCGCCTATCGCCCGTCTCTGGGGGCAAATGAGTAATCACTGGACATTTTCTGCCTGCGTTTCCTCCGTTGTCTTATCTGCAGCGAACACGACAGCCACTGGTGTGTATTTTTCCATCTCTTAAAGAGCATCATGGAAAGATTTACATTGTGGTTGGTTATTTTTTATAGTGGTATTGCTTGCACACACTTGGGGATTTGAGCATAACCCTAATGCTAAGTATTAAACTTTGGCAAGTAAGTCATCATGCAGTGTTTGTGGTACAAATGTGAATGTTGCCTCAAATCATGCGGCTTAATAAGGAGAGGTGTGCTGTTAATGTTCTAGGTTATTAGATTTATATTTTTTTATTCTGGCCGGTAACTAAATAAGTGGAAAATACCATATATATATTTCAATATATAATTTTTTATATATAAAATTTTTTATATATATATTTTAATATATGTTCTTATATGATGTATTATACATTAAAATTTCAATTATAATGCAATATAAATATAAAATAAAATAAAATAAATAAAATAAAATAAAATAAAATAAAAAAATAAAATAAAATAAAATAAAATAATAAAATAAAATAAAATAAAATAAAATAAAATAAAATAAAATAAAATAAAATAAAATAATAAAATAAAATAAAATAAAATAAAATAAAATAAAATAAAATAAAATAAAATAAAATAAATATGGTGGCATGGCGTAAAGTTATCAGGAAAGTCCCGTCTGCAATTAAATCGGATGTATGGACTTACTTTGGATTTGTAAACAAGGAGGGATGGACAGAATTTTCGGCGTCTGAAAATGATTGGCTGAAAATGGCATTTTCGGCCAAAAGAGAAAAACGGCCGAAAATGCGAGCAGAAAATATAGGTAGGCTATATATAATAATGATAATAATAATAATAATAATATATATATGTGTTTATATATATATATATATATATATATATATATATATATATATATATATATATATATATATGTGTATATATATACTGTATAGTGCGCATGTTTCACTCTCCTCCTCAGTGCGCGGTTTGACGCTCCGCTCAGTATTCCGCTCTATGAATGTGCGTTTCATTCGTGTACAACTCAAGCAAAGTCCGCTCAAATAACGCACTGACAGGAAATTTCTATGTAGTATACTTGTTGCAGTAGCGCTACTGTGCTGTAACATGGTGTAGTTCAGCTGTACTGGGCAACACTAGTAAAATGATGCTACCTTCAGTGACGCTATGCTCTGCTCATATGCTCTGCTCATAATAATAGCTTTGTAGGACTATACATTATTTGGATAATCAGTCCAAAAAAAAAAAAAACCCAACAACTTATTTCTTTTACATAGAAGTGAATCCAAATAATATATTGATATTTAATATTAAGGTAACACTTTACAGTAAGGTTCCCTTAGTTAATGTTAGTTAATGTATTTACTAACATGAACGAACAATGAACAATACATTACAGTATATATTAATCTTTCTTAGTGTAAGTTAATGCGAATACAGTTGTTCATTGTTAGTTCATGTTAATTCAGAGGGCATTAACTGTTAACAAGCAGTTAACAAACTGTTGATTTTAATAATGAATTAGTAAATGTTGAAATTAACATGAACTAAGATTAATAAATGCTGAAGAACTATTGTCCATTCTTAGTTCGTTAACTAAAGTAGTTAACTAATAAACCTATTGTATGTGTTACCAATATTAATATAAATTCTATCCAGTTTTATTGTGTTACTCTCAGTAAAAGTGTGGTTATTTTATTGGCTTTTTTAAATTTAGTATCATTAAAATTTAGTTAAATTTAAAAAGACTTACAAAATTACTTTATATTATTTAATAATACAATAAATAATCATTACAAGCATTTTCGGCCAAGTGCATCCAGAATTTTCAGTTTTCAGGCCCGGAATTTTCATTTCGGTGCATCCCTAGATGTAAAACTACATGTTTTATTTAATTTCATTTAAATTTAACAGTAATTTACTTTCAAATGCCCCAATTGCTGAAGGGTCTGCACAACTTTTTAGTACAATTTCAGGTTGCATTGTTCAAAATACCTGTAGTGGCACAGCAGTGCATACCTGTTTACATTTAATTAAGGTGGACTAGACTAAACTGTAATACAAATAGTTGAGTTTGCCAGATGCATACAACATTTATGACAGGTTTTCATGAAAGTGTTGGTCAGTTTGTCTGCTTGACAATCCCATTTTGCACTGCAGCAATAAAACTGAAGTGAGATAAACAAACTGAGTAATGTTTCATTTTAGTTAAAACAGATGTTGCCGAAGTTTTCCTTTGGGCACTTAATTTGAAGTTTGAAAAAGGTAATAAATTGCAATATATCGCAGAATATCGGAATAAATTTAAAATCGCAATAATATTGTATCGTGACAAAAGTATTGTGATAATATCGTATCGTGACGCTATATATAATTCCCACCCCTAATATATATATATATATATATATATATATATATATATATATATATATATATATATATATATATATATATATATATATATATATATATATATATATATTCATTCTTTCAGCATATAATTGTTAATTAGTTAATTAACTTAGAAGGGGGTCCCCTTTTTATTTTACAGGGCAATTTTCATATTTAAGGGTTGTTGGCATCAACCTTTTTGAAATATCTTATGTATAAATATTTATATATATATAAGTCTGCAAGATGATGACATCACGCACATGTATGTGTATGTAAGTAGGCCATTATGGATTTCCATGTAAAGTGGGTTCTGTAGAGCAGTAGTTTGCTAGAGGAAAGGATCCAGACCGCTCCCTGCTTAGAGGTGAAATTTGACTCCCAATGCTATGTACTGTACGGCCTGCCCATCTCGTACTCCGAGACCCCAGGAGCAAGGCATGCTGGGTAGTATGCACATGCAGAGCGGCTAATGTAGCTTGTCAGCGCTGGCGAGGGTAAAAAGCAGAAGCCGGAGATGGATGTAGGCAAAGAGGGAGGCTTTTTTTCTTCCCCAGGCAGAGACACAGTATGTTTTATACAGTGGCTTTTGCATCCACTAAATGTGAGTGTGTGTGCATGTCTGTGTGTATATTTGAGAGAGTGTGGAAGAGTGTGTTTTGTCAGCTCTTACAGGCACAGCTGGGACTTGTTAGGGGCCCAGGAAACTGAGGTTTGTGGAGCAGGAGGAATAGCAGGGCTAAGGGGGGCCGCCGGCCGTGACAGGCCCGTTCTGAACCTCTCCGCCTCTGATTAGCTCCTCCATACTGAGCAACCCATTTTTAATGGATACGTACATGAGACCTCCGTGGTCAAAGTCACAACCCATTATCTGCCTCGCAGGTGAAGCCTTGTGGTACTTATTTCTCTATTTGTAGATGAGGGTCAAGTATCTTTCCCCCCTTTGGTTCACCGACATCTCATCACGGTTAGAAAAGATGCCCCTCTGAACTCCAGCTGTCAGGTTGTATGTAAACACACAAGCGGTAGGACTCATGGGACGTTTTAGCCATCAGCAGGGGTGAATGGCTTTTGTGACTGATGCCGTGCGGCCACATCTGGCTTGTTTGATGGACGTCTTGAGTGTGAAGTGATGGAATAGCAAGGGGGGCAGATTTGGTTGGTAATTTGAGGCCCGCCTGACCTCTTTCTGCCCCCTTTAGCACTACGAATGTCTCGGTGTGAATTGTCTGTCCATCGTAATGCATTATGAATCAGATCACATAGTCTTGCATAAGGCTAAATCACGTGCACGGCAGTCTGTGAGAGATGATCAGGACCCAGAGGGGATATCATGCACTATAAAGTGCTACTCGGGGGCTCGATGGTGAAATCCGACAGATTGCTGCAAAACAAGCCAAGGTTTAATGCGATTCATTTTGTAAAC
Source organism: Cyprinus carpio (assembly GCF_018340385.1). Taxonomy (NCBI): domain Eukaryota; kingdom Metazoa; phylum Chordata; class Actinopteri; order Cypriniformes; family Cyprinidae; genus Cyprinus; species Cyprinus carpio. Next base: position 6,292,360 of record NC_056575.1, read on the forward strand.
GCCCAGCTGATGTGTTTTTTTTTTCCTTCAGCGTGTTTATAATATTGAATAATTTAAGGGTTTTTGTGTGCTCTGACGTGCTTTAAATCCTTCTCTCCGAGTGGGTGAGAAGCGCAGCTCGCTGTTGATTGCTCAACGCTAACACAAGTGCAGTGGGACACGTTAAAACCTCAGCTTTCCAGAGTTAAGCCTTTAGACTGAAACCCGGCCCTAATTAAAGGAATAAAATAAACAGCAGAAAGGCAAATAATAACATAGTAAAGTAGTGTTACAAGAGCTGGCGCGGGCTGCACTGGCGTTGTCCAGGTCCAACCTGTTAAAAAGGGGGCAAGCTGTGGTGGGCGACCAGGCCGGGCGTTTATTGGCATCTGTAATGTGGTCGACCAGGCTGGTGCCAAGTGCTGTGTCTCCATCCTGTACCACCCCGATCAGGCATGGCAGCTTGTCTGCTGCTAACATGGTGTGATTGTGTATGTCTGCCTCCCAGAATGCTTCTGGGAGTGGACTGAACTTAAATGTATTGTAAAGTTTGGGAAACGGTCCTCCGCCCTCCTCCCCTTGTCCATTCAGCTGCTAATGGGGAGTTCTGGTTTCTGAGAAAGAGGCTAGTTGTTTATTTGTATTTATTTAATTTTTATTATTATTTTTTTTTGGTTCCCACAAGTTGAAGTAATAGTTTAACCCAAAATGAAAAATATTATTTAGAAAAAAACATTTTTTTTTTTTTTTTTGAAAAATGTTTGAAAATGGGGGGGGGGGGTTACTATGAGTTAAAGAGAGAAAAAAAGTTCCTATGAGTTAAAGAGAGAAAAAATATAAAATTACAAAAGAAAGAAAAAATTATTAAATAAAAATATCCAGGAATAGTTCTAGTATATGAGAATAAGTCTGGTTTGTTTGTTTATTTATTTATACTACAAGTTCCCACAATCTAAAGGGATAGCTTTCCCCCAAATTTAAAACATCATAAAAATATAAGAAAATCAGTTTTTACCCCCTTTTTTAATAAAATATAATTCTGTGTCCCCAATTTACTTTCTGTCAACAGTTGCAAAATTATCTTTTGTTTCCTGCAGAAAAGAGAAAGTCATACAGGGCCGACATGAGGGTGAGTTATCTCTTTAAAATACAATAAAGCAACAGAAAAAAATCAGAGATGGCAAATTAGTAGAAGCCAAATTAATGCGCAATGAGTGTGCGAGGACGGTTTGGCATAATATTCAAAGTAGTGTATTTCAAGGGCACTTTTTAGGGCACTTTTTAAGACACTTCAAAGGTCCAGGAGTGGCGTCATAGCAGCTCCAGACACAGCAGGCTACTGTACCTTTGGAAAATTGGCTGAAATCAAACGTTTTGACAAACAATGATCCTCACACCGGTGATTTACGGGGCATATATAGAAACTATTTGGAAGGCCGCCAGAGCACCTCAGCAGACGTCTTAGAAGTCTGTTGCTATCTGATTCGTATCACTGAGAAAACACACGCCAGTGTTTGCCTTTGACTGGGAGCCATTAGAAGTATCAGAGTGCCCATCATTGGGTCAGATAAAGGAAAGGCCTAGAAAGTGGGCTGTTGTGATTTAAAGGGTGAGTCTTTCCCCCTGTTGTAAAGCAGAATGCAAGCAGCTACAGGTCCTGTTTTAGGGGATCAAGGGGATTCAATTGCTAGGGTGATAAAGGGCTTCTAAGTGTTTTTTAAAGCTGCTCGGCTCAGAGGTGGCTTGGCCCTGTTTATCAGGGCTGCTGAGCGGAGCTGCCACGGGTCGCTTGGTCTGAGCATGCTCCAAACCATCTGTTCAGCCTCACTCTGTGTCGCCACACGGGTGACATCATGACATGCGGTCTGGTGAGCAGAAAAATTCTTCCTGTCCACCGTCGGAGAGGCTGGACAGCTGTAGCCCCCTCAAAGAGAAGAGTGAGAAAACAGAGGGTGGGGAAAGAAAACAAGTGAAAGAAGGAGAGAAAAGAAGCCGTCAGCGAGGGCCTGGCAGGTGTGGTGGTTTTGCTCTGTCATCACTGGCCTGACTGTTTGAACCTTCATGGCTGGATCTGGAGGGGATTACGACTGTGGCTCTGAGGTTAAGCTCTCCTGGCATTCTCACCGATGCCTTATTACTCTGATGGGTTTCCTTGTCATTTTCGTAATCAGCTACTCTTGTCTTTCACTCCAGTATCATCCATTTCTTGTGACTTGGATGCACGACAGATAGAAATTTGGTCAGATGTGTAGTTTAAGGGATTATTCTTCCAGAAACAAAAACTCTCCATCCAAATTGGATCATCATGTTGTTCCAGACATGTATGGCTCAGTTTTTTTTCCGTACAGCACAAAAAGATTATATATAAATGTAAGTTTTATGTACAAAAAGTTGGGGTCAGTAAGATTTTTTTGATGTTTCATGATGCCTCTTATGCTCACCAAGGCTGCATTTATAATGCAAATATGTAAATATATATTCATATATTTTAAAATATAATTTATTTCTATGATGGCAAAGTTTAATTTTTTAGCAGCCATTATGCTGGTTTGGTGCTCAAAGAAACACGCCGTGAAAAACTTAAGTAAGTTATTTATTTATTATTATTTTTTATATATATACATTTTTGAAATAGGCATCTTTTGTAATATTGTAAATGTATTATTTATTGTTTTTGATAATTCATTATAAATGTATTAGTATTATTTTTTTACCATTACAAATAACTTGATAAACATTTAAATTTATATTATTAATAGTTATGCCATTGTTAATATGTCAATATCAATTAATGTGGCTTAATAAAGTATTAATTTCTTATAATGATATAAATTAATTAAATGTGTTCAGTTAATAGATCGATAGCGTTACATGAGTCTGATCTTCAACCCCATTGATTTAGTTGAAACATTAGTAGTTGTAATAATGACCATTTTGATATTGATCATGCTAAATGATATCTAGTATAATATGACTAACCCTGAAATACAAAAAAGTCTGTATGGAGTGTGAGGTTTCAGAGATGAGCAATAATCACTTTGTTTCAGCATACAGAGGACAAAAATGACTCTCCTCTGTGTTTATTTAGTGTCCGTTGTGCATGTAAGTATTAAATATTTCATTTAAGCAGGGTGGTCTTGGACCAAGAGAGTTACAGTAAACTCATTGGGGGCTCATTGAGAGTGAAGGATCTGAAAAACTGCCATCTCTAGTCAAACGACCAACCCAGATGCAGTGCTGCGTGGACACAAAGAAGTGTCTGACACCGGCAGAAATATCACTGGCCTCTGTGGGGCCGCTACATCCAGCCTGTCTTCAGACAACAGTGAAGGTAGTTGGAGTTTTTGTGTTTTCAGTTGAGGATGTCCCAGTCTTGGTAGCTGTGGGTCCCGAGTTGTTTTATTGCATTCAGTGTGGTGGTGTGTGGTGTTGGTAATTGGGCTGTGGCCAGTGGGGGTACTTGAGGGTACTTCATTTTGGTCTGTGGTAGCCTCACTCCATACACCCCTTCTGTCTTTGTCGATCCAATAAATGGCCCCATTTATGAAACCACCTTTTCATCCATCCACCATATGACGTAACCGGACCCTTAAACTAGCTTCCCGACAACCGGCTTTGGTCTGATGGGTCTTTTTTTATCTACGAGAGCGGAAAAAACTTGCTCTGTCTGTGCTGCGGTACGACCCAGTTGAATGTGTGTGTGTTATAAAGATGACCACACACGACTCCATGGTTGCTGGGTTCCCCACAGGCGGAGTTGTCCTGCCAGGTCTGTTTGTGGAGAAACTTCTGGAACTCGTCCTTCAATCAGAGGCCTTGAATTCGTTACAGACCACCTTCTCTCCGGACTTAGACCTGAGAAACAGACAGTGCAGTTTGTCTGCACCGAGCCATGTTTGATGTAGGTGAGATTTACAGTGACTGGCTTTGGGATGAACATTTCCTTCCTTCCTTAAACACAGATGCAGACACACACGCATGGAAACACGGGACACTGAGTGGCAGTATCTGTCGCTGATGCCCTGACAACTCTGCTGACTACAGTTTATGGCACACAGGATGAGTTTAAAGATAAAGAGTAACTCTACACTGAAAGTAATAAATTTATATTGTATATATATTAGCAAAAGTTTGGGGTCGGTTAGATTTTTCTGTGTTTTTGAAGGAAGCCTTTTGTGCTCACCAAAGCTGCATTTATTTGATTTAATTTTTAAAATATATTTTCGAAATCTTTTATTATTTCAGTGTTTAATATTTTATTAAATATTTTAATTCAAAGTAATTGTTTTCTGTTTTAAAATATTTTAAAATGCAGTTTATTTCTGTTATGGCAAAGCTGAATTTTCAGCAGCAATTACTTAAGTGTTACAAGATCCTTCAGAAATCTAATGTGCTGATTTGGCGCTTAAGAAACCTTTCTTATCAGTGCTGAAAATTATTTGCTTATAAAATTTTCTGGGGTAAACTGAGATAAATTTTTCAGGACTGTTTAATGAATAGAAAGATAAAAAGAAGAATTAAAAAAATAAGAATATTATATATGTATTTGCTGTTAGTTTTAATTTTTAATGCATCTTGCTGAATAAAAGTATTAATTTAAATAAATAAATTAATTAATTAATCTTACAGCCCCCCAAAATTTTAACAATATTTATCCATGTAGCTTCTCAGTTGTAGGGTAAGATACAGTAAGACGATCAAAGATATTACTAAATCTTACACAAATTCATTAAATGGTTATTTTATTATTAATCTTTTATCTTTTAATTTTTAATTTTTATCTTAACATAATTATTTGTGAAAGGTATATGTGATTTAGTTTAATATATATTTTTTTAATAAACATTTTTGAAATATCTTCATTCATATATTGATACGTTTTCATTATATAGACCTTCATATCATTCATGGAATTATACAGTGTACTTCAGATATGTAAGTTTTTTTTTTAGTGTAATTCTATTATTTTTGGTAATTTAATTATAATTGCTAACTTGTCAGAATTGATAAATGTATGTAGAATATTTCATTTATATGAATATTATATGAAATATCAGAATATTTTATTTAATGTTTTAGATTCATGGCAATTTTTTAATTGAAAAAAAAAAATCATTAAACAGTTTAAAGATCAGATGTATTTAATATATTCTACAAAAATTTACACTAGTAGAAATTCTTTCATCAAATAGAAAGATCTTTAACAAATGCGTCATACCATCTTTCTACAAAGAGGCATATTTCTGGAGTAAAATCAGTCATCTGCTCTCGACCCTCAGGTTTCAGGTCTGATTTATACTCTTTTACTGCTGGAAAATTGTACAGGGTGCTCGGTCAGGCCCATGTCATCCTCCCCATATCTGAGCAGATCCGCTAGAAACCTGTGACCAAACACGAAACGAAACAACAGAGAGTCTTCACTACACTAATAATTCATAAGCTTTGTCACGGCCACATTAGTCACAATAAAAAACCATGAACTGTCCAGAAGCTGCAGAACATATCTGGATAATCCACGCTTGCATTTTAAAACCATCTACATTGTAGACATGTCACGGGGGAGAACATGGAATATGTCTTTAAGCCGCACCGAGCGGCCTGTTGCAGCGAGAGCTGGGCTTTAGGGCTGTATGTCACATTGACAAGCGTAGTCTCTCGTTTGGTGTCCAGTGGTAAGCCTCAGTGTTCCTGTGTCTGCACGTCTCTTCTGCTTATTCTGAGCGCATCTTTCTCCCCTGATTCCATCTGTTTTAATAATGGTTTCCGCAGGTGCCACTCCTTGACGAGCTTCATTTCCCAGAAAGCAAGCTCTGCCCTCCTCCCTCGTCTTCCTCCCTGGTTTTGTTTAGAGGCCCCAGCTGTGTTGCTTGCTGCAACTTTCCACACGTTTCCCAGGTAACAGGGATTTTGAGTGGACTCCGGTGAGCCGGGGCGGCCTGCGGAACAGTGCGTTTTCCCGGTCACGCTCTGTGTAGCATGTCTGAAGTGGTCATGGCTTGACCGGCTTTTCCCATCTTCCACCACCTGCTCCGTCTGTCTGTCACTGTGCGTGTCTATCTGTCTATCTAACTACGGTCTGGTTTTGTTTGTCAGAATCTCTTCCTGGCACAAGAATTGTGTGTATAAAGTTTGCGGGTGTAAATACAGGATGCTGTGAAGTACAGCATGTTTACTTCCCCCCTCCTGTGTTCAATGATGTACAGTACGGAAAGCTTTCCAGTAATGGTTTTAGTCAGATGATTGGTGAACACATAATAAAGGATGTTTCTTAATGCAAGATTGAACATTTTCTGTAGATCTCAGTATTTGCATCAATTTATTTTCCATTTTTTATTATTGGTTATTATTATTATTATTTTATCTATCTATCTATCTATCTATCTATCTATCTATCTATCTATCTATCTATCTATCTATCTATCTATCTATCTATCTATCTATCTATCTATCTATCTATCTATCTATCTATCTATCTGTGTATCTGTGTATCTGTCTGTCTGTCTGTTATTGAAATAAAATGTTCCCATAATGGTTTCAGTTTTAATTGAATTCATTTGGCTTTTTTATTTAAATTAATTTAATTCCATTTGTATTTTATTTAGTCTTTGTTATAAACAATTTACCTCAAACCCCATGTGATTTCATTTATTTATTTACTTATTTATTTATTTATTTATTTTGACTATGCTATTGGAACTGAAAGTTTGAGAAGAACACATTGAACACATTGACTTGTCTTTTTTTTTTTCTCAGTAATGTCACGAACATTGACTATGCCATGAACATTGCTTTGTTACTTTTTTGATCAGAGAGTATTTGATTAAACAGTCTGTGTAGTGCAAGATGAATCATGAATAATTTGGCTAAGTTTTAATATTAAATGCATATATCTGCTTAAATTTGTTCATGCCAACTTTAGGAGTACACTAACTGTGGGCAAAATTTTTGAGAATGACACAATTTCACAAATTCTGCTGCTACAGTGTTTTTAGATCTTTTGTCAGATGTTACTATGGTGTACTGAAGTACAATCACAAGAATTTCATAAGTGTCAACGGCTTTTATTGACAATTATGATAAGTTTATGCAAAGTGTATTTGCAGTGTTGACCCTTCTTTTTCAAGACCTCTGCAATTCACCCGGGCATGCTGTCAACAAAAAACTTCTGGGCCACATCCTGACTGAAGGCAGCCCATTCTTGCAAAATGAATGCTTGGAGTTTGTCAGAATTTGTGGGTTTTTGTTTGTCCACCCACCTCTTGAGGATTGACCACAAGTTCTCAACGGGATGAAGATCTGGTGTGTTTCCTGGCCATGGATCCAAAATTTTGGTGTTTTGTTCCCCGAACCACTTAGTTATCACATTTGCCTTATGGCAAGGTGCTCTAGCATGCTGGAAAAGGCATTGTTCCTCACCAAACTGTTCTTGGATGGTTTGAAGAAGTTGCTCTCGGAGGATGTTTTTGTATCATTCTTCATTCATGGCTGTGTTCTTAGGCAAAATTGTGAGTGAGCCCACTCCCTTGGCTGAGAAGCAACCACACACCATGAATGGTCTCAGGATGCTTTACTGTTGGCATGCCACAGGACTGATGGAAGTGATCTCTAGCCTTGTCCTCATCAACACTCTCACCTGTGTTAATGAGAGAATCACTGACATGATGTCAGCTGGTCCTTTTGTGGCAAGGCTGTAATACAGTGGAAATGTTTTTGGGATTATGTTAATATTCATGACGAGGACGGACTTTGCAATTAATCTGATCATTCTTCATAACATTCTGGAGTATATGCAAATTGGCATCATAAAAACAGAGGCAGCAGACTTGATATTTATGTCATTCTCAAAACTTTTGACCACTGCTGTACATATATATGACCTCAAAGCTAACACACACAGACTAAAAGCCACCAAACCGTAATGTTGATTGCATGGGATTTTTAAGAAAATGTTTATGAAATCTGAAATTTATAGACCATGATGGTAAATTCCATAAACTCAACATCAACCCTGCGTAAAGTTCAGCAAGAGTTACGTTCTCCTCTTAGGGTTTAGAGATTACTGTGCTCTCTATCTCTCGCTCTCCAGCTGATGTGATCCAGATGGCTAGGTGCTGTCAGTCCAGGCGTGTGTATGTTCCCAGAGGAGGCTGGGCTAGGGGAGATAGGCAGAGGAGAGCAGTGTGTTTGTGTTTGGTTCAGGGATGTGCTGGCCACCCTTTTGCTGTGCTGCTATCGGCACTAATTAAGCTCGGCCTGTCAGCCTTTAGAGCAGCTGATAAGAGCAGGAGTGCTATTGAAGAGAAGGGGTCAGCATGTGTGTGCATGTGTCTCATTTCCACACTTTTTTTTCCTCAGTCATCGTTTACAGATGGGTCATTTTTTAGATTTAGATCACTGCTCTTGATCATATTTGCTGAATTAAATCCAATGCTTGTTTCTTTGTAATTTTGGGGTGCTGATTCCAAAAATAGTGTCTGTTGTGCCCAAGCACATCACACTCTCTCACAAAATATGATGCTTTTTGTAGCATTTTTGCTTTTGTCAACCATTTGTAAGGTGAAGACTTATATTATCCCTTAATAACTATAAAAACTGATGATTGCCCTCTTCCACTGAGCCTGGTTAGAATTATTTGTTCAGTTCTCAGTCGATTTTCAAATCTATGAATGATTCTGAAGACATAATTTTATGCCTTATCCTGATTTCTACTTTGTTCCACTACTTTCCAGATTATACATTATACATACATTTTTTGTATTTGTTTTTTTATATATTTTATTTTATATATTTACCTTTTTTTTTTTTTGATTTTGACTCCCAGATTTTCAGTAGTGCTCACAGATTTTAATTATTATATCTTTATTATATTGTTAATCATTCCTCCACATAACAGTATCTACACTTGCCATTGAAAAATATTGATTGATTTATAGCAACAAATAAAATCTGTGCAACGCACCTCCTTTTATGGGACCCACCAGTGTGGAAGGGAGAATTTCTCATTATCATTTTTCACAAAACCACATATCAGCAATAAAGGTGTTCATTTAAAAGCTCTCTTATTATTACACTGCTTCTTCTCTATACACACACAAGATTTTTCCCCGACAATCTTGACTCTGACAGCAGCCTTTTAAATTCACATTTAATGTCTAGGAAGCCCTCGTGCCAGATATGATTCAGCATGTGTTTCCAGGTGTCTCGCTTGTTCCAGTTTTGTTTCTCTTGTGGATCCGTATGCAGTCACTCAAGCGCTGCTATTCTGTATATTACAAGATTAATACAGCTATTACTGTGTTCAGGAAGTACAAAACCCATATTTTCAGATTGCTTACACACTGGAAATTATAGTTTTTGGTGAGTCAATATTAGCTTTAAAGGTGCAAGGTTGTAGATTTTTCTTTAATGTTTCGCAGTGCCCATCAAGAGAGGATTTTCAGCACAGTCGTCCTCTATAATTCTCCGTTATTACCAGCGGTACCAACTCCAAAAGCAGCCACTGAAGGTCCTCCGTGCCCCGGGGATAGCAATGAACAGTGAGCGTACACCATATTTCTCCACACGTCTCCTGCATGATACACACACGCACCGAACGCAGAACTGACACTATATTTCTCTCTCTCCCACATCACACACACACACACACACACACACACACACACACACACACATCCCTGGAAAAAGGGCCTAGAAAGCCAGGCTGTGGCTCAGGGCCAGGGAGTGATGGAGAGTTAGGGTTATTTTTATTTTTTTAATGTGCTGGGGCTCCTCCAACACTCAGTTTGTTTAACGCGGCTGGCCTGTATTTTATTTTTATGTGCTAGATCAGGCAGTATCAGGTAGGACTTAGTACTGATGGATTCGGCTGATAACGTTCTCTGAACTCTTTCCTCCCTGCTAATGGTATTCTCTAAATCCCTCTCCTTCAAATCAGCGGCCCGCAAATATTGAAGTGTTAAAGGAATAGACATTTATATTACAGCTTAGATATTGCATAGATATGAGTCTGTAAAAATGGAAAAAAGCTGTGTATTTTTTCCTAGTGATGTAGTGTTATTTTTGCTATAAAAGCAGTCCTGTGATTTTAGATTTGGTCTTAAGATTGTGATTGTTTTATGCTAAAAGAAATGTAACTTCCATCTGTCTTTCAATCAGTCTTTCATCCATCCATTAACCTACTTATTAACCTCCTACTGTGTGTATATATATAGATGGCCATCCATCTATTCATCCAACCATCTCTCTGTCTATCCATTAATCTCTCTATCCATCCATCCACCTATCTAGTAATTTCTCTATCCATCTAACCATTCATTCATCTGTCCATGTGTCCTATATCTGTCCATTCTTCTACCCATCCATCTCTCCTATCCATCATCCATTCATATTCATCGATCTATCAATCCATCTATCAATATGTCTCTCTGTGGCCATCAATTCATCCACCTCAATTTCCATCCATCCATCCATCCAGCCATCATGTTTATATCCATCCATCCATCCATCCATATCCCTCCATCCATCCATCCATCCATCCATATCCATCCATCCATCCATCCATCCATCCATATCCCTCCATCCATCTATCCATCCATCCATCCTCTATATCTCTCCATCCATCCATCATCCATCCTCTATATCTCTCCATCCATCCATCCATCCATCCATCCTCTATATCTCTCCATCCATCATCCATCCATCCATCCATCCATCCATCCATCCATCCATCCATCCATCCATCCTCTATATCTCTCCATCCATCCATCCATCCATCCTCTATATCTCTCCATCCATCCATCCATCATCCATCCTCTATATCTCTCCATCCATCCATCCATCCATCCTCTATATCTCTCCATCCATCATCCATCCATCCATCCTCTATATCTCTCCATCCATCCATCCATCCTCTATATCTCTCCATCCATCCATCCATCCATCCATCCATCCATCCTCTATATCTCTCCATCCATCCATCCATCCATCCATCCTCTATATCTCTCCATCCATCCGTCCGTCCATCTCTCTCTCTCTATCCAGGTAAAAATATAAGGTCAAATATTGCAATAGTTTGAAATATATTTTTTCTGTTCATTCATCCATCTGTCATTGCAGTATTTTGTCCTTGCTTCACATTTCTCCTCCTTTGTGTTTCCAAGAAGCTTATCTCTCTTCCAGAATGGTCCCGGTTGAGGCAACAATTAAAATTTTCAAGCGGTGAAAGTCGGCTGACCTCAGATCTGCATTCGTTTAACATTCCTTCCTCGTTATGCCATCATTTACATCCGGCTGTTGTCATACAGTAGGAATGGCTGTAATAAGTCATGTTAAGGACCCGCCAAACTGGTCATTCCTGGCGCTCTGTGTGGTGTTTCCCTCTCCGGTGGTTTAACCAGCACAGTGCGTCCCGTCACAAGCGGCCCACCTCCTCGGCTATTCATTATCTCTCCACTGGCGTACACACCCATAGAAACACAAAACCGATAGCGAACAGAGGAGGATGCGTATTTTTAGGCCTGCTTGAGGACCCCTGAGAAGAAAGCAAGAGGCTTAAAGGAATGCAGAGTTCAGCGAGAGGAAATTGAGTGTTGAGGGCAGTGATGAAATGCATTGATTGATGGGGCGCTTCCCCTCTCTCCGATTGGCTTTGTCATGGGAGGAGTTGATTGACCACTTGACCTCTTAGTGATCAATATTAACTCTTGCCTATCTCTCTCAGAACAAATGTGTGGGGGCCCATTGTCTCCCTGTGCTCCTGATAAGAGGCTTTGTCTTCTTTTAGTACCAGGAACACAAGCTCTGCCTTGCTGTCTACTACCTACATATGAGGTTGCCTACTAAGGTAGCGTCTTAACCTAAATGTAAGTGGCATAATTGGAGCACTCTAGTCAGCAAGTCCATGTGCCACACAAATAAAGCTTTGTAGGAGATTTAACTTAGCTATTGATTCCAATCAGCTTGTTGAGTCATGACTTAAGGAATATGTTTCCGGGTCCAAGTCTCTACACTTTTTAATTTAGAATACTATCTCAGCAGAGCTTATGAGCCCTGTATGAGAAACATGGACAATGATGTCAGACTTAACAAGCAGACTCTGGTGTTGCTAAGCTAGCAATACAGTAGAATGAAACTACAGAGCACACAAAAATAATGGGTAATATAGTCAGTTTTTAAATTGTTTTTGAACAATTTTTAGCAATAGTTCTCACAAGTTAGTAACCAAGTCGTCAATCTTTTATGATTTTTTTATTTTAAAGAAGCCTATTAGGCTCACCAAGGGTGCATTTATTTATTTATTTGAATTTGTTTTCAATTTTAATACAATTTGATGCATTTTTAAATACATTATATAGACCTCAAACCTTTGAAACGGTAGTGTATATTATGTATTCTTTTATATATATATACCTCCTCTCAAATCAGGAGTTTTAGTGAGGGAGGAAGTGGGTCGCGACTATCCACCTTTTTCCTGACGTAAAAATGGGTGCCACCATTTGTAAATTCTATGGGTCTAGTTTCCGGTCACATTTGCGTCCAGCTATTTTTAGCTGTACAAAACAGTTAGTTTTGCTGCTTGATATTGACAATTGATGTGTCCTATCATATTATTTTAATCAGTTATCTTAATTAAGAACACACTGGTTTGTGGTGCAAACAGTTTTACTGTTTACTGCACGTTGTTATTCTCCTCGTTATTTAACTATAGCGGCTAATGAAACAGAAGTCTCACCCATAGGCTTACTTCCGCATTGAGGAAAAAGGTGGATAGTCATCACTTTCCTGTGACCGAGGCCTCTTCTCTCCCTGTGGCCATCTGTGATATCAACATACCCAGTGAATGGGAAAGATTAGATCACGGAGGAAAAATCCCATTCTTGTTAAAAGATTAATCTGAGGGGACACATGCTACGGGATAATTTTACACATGGAGCAATTCCGATTCAGTCTTCTTTTCTACCTAAGACCGGCATCTATCTCTCCCTCATTTCCTGTGGTTGGGAAACGTGGGAGAAGAATGTATGTTATCATGACCTGAATATCATGTGCATGAGTGTGTGTTTACATGGACGTGTGAGCATTCTCATCCATCATTTCAGACTCCTTATCCTCCGTATCCCAGCGCACATCCCTCCACTTCCTGTTATCTGCCTTTCCTAATGCCGCCCTCGCTGGGTTTCTGTTTTCACCTCATCTTTCGCTTTGATTTTTATTTTTAGCCAGTGGTGTCCTCATGCATTTTGGCAGGGCAGATACTCTAGGGCTCATCGGGATCAGGCAGGGAGGTTATGGAGCTGAAGGGGAAGTTCCTTTTTGCCCAAAGTAAACTGACTCACCTCAGGGGCAGCTGCTGCCTGTGGTCTGAACCTGACCATAATGAGCACAGCTAGTCAGGAGGTCACTGTATTAAAAGGCCTCTCTGACAGGACATGTTAGTGCTCAGAAGCCTCCTGGAACATCACCAGCTTTCATTTTATTAGTTTGCGCCAGGACACGGTGGTTTCTACAGACCTGGGTGGCCCGTGTGTTTGTGGGATATATAACATCTCCATTGCTTTTGATGGTCAAAAGAGTTGTATGGCGGCCCATGGGCATCACATGGTGTGTGTGTATGTGTGTGTGTATTTCTGTCAGGTACACAGGCTTCTTTCTACAGCTGTGATGTCACTCTGGATAGAATCAGGTCAGTCAGTTCCTCCAAGGAACCGAATAGAACACAGTGATACAGAGAGAAAGAAAAAGAGAGACTTTGCCAGCAATTGAGAAACTGATAAAAGAAAAAGCTAATTTGCAGAAAGTTGCACCCTTTCCATCAGATGAATACAGGTGTGACATTATAAAACAAGTGTGCTTAATTTTAAGGCTTCTGAAGCAATTATCTGACGCCAAATTCGTGTTGCATGCATCTTTTACAGAGAAGGCAATCCCAGAATGCCTTGTGAACTCAGTGGGAAATGCAATATGGCAGACAAAGTGAGAATGGACTCTATGCATCACTTCCGCATTTAGCCTCAATAACTACCACAACTTATTAGTAACACATTGTGTTTTAATATAATATGCTTAAATGTTATGTTTACTATTGTTAATAATATATACAACATATAATATTATAATAAAATATGATAAGTTGTGATTGACAATAATTAGATATATGACAGAGGGTTAGCTAGTACCACAGTTCGCTATAGGAGAACACTAGGCTATTCAGGAAGCTCGCAAATATGTGGCCAGTTGGCATGCATAGTTTGATGTCAAATGTAAATATATTTAAAATCATTTCATTAATGAAAATGGACAAGAAAGAAGTTGTATGCAAAACTTGAGCTTGCTATATTTATGCTAATGCTATCTCATTGTTAGCTTAGCAAAATGCTAACACCAAACTCCACTTGTGCACTTCATAGAAGTTCTAATTTAGTGTTGCAACCTACATAGAGCATTCCAAATCAATCTCTTATGATGTTCCGTTTCAGTTAGCATGCTACCGTAGAAGGCAACTGTCTAGGAGGACAGTAGACAGTGAGGAAGCTCACTAGATTTTGGAATGGATCCAGTGAGTTTCTGTATATATCAGTGCTCATCAAGAAAATTAAAAGGAGGCAAAGAAAGAGAGGCACAGGGAGGATGTATTTGACACACACTTCACCACTGGCTAACGCTAACCATAAGACATTCTCCAGTTTGCTGCCTCTATTTGTCAATACACGCAAGGCTTTGACCTTCTTTACTGCCAGTATAAGATGTTCATTCTCCTTCTCACTCCGTTACCACAGCTTTGACCTAACAGGACTCACTCCCTCAACCAGCGGCACTTGACTGATGACTAGAATATATTATTTGTGGTGCTTGCTATCACATCATTTATATACTGTACTACAATTCAAAAGTTTAGGGTCAGTAGAGGTCAGAAATTAAATATTTTATTCAGAAAGAACACATTAAATAGATCAAAGGTGACAGTAAAGGCATTTAGAATGTTACCAAAACGTTTCAAATAAATGCTATTCTTTTGAAATTTTGAAAATGAAAGAATCCTGAAAAAAAAAAATTATCACAGTTTCCACAAAACTATTAAGCAGCTCAACTGTTTTTAACATTGACAAAAAATACTTCTTGAGCATCAGATCAGCATATTAGAATGTTTTCTGAAGGGTCATGTGACACTGAAGACTGGAGTAATGATGCTGAAAATTCAGCTTTGCATCACAGGAATAAATTACATTTTAAAATATATTCAAATAAAAAGTAGTTATTTTAAATTATAATAATATTTCCATTTTATTTCAATTTGTTTTACTGTATTTTTCATTAAATAAACACAGCCTTTTTGAGCAAAAATTTTTTTTTTACTAAATCTCTAAACTTCCCACACCATTTGCATGCTAAAAAAAAAAAACACAATTCACCTGGTAAACACCCTAGCATTATGATGTCAAGTATCATATGTTCAAATACCACAGATCTAGGGATTGTTATGAGGAATCAAAATTGTTTTTGTGAATAGGATGTGTCTGTAGAAGGGAAAGTCTTGACTTAATGGTTATAGAGAGTCGCACTTGTAACCCGAAGGTCGTGGGTTCAAGTCTCGGTACCGACAGGGATTCTAGGTGGGGGGAGTGAATGAGCAGCACTCTCTTCCACCTTCAGTACCACGACTGAGGTCAGAACCCCCAACTGGTCCCCGGGCACTGCAGCAAAAATGGCTGGCCACTGCTGTGTGTGTGCACTTGGATGGGTTAAATTCAGAGCACAAATTCTGAATATGGGACACCATACTTGGCCACACGTCACGTCACTTTCACTTAGAAAGCATTGTCCAAAGTGGTCTAAATACTAACTGTGTGTGTTTTCTCCTCCAAACAGGCAGGAGGCGCTGTTGGCAGCCATCAGTGAGAAGGACGCCAACATCGCTCTTCTAGAGCTGTCGTCCTCAAAGAAGAAGAAGACTCAAGATGAAGTGGCTCTGCTGAAGAGGGAGAAAGACCGACTGGTACATCAGCTCAAACAGCAGGTGAGAACAACCAACAGGCTCCCCAGACCAAGGCACGAGGCAAAACCATAGACTAAAATGAACACAGACCTCAGTCCTCCTAATTTCCTAGTGGAGTTCTGCAACCACACCCAGAGAAATTACATTGGTGAAGCTTAACCAGACATTCGTCAGCATAAAAAAATAGTCCCACCTCAAAGGAACAATTTAGACTTTACAGCTCAAGTAACAAACATTTTTGTTTCACTGACAAATTGTGTTTTAACCCAAATAGGGTTTGCTTTTTAGCTCCCTGACTCTCTTTCCCTTCAGGCTCTCATTGTGTTTTACTGTAAAAACACTTTGTGTTTGTTTTTACAGACTTAAGAGGTGAGTCAAAATTATTGTGTGCCATAATTGAGAGCATGCCACAGATGCTGCCCACAGATGTGAAGTTTACAATAACCTGGAATATTGGAATATAGAGGGGCTTGATTGCTCAGAAATATAAGATCACACAGGATATCCTGATGGTGTGTTCATACTATCAGTAACCAGCTGACCTTGCTGTCGTGGTTCTGTTTAGCAGTTCAAGGAGAGGCTAAAGAACAAGTTCTGGAGGAGACATGTTGGGAACGACATCCCAAAGTTTGGAGATGCAAACAGGCTACAGATGTCTGGCCGCAGACCCGTCAAGAAGGGCAATTTTAGGATTATTTGACTCCTCCTCCAGGTTCCCACAAACCACCTGCAAATACATGCACACTAGTTTAAACACACACAGACTACACTGAAAAATAAAATGGTGTAGATACAGTTTTCACTCAGAAATTGCTAGCAAATTTCACAAATAATTACACTGTAAAAAAGGTTTTGCATAGTTTTGCATAGTCATTCTACTCCACTCAGTTTGTTACTTATTTCTTTGTAATTATCTGTGAAATTTACTAGCAATCTATAAGTGAACATTCTTTTTATGCCATTTTTTCAATCTAGAAATAAGTGGCATTGAATTAAACACATTTTGAAGTTGAAAGCCTGAAATACCATTTTCTAATCTTTGTTTAATGCGGTATAGCTGACATTCATCCAGATAAGTCTTGTAACCTGCACACACATTTCGCATCATCGTTTTCAATGCAAACCGGCCACACGCATATACAAAACCCAGCAGCCACAGAAAAACAAAAAGAGCAGGAGGACCAACACACACACCCTCACTTTGGCTCCATTCATGCTCACGGGCACACACTCGCGCCGCTGGAAAACACCCCTCCCTGGCTGTTTCTCTGAATGACAGGCTATCAGCGCGTTGCATAGCTGCAGCATTCCACAGGAAATGGGTGTCAGTAGTGCAGATAGCTGTGGGGCTCGGCTCTCACCCGCAGCCCTGAGATCAGGAGGG
The DNA here is from genome assembly GCF_018340385.1 of Cyprinus carpio. Classification (NCBI taxonomy): domain Eukaryota; kingdom Metazoa; phylum Chordata; class Actinopteri; order Cypriniformes; family Cyprinidae; genus Cyprinus; species Cyprinus carpio. The sequence goes on from NC_056575.1 coordinate 6,309,714, forward strand.
CAGCCCGCGTCCCCCTCCTGCTCACTGTCAATCACAGTGGGGGGGAATTTGGTTAAGAGCCGGTCAGAGGCCGGTTGCTCTCCTGACATACTAATGGTTGAGGTCAGCTGTAAAGGTTGCACGCGGTGGTCCTAAATCAGGTCTTTCTGGGCAGCTTTACTTCAGGGTCAAAGTTAGGAGCCAACATTGGAGAGGTCAAGGACCCGCAGTTTGCCTGTCCCTCGTGGACACGTTTTTCCGCTCTTAATTCATAGCATTACAAGCAGTCTTGGCATTATTTGTCATTTATAATCATTAAGATTTCAACTTCTGTTCTGTGTAGAATGGATGGCTGTAACTAGCCCGAAGGTGTTTGACGTGGCCCAGGGGAAGGGCGAGTGCTGTCTACTGTTGCGGCATCTGGATTAGGGTTGGGGATCAGGGTCGTAGGGTTTGAGTGACAGGGGATGAGTGTGACATAGTGGTACATAAATGGAGTATTTTTCTTTCGGTTTTTGAAGAGGCAGATGTGCATACAGATGCAGGGCTGGTAATGGCTCAGAGGAGGGAAAATTCCTGGTCATACTTGTCCAATCTTGTCAAAAGCGTGGCCTTACACCATGTCATGACCAACTGTGGTGTGAATTGTCAAATGATGTGGCGAAACAAAATATATTGCTTACATGATACTTTTTGCTTTGATTAGAGGTTTGATCAAATCTTTCTACCAATAATTGTTTTTCTAATTATTTTTAAATATAGGGTTTCCCAAAAAATGCATTTTGGCGGTAATAGTTAATATATAATGTACTGTTTTAGTAAAAATTCTATAATGCCAAGGAATTTTTGTAGAATTTAAAATAAATTTATAATAAATATATATATTTATACTGAAAAAAAATGAAATGATTTCAAAATAATTCTGCATGTAGGCATTGGTCATTTTCTAGTCTCCCTCTTTATAATAAATATCAAATATTTTTAATATTTTTAAATGTCAGTTATCTGTTTGTCTGTGTTTTGTCATTTTGCAGTAGGTCAGACTGACTTCGAAAAAGACTTTTGAAACTCGTATTATATCGTACTGAAAGTAAAAATTTGTGTGCATTTTATCCTAAGAAACTTCAGCCAATCACGTGGCTTCTCACTTGTTTTATTCCACTACAGCAGGTTTGGATGTACTCAGTGTGTGATAAATGGATCCCGTCATCATGTTTAAATTATATTTTCTAGACGACGAGCAGATGGGACTATTTGATGTCTAACAAAATGCTGCATAATCAACAGCCGTTCCTGTGATCCAGAGATTTGAAGCGGAGGAAATGAACTAGAATGAAACCGCAAAAAAAGCATAGATGAGAGAAAATGAGCAAGGAAGTTTTTAATAACAAAGAGAGAGGCGAGAGAAGACATCCCGAATCTGTTTTTGTTTTGGGATACATCACTTTTCAAGATATTTCTGATGTATTTTAGGAAGAAAATGAATTCTTTGTTCTTTTCTTCCTCCATTTTGTTCTTTTTCTTCTCTGGTCTCCGTCTGTGTGTCTGTCAGCCTCTGTGATGATGACAGTGTAAAAATAGGACTGATGCCTGGTGAGCATCTTTTGAAGCAGCGGTGTAGTGAAATGTTCTCTCCATCACATCTCTTGCCCTTCCATAAATCTCCACCGCGCGCCGTGACATCTCACCCAGCTCTGATGTGCTGTCCAAGTTTTATTAGCAGACTTGAGAGAGTGGAACGGCATGTCACTGTGGAGCACAGGAGTGGGTTTTTAAGAGTTGTCCTGTGCAAATTTGCAGGCTGCAGATTAAACGGCAGAGTGAGAACTGCTCCCAGCTGCCATCACATGGTTCATTGATGTCACAGTTAGCTTTGGAGGGAGGGTGGTTTCTACCGCTGCTTCAAGAGAGCTGGATAAGGAGAGATCAGAACTTATACACTGCAGTCAAAAGGTCATTCTTCACTATATGCACATGTACACAAACTCACTGTTCTGGAAAAATAGACCAGGAATGTTAATAGCTTACCCTGCACTATGCTGAATTTTGTCCAATCAAATCAAGCTTATTTTTGGATTTTTCTCATCATGAAATCTAAATTTAGTCAAGTGTGGCTGAAGTTTTGGCTGATAATGTATGTTCAAAGGTTAGGGATGAGGGTAATTGTTCCATTTGACTTTTTCACTCATAATTTTGTTTGTAGTTACATTTAAGATATATATTTATGTATTAAAATTTAGCAGTAAATATTTACAGATATTGGCAGATATTTGCATACTGTGCACAGTATACATAGTGCTGAAATATTGCATGTTATTAGCACAAGAACAGCAGCCGGTGAGGGAGGGCGACCAAAACCTCCACCGCAGACCATCTGAGTCCCCCACACCCAGCCTCGCCTTTCTAAAAGCAGTCCTGGCTCCAACCCCGCAGAAAACCCTCCCACCTGCACGAGGCGTCCAGAAAATATTTGATAAGTCATAAAATTTATCATCCTTGCCCCTGCGCGGTCTGAAGAGGCTGAATTAATCCACGCCATTATCGTGGAGCATGATTCAGACCATTAATCATCTCGCTGCTCAAATTTGAAATCTTTACGACACCTCAGCGGCTGTGAGAGGCTCTCCTCATGCACAGTGAGCTCTCTGTGTGCTGTGGAAAGGTGTAGAATGGTTAGTGTGGTCACCGCCTCCGAATCCAACCCCTCCTCCATCATAATTCTCAGCCTCCTGATGGATCTTAGCAGAGACTTCCTGCCTTTTCCCCTGTTAACTGTATGTCAGCAGACATGTATGCGTGTGAGCGTGTATTTGGCGTTTCTTATGTCAGCAGGAGTGTTATGGTGGGACTGGACTATGTTAGGTAGTCAGTAGTCGATAGCAATGCTAGTGAAATTGCATAATTCTTGGTACCAATTTTGATGAACGCACTCTTATATTTTAACCCTGTATGGTGCAGTGTAGCAAAGTATTTTCCTTCCATTTCTTACCTTACCCCAGAAAACATAATGCAACATAATGCACTGTTGGAAATAGAAGGATGGTCTTTAAAGTAACCTATGATATGCTGCTTTAAAGCTACATGACGGTAAGACTTCTTTTCATGGGGTCACCTTTAATTTTCTTCTACATGGTGATGTATTAAAGTAGATTTTGTTCACGGATCAGATTTATTTTACATAGTTTTACAGAAAAATAAGAAGACCATGACAGTGCTGTAAATCAGTCATGCTGTGCAATGGAATTGCACTAATGCCTTTTCCCACTGAGAATTGTTATAGTGTCATCTATTCATTTATTTCTGGATTTTATTATGTTTACGATGATAAGTTTACATTTATGCAAAAATAACACAATTATGATTTTTTTTTTCTTTTATTCAGCCAAAAATGAACATGTCTTATGGAAAAAGGCAAGCTCAGTGTTTATTTATCAGATTTATTTTTGTAGGCAGTTATTTATATATATATATATATATATATATATATATATATATATATATATATATATATATATATATATATATATATATATATATATATATATATATATATATATACACTGCACTTCTGATACTTTTCCATCCTAGCTTGTAGACATACAGTAGGTTAGGGTTTAAGTCATCAATGTACTTCCATTGTAAGTCTCCTGTGTTTGTGTGTGTGTAAAAGAGAGAGAGAGAGAGAGAGAGTTTGCGTCAACACTGTGCTCCACCTTTTTGGAGATGAGGATATCGAGTGTGTGTGTAATGAAGTGTGGGTGAACTGACATGTTGCCTCTTTCAGATATAGAGAGAGAGACATTGGTCAAGTGAATGTGTATTTTAGTCTCTATTCAGAGATTGAAGATGTGCCAAAGTGTCCGACTCACCCGTTCCCTCCATAGACCTCCAGAGTCCAATTTGTCCAGGCGTCTGAGTGTGTCTATGTTAGCAAATCAAGACGTATGGAGGGAAACAATATTTATCCTGACAATTTCGGTAAGCTTCATTACTCTTTTGTGCTTTCCAAGGACTAGAGTTGCAGTTTTGGTCTCTCGTTTGTTTGTATCCGGTGTATCTCATGACTAACCCCATCCGCTTCTTAAGGAGATGACCCGGAGTGATTCAGACCAATTACAGTTTGCTGGTCCTCTGGGACAGTGTTAAAAAGTCTCGTTGCAGTTCTGTAACCGCAGATTGAGTGTTAGTGTTAGTTCCCACAAGTCCTGGAATGGTGTTGGTAATTCCATCCCTTCGCAAACTGCGGATTTGGGTCGATACGTCTTTCTCTCATTACCTGCTACAGTGCCTCCGTGAGGCCCCGCCAGAGTCGCTGTCCTCGTATGGCTTCAGGGCAACAACGGGCATCGGGATGGGCTGAGATGCGAATTCAGTAAAGGGCTTCAGGCCTGCTTTTCACAGCAGAACCGTGGTTTTGGGCACCGCTCAGAGGAATAAAATGGTTTTGTCTATCCACTATCCACAAATAAACTTAAAATGTGAAGGTGGCAAGTCCTTGCCAAGGCCACTGTGTGCATCTCTTTGAAAGTGTACCTTTATTGGGTTCAAAATGCTGATGTTTTGTTGCAAAGGCTAAGCTCTGGGCGCCTCACATCCCCGCTGTGGCCAAACTGATCACAGAGCTTAAATTAGAGCATTTTGCAGCCAATGACAAGGGAGGGAAAGGGGAAAGAAATCCAGAAAAAAAGGCTCACAAACACCAACATCAACAAGTGTTCGATTCATTACAGGATCTTGTTTCACTGAAGGTCTTGCAGACCTTGGAGAGCTTGAGCCGAGGGGGCTGTGCGAATGGAGGTCGTGGCTCACGGGGCCCATCCGTGCTGGATTTGTCTTGGATCTGATGCAACACTCGCTGCTCGTTTAGGAAAAAAGAGTTGCTGTGTTTTCAGAACACGAGACCTCAAAACACAAGCCGCTAAATGGCTATTTGAATAAGGCCTGTGGGTGTCCAGCTCGTCCAACGTGTGACGTTGTGTAGGAGAGGAAATGGAGATTTTCCACTGCATCTCTGATTGTGGAGAACATTTTACTATGTTGTTATTCAGTCAGACAAATGAATTTTTTTAGGACATTCTGTTCCCCTTTAGCAAGCCGTGAAGACTCTTGGCAGCTTTATTATTACAGGGTTTTGCCTTAACATTGCTAATTGTAGTTGGTAAAACTTTTCTACTGCACTGAAAGTGCTGTTTTAGTAGTGATTTCTAATGAGGGTGGGAGACTGTCCTTTCTTTGCCTTTATTCCCATTTCTGGCTCTCCTGTCCTGTCGGAATGATGACCTGGGATTCTTCGCCTCTTACCTCAGTTCCTAGCCAGTTACACAATTTTTTTGTTAAATTCAAGCTCATTTCTAAAGCTTTGCTTATTGTTTTTCTTGTGTGATTAGTGGTATTTGCCAAGCCAAGCATCACTATTACTATTGCTCACAGTTAGTGATTTAAACAAACCTCTAATCCTAAGTATCAAACTTTGGTGCGTAGCTCGTCCGCCATGTTTATTCAACAGGCACAAACGATACCTCAAATTATGCAGCTTTTCTTAGCTGTCAGATTTAGAAATTTAGTCGATTTTGACAAAAATCCCTAAGATTGCACAGCAACATGCTTAGTTCCTTTATTTAGGCAAGTCAGTTCACTCTTCTTTTTGAATGAAAAAAGCCTGAAATCTCCAAAACTATGTGTAAGATTTAATTTCAATAACATATTTCAAATCATTAATATAATTTGACAACAATGGTGTCATACAGTAAATTGGCCATTTTAGCTCAAACCACACACAAAAATTACTAAAACATTAGGGGAAAAAAATTCCCACTGTTTTACGGAAAGTCAAGGCATTTGGCTTTTTATTGCTACCATATTAAGTGTTATGATTTCTCCTATTCAGACTTTTACAAGTTGCTTTTATCCTCCACAACCACTATTATTTCCAACAAATAATGTAGAAATCTAAAAAATGTAATGTAATGAATTATTTTTTTATATTATTTGAAGGAAATATTAATCAGTTTGTACATTTTCCAAACTACCACCCTTCTTATTTGGTGTACTGTATATATGGCACGAGAGAGAGAGAAAGAGCTGTTCTTGCCGTGGCAAAAACCAACCTTCTAATTCTAACCGAGCAAAGAAGTCTGTTTGCTTCCCTCTGGGCTCCCAGAACAGAGAGACCATTCTGTTTCCACCCATTTCCCAGTTATCTGCTCTGTTCGATTTTAATCCCAGACCTCTAACACTGGAAGTACTGCAGCTCACAATCAAGGGAGCACTATAGTATCCTTTCTGTTATGCTTGTCCAAGGAACTTATCTCAGCGACGGTTATTCATGCAGGGATCTGGGACTGTATTTTTGTGTTATCTTTGCTTTTGATGTCTTGGCCTCTTTAGCGACTTCTGAGACTTAGTAATTACTTTTAATGGTCTGAAAAAAGACCATGACAGAGCACTAAACTCTTTCTTCTTGACTATTTGTGACTTTCTTTTCGTCCTCAATCACATTATTCTAATGTTCATTGTTTAGAGTAGTAAAGGGCAGCAACATCAAACATCAAAGTGCACAAAACCAAAGTAGGGTTCGATAGTCAACAGTGGAATCCTTATATTAGTGCAGTATCCTGTAAATATTCTTCTTTTTATTGGAATTTTCCTATGTTTATAGTGGAAGATGCTTGTTTTGTTATATTAATGTTAGTCTTTATTAGCCAAAAGTAGTAAATGTGTGTTGTTTTAACCTTTGCATAAAAGCAGTTATATTTACATCAAACTTTATACTTTATACATTAATACTCTATATACTCAACCATTACACTTTGAATATTTTCATGTGTGCTATTTCTGCCTGGTTTGTGGTGTTTGCTTGTTGGCGCTTGAACCTGGTACGTGGAAATAGGAAGACCGGAAACTCAAGGATAGGCATTACTGGCATGCACATTATTGGGGTAAAGAACCATTGCCTAGTGGTTATTGCATGGGCTGTGATGCTTGTGTGGGAAATGTGAGTTTAAGTTTGAGTTCAACTTCATTTGTCATAGAAGTACTTACTGTGCACTTTAACAAACTAAATACTGGGGTGGAAAGAGGTTTGGTGTATCTGTGGCAAACATGCTTTACATTTACAGGAATTGTTACAACAGGGTGTATGTGTGGGGTTTGTGTGTGTGTACTCTCTTAGACACCCATTAAAACCCATTTAGAGGTGACCTGGAGAACACCATGGAGCTCAAACTCCTACTGTTAATGGAGGGACTTTAATAAAACATTACTTTTTTCAGAGCTCATGTGGAAACTCAGCACTCACACGCATGCATACACAAACTTGGGTTTACTTGTACAGCAAAAGTCCACTATTCATTCATTTGTCTGTCTGTCTGTATGTCTGTCTGGTGCTTGGATGCATATTTCACTTCCCTTTACCATTTATTTCATTTATCTATTTATTTATTTTTATTTTAGACCAGCTTCAAGATATTCATTTGACAATATACGTTTGCTGGAATGCATATTCATTTTTCCTTTGCCTATTCTGGTTTACTCATGATGTGTACAGGTGCATGACACACTTGCACACTCCTTTACACAGCAATTCTGCATTAAAGGGACAGTTTAACTAAAAATAACGATTTGCTGTTAATTTACTCATTCTCAGGCCATCTAAAATGTTGATGAGTTTTTTCAGTAGAACAGTAAAGATTATTAGCTGAAATCATGGTCTTTGGTGATTCATAAAATGCAATTCAACGGCTTCTGTGACTTTGAGAGAATAAAGGCATATCAGGCAACACAAAATTAATATCTGTGGCTCTTGACGATATATATCGAGGTCTTATGAAGTGAAACAATCAGTTTGTGCAAGAAACTGAACATTATTTACAGCAATATTACCTGTAATCCAAACGGGAACGTCTGATTCTTTTCCGTGACCTGGTTCAAATGTTCGGTTTCTTTCACAGACCGATTGTTTAATCTGTTTATTATAATCATTACTCAGTGTAATAAAAATTTAGGAGTCATGCCTGTTCCAAAGACGAAACATGATTTGAAATACTAAATGCTGCCCCATCTATTACGCAATTTTTAAAATGTAGTCATTATGTTATTATTGTGATTGAGTAATTTGACACACATTAAATATGTGCAATTGAAAACCCAGGAGTCTCAGATTCAAAGTCTGCTGCTTTACCCACTGAGCTGTCCAGGCTGTCCTCTGGTTTAAGCCACTGATTCCATTCCAAGGAAACCTTGACGTGTGAAACTTTTGATTGTCAACTCAGATGTAGCTTTAAGTTTGGGGATGTCATATATCTGGCAACTCTCCCAGTCCTCTTCCAGCTTTTCCAAGCAGTGAGTCTATGCTTATTCAGTCAGGATGTTTTAGTCTTGCCAGTATAATTAAATCTTTGCAATGTGTATATACAATATTGTTTTTTATGTCTAAAACTAAAGATGAACGTGGCAAGGCATGGAAAGGTGGGATAGAGAGGAAGTAGATTGAGGTTGTGAACTCTAGAGGTCACGGGGTGCTGTGGAAAGGTCACTTCACTCTGGAAGTGTAGGAAAGGCTCTGGTTATGTCGTTTTACTTCCGTGACCCCAATTATGAGCTTGACAAAATGGCCTTTGATATTGCATTGAATTCAGAATGATGACAGAGAATCGTGAGTCAGCACTTTGCCGAATTTAAAATTTTTGTACCCTTTTTTGGCAGTGCGTCAGCATTTTTTGAGTCGCAATACATGGGGGGAGGGTGGAAGGGGACGAGAAAAATGATAATGGCGGTGAAGTAGAATAATTGTGAAAATGATTAGATTAAGTGAGCAAATGAGCTCTCCAGTTGGGACGGAAACCAAAGAATTGAGGTCAGCATTCCTGACAATTATCATAAGAGCAGAGAGAGAGAGAGAGAAAGTGAATGTAAGAGAGAAGGAGAGAGAAAAAATCCAAACAAGCAATCAAGGTATGCAGGGAAAAAAAAAGAAGGAAATGCTAAGACGGATAAAGGAAGTAGAAAGAACAGGAAAGTGTGGCATTTAGAAGCATTCCAGCTTCGTGCTTTGTGATGTTTTTTGCTGGTGGCAGTAACTTGAGCAGTTGTATTGCGTTTTTGTAAACGGTGCAGTGCGCTCAAGCAACGGGGCTCAGTGTGCGTCCCCCATCCGCTTGGCTTTATCAGGTCCATATCACTGCCTGTATCTGAAGGAATTTTGAGGAAAGTGTGGTCCTGGAACAAGGAGGAAAGTAGAGAAGCAGAGCCCCATGTGCTGGATTCCTGAACCCCCGACACACACACACACACACACACACACACACAAACGTTCCCTTGCCATAAGCCACTCAGACAGGGATCTGGTTTCATGGTCAATTTTATTACACATGGATGTAAGGGGCTCCTACAATTAGGGAGGGCTTCTTAACAGGGTCTTGCTTATCCATCTGCTTGTTAACCTGCTAGCTTAAACATTTTGTTTTCCCATTTTACATTCCTTCCCAACCTCCCCATTTCTCCTCGTGTCCAGTACCTTCTATTACAATTCAGTGTCTCGAGCCCGCTTTGTCCATCACCATCTCCTCTTTCTTCCAGCACCGGCCACCTTTCCTTTCTTTTTTGCTTTATGGCTCACATATGAGCTGTTAAATTCAGAGTGTGCCTCCCTGTTCCATAGCCATCTGGGATCGGCTCTTCAGAACCCATCCAGCCCTTTTAGGAGATCCGGTTTCCACAAACGTACACCCGCACCTCCCTCTTTCCTCACGTACATACACAAACACCTCCCTGTGGACCCTCTTGACATCTCTGAGATTCCTCCCTCCTTGCCTTCCATTGTCCGTGGTTTTGAAGGCACGTCTGGGTATTGGCGTGAAGGTTGGATGTTCTGCCAAAGTAAATTCAGGAGGTATAGTGGCTCCTAGTAATGTAGGGTACATGATGTCATTGGCTAAATCATGGACAAGGGTCGAAGGGCACACATGGACATTTGTAGCAATTTGTCTCCTCTCTCTCGTTCTCCCCTCCGGTGCGAGTTTATCTCCTGGTGGAGGGCCTCTTCCGCTTGGAGAGTGGCAACTGTATAACACCCCTCACCTGTTCTCAAAACAAAAACGTGAGCTTGAGCATTTTTGAAAATCATCTCCTTGTTTTCATTTTCAGTAAGTTAGAGCAGGTCAGCCTGAGGGGGAGGTAGAGGGAACTCTGCTTAGTGATGTTTAAGTAACTCTGGCATGTTTTAGGAAAATTGTGGCAGATTTGCAGTATTGCCTCATAAATCATTTTATTAACCCTGAGAATGTTCCTCAGTTTGACTGAATGAAAAATGATACACTTTTTTTTTCTGACTGTGGAACCCAAAACGGAGAAGTTTGTAAGAATAGTCACGTAGCTTTTTTCCATACTTGCTGTCAAGTTTGAAAAAGCCCAACAAAATTAAACCAAACAACTATAATTCAAGTCTCCTGAAACTATTCAATAACTTTGTGTAATGAAAAGACTGAAATCGAAAGGCATAGTTCACCATAAAATCATGTTAAACTTACTTTCTTTTATGGAACACAAAAAAAGAGCATTTTTTGAAAAATGTCTTGATTTTTGGGTTTAGAACCCTATTGACTTTCATTGCGTGGACAAACATCCATTAAAATATTTTCTTTTGTGTTCTGCAGAAGAAAGTAAGTCATACAGCTTTGGAACGCATGAAGGTGAGTAAATGTTTTTTGGTGAACTGTTCCTTGAGTCAGTCACAATGTCAGAAACAAAATTGCGCCCCAGTGCACATATACACACACTTGTTCAATTGTACAAACCTATGAGCAAAGATTTCCCCAGTGCAGTTCAATAAACATTTTATGAGTCCCTGCGCCCCACTAAACTCAGTCGGTATCGAAAACCACTTCACTCGTGAGCCGGCAAATAAGCAAATACTGCCTCCCCCTCTTTCTCGTTCTCTCTTTTGCTTTGCAAATGAGTTTCTTTCTCTCCAGTGGCCAGAGTCATCTGTAGGTGCTCTGTGGCCCCAAAACCCTGAAATCTTACAGCTTTAAGGCAAACTGTTTGTTTTTACTGTTTTTTTTTTTGTACACGTTTCTTTTTTACGATTTTTCAAGAGAGGAAATGAACGATGCATGTTCATGCTGGGAAATCCAGGTATGCCTAATGTTAACAGAGTTGACTCTATAATTTTTCCCTCCTCTTCTACATTTGTCTCCATCATGATAACTTTTATGCTTTCTGTAGGTCTGTACCAGGATATACATACTACAAGCTAGAGAGCTTAAGCCTGACTTTCCGAACCCTTGCCCTGAATCCTTCGCACTAACCCACTGAGCATGTGGAACAAATTGTCTCGAATGGGGTATTTTCTTCCTTGTGAGGTAGTGACAGTTGATCTAAAATGTTGCGGGTTTTTTTCCAGGGGCTATAATAGCTTCCCCTCATAGCATCTCGGCCTCTGGTCTCCCCCCCCCCATCCATACTGACTCCTTCCTTCTGTCAGACAGAAAGAAAAACTGAGAGGTTGTTGAGTACAGGGTGTCTAAGAGCTGCTCAGAGGTTGTTTGTTCAACATTTTTATTTAACCTCTGACTAAGTGGCTTGTTAACAGGTAAAGAACGAGTCGTGCCTACACAAGAAATCGAGGCAACCAGAAGCTTCATGCCTTGTGGGTATAATGTTGATGTCTGTTTTCTGTGCATTTTCTCAAACCTATATGACTTTGTTTCTTCTGTTGAGCACAGGAGAATATATTTTTTTAAGATACTAATTCTTACCTAGGCCACTTGCGTTGACATAATTCTGACCCAAACATGCATAAAGGCTGGTTTATCTGGCCCATTTAAACCCACGGCTGCCCCGTGGTTGGTTAACATTGTTTATTACTGTAACAGAGGGGAGGATAGGAGAGAAAAATTGAGAGTGCGGGAGGTGGAGGGAAGAGGGTGAGAAAACCAAACAGAAGGAGCCCAACCATCACATTCTGGTCAGAGAGCAGCTGGGAAACAAGCCGAAGAATCCAGAAGGGCAGGGTGTGGGTCCGCTTTTGTTCGAACGTAATGTCATATTGATTCATTTCATCACTGTGCGGTGGTGGAGTCAGTTGTGATGGTCGGCTTGCCAAAAGTAATCATGTGCATTTTCCTTATTCCTGCCATAGATGTCAATTCAAGTGAGCTTTATTCAACAAAAACTGGGGATGAGGTCTGATAAGACTTCACTACATTGACCCCAACTCGTCTGCAGAGATATTTCACCCAAAAATATGACATTCCTGTTATCATTTACATTTAAAATTGTTAAAATTTTTATGCATTTAGCAGACGCTTTTATCCAAAGCGACTTACAGTGCATTCAGGCTTACATTTTTTACCTAATGTGTTTACTGGGAATCGAACCCACAACCTTTTACGCTGTTAACGCAATGCTCTACCACTGAGCCACAGGAACACAGCAAAAAAAAAAAGTTTATGCTGCTGTTTTGCATAATTTGAAGCATTATTGTGAGCACCTCAGACACCTCAGAACCTAGCAACCACACAGCATTGTGATTACAAAAAAAAAACGCTCAAAACACCCTAGCAACCACATAAAAACCAAAAAACACTCTGAATGGAGGTTGTCAAGCTCCAAAAAAGCAAGTAGCTTAAAAGCAATCCAAACAACTTGTGTGTTAAAAGTGTTTTGAAGCCATATATAAGCTTTGTGTGAGTAGGACACCAAAAAGTGACTTAATATCTTATCATCTGTCCCCAAATGTCATTAACTTTTGCATATATTCAGTTGTGGAAAGATGGTGTCACGTCGTGTTTGACATCGGTGACACAGTTGGTTCTTGCAAGTCCCTTTGAATATACAGAAGTGTGAATAACGTTTAAAAGCTACAGCAGGGTAAATGATGACAGTTTTAATTTTTGGTGAATTATCTCCTTAATTGGTAAAATAAGAAAAAAGAAGAATTAAGAGCTGAGTGTGTCAAAGCATGTATTTCTGTGGGTCAGTGGTAGAGCATTGTGTTAGCAGCACAAAGGGTTGTGGGTTCAATTCCCAGGGAGAATACATACTGATAAAAAAATATATATAGCCTGAATGCACTGTAAATGGCTTTGGATAAAAGCGTCTGCTAAATGCATAAATGTAAATGTATGCTCAGCCTTGTCTCCAACAAATTAGTGCATTTCTAATCTAAGAGGTGCGCAGACACGGAAACCTTGGGGCGCTTGTTAATCTGTGCAATGGTTTGAACATGTGGAGGCTTGAATCTGTATCAAGCAGGGAGGTGAGTGTGCATATGTGTTTATATTTGAGAGAAGCTAGTGTTTTGTTCTCGATTCTCTACATCTCGGCTCTTCTCTCACTGTCTCTGTTATTGCTTTTTCACACCCTTTTCCTCTGGGTTTAAAAGATCTCTGCCGATGTCCGCTCAGATTCATTCCAGCTGAAACTTGCGTGAATATGCTGTGATCCCCTCTCGCAGTAGGGCTCGAACTAATATTCTGTCTATCAAAAGGAATATCAGAATCACTGCTTATAATGCTTGTAATTGAATTCATACAGATAAAATTTCCACTCCTAGCAGCATGGGCTGAGATGGAGATCTGATAACTCAAGCCCCAAGACTACCAGGCTTAGAGTCGGACTGGGCTCATTTCGAAATGACGGGGAAAAAGTGTGTCTGTACGTGTGTGTTTTGGCAGTAGTTTACAATGAGCTGTATCTTTTACAGACGCAGAACCGCATGAAGTTAATAGCGGATAACTATGAGGATGACCACCTCAAGGCCTCCAATTCTGACCAGACCAATCACAAACCCTCTCCAGATCAGGTGAGTCAATCAGAGTGCACCTTACAGAACCACTTTTTGTTATTTATCCTTTACTTCTTTAATGGGGTTTAATGATTGATCATACTTAGTGATTTAAACAAACCCCCAACCCTAATCCTAAATCCCATGCCATTTATGCTAAGTATAATGAATTATACCTTAAATTGTGTGTAGCCTGATGATACAAGTTCTATTATTTTTCTAAGTTAATGGACTTAACTTTCACATCACCATCAATGGGTTAAAAAATCCCAGGCTTACACTGAAACTTTCTTTCATTCTTTCTCTCTCTCTCTCTCTCTCTCTCTCTCTTTCTCACACATCTGTCTGAACACAGATAACCTTCCTGAATCACTCTATCCAATTTACCCCTAAAGGCTGTATTCTGATTTATAAAAAAGCCATTATAACCAAACATAAACAACAGGAAATTACATATTTCATATCCAAAAAGGCACAGCATCTTCTGGTCCAATTTGTGTAATATTTCATATTGGGTCACCAAAAAAAAAAATGCTCACGTTTTCTCATTCATGAATGTGCACGCACACACACATCCCTGAGAGTTTTTCTTGGAATAGTTCCGGCACACAGGATGATTCTGGAAGATTTAACTGGCTTTGTTCTTTGTTGCTTTTAAATGTTGAATTCCTTTGCCTTAATCCTCTCTCCTCTGGATGGCTGTCCAACAGGAATTAGTTCATAAGGAGAGAAAGAGGAAAGAATTGACGTGATAAAGGATGAATAGAAAGTGAAATTCAAAGAGAAAGGACGGCCTGTTGCATTCTTCTGTCCCAGCTCTCCCAGGAAGCACAAATCCAACTGGTTGTTATGACATGACTTGATGTGTTAAACGCAGTGTGTCATACCTGTCCGTGGACTCCTGGAATAATCCAGTTCAAGTGCTACATCCTAATTCACGTGCTGAAAGAAACACATCAATCAACAACACTCCGCCCAGGCCTCGACACATGTCCTGCTATTCCCAACTACATCCATGTGTGTGTGTGTGTACAGTATGTGAGCTCATTGGAACTCTGTCTACACGCACATATACACACAATCTCCCATGCTCACACAGAAATCTGCTATAAAGCTATCCCAGGGCTTCTCCCCCATCGCAAACCCTATTTATTGTCTTTTAGCTCACATTCAGCTGACAATTTCCTGTGATCTTTATTTCTCACTTACATATTTCCAACTCAAATAAGAACACCCTCACACATCAACACCTGAGCCCGCTCCAAACCTCCCTGATCACACTGTTATCACCTAAACATGCCGACTGCAGAGCTGGGACCAACAGGGACCTCAGACAGCATTCATTGCAGGTATTTTCCACAGCCATCCAGGACAGATGGGATAGAGGCCACGTGTGTTACTAATTTCAAGCTCATACTGCTATGGTTTCAATTCTTGTTGCAGCATAGCCGCCCCTTTTTTGGGGGGCGAAACCAGTTGCTTTTAATGCTGTTTCACTTTGGTTCAATGGCTAACTAATCACCCTTAACCCTCTGCTGAGAGATGGAGAAATTAATGGGAGCATAGTGTCTTATTTATAACTAATCAGTTTTTTTTTTTTTTTTTCACTGCATTGGAAAAGCTCTGCTGCTCCTCACTGTGTTTGTCAAATGGAAAATTGGTCACTTAAGAAATTTCAGTGCAATAAATGACCTACTCTCACCCACTAATAACTTCTTTCTTTAAATCCCATGCTGCCTTGGATTAAACCTGCACTCATTTTCCACCAATAGGACGATGAGGAGGGCATTTGGGCATAGCCAATCACGTGCCCTCTCCCAGCCATTTTGTTCAGAAGGGTGAGAAATGTATAAATGGGGAATGACGCTCTTCTTCTGTATGTCATCATGTGTTAACTGTCTTTGAGTGTGCTTATTTTTTTTCTTCTTCAACACTTTCCAGTACATCCTTCCATTTCTTTCTTCTTTCAGTCTTTTTCCCCTCTCTCATTGTTCTCATGTCTTGTGATCTTCTATCATTCTCTGTTTTTCGTCTGCTTCATTTCAGCATATATTGGTGCTGATTTTTTTTATTTTTTTTTTACTTCAAAAATGGTCAAATATGATTTGCAGATATCACACACACAGTTTGATATCTGCAAGTCAGACACCCCCCCAACACACACAAACATACAAACAGTTTCCCTTTTGTCCTCACAAAAATAGGTCACATGTCTGTTCTGATTTGATCTGCAGTGAAGAAAAATGTCAAAAAAATTTATAAATAAATAATTAGTTGAAGTTAAATTAATTAATAAATGAAATATAAAATACAAGAAGCATTTGTATGTATTATATTTCTTTTTTTAACATTGAATGACATAAAAATAGAAGGCTGCAGAAGCTTTTGTATTTATATTTTTGTATCTTTTATGATATATGTATTTATTTTTTAAGTGTTTTATTCCAAAAAATACTTTACTAAGCCAACTGCTTTTACTTACTGCTTTTATGAATAAATCACTGTAGCTTAAACCTTTAAAATCACTCTTGATTTCGATAAATGACTCAAGCAGCTATTGAATTGACATATACTTTCCCATCCCTTGTCTAACATCTATTCAGGATTTCTGTCACGCAGAGAGTTGAATTCTTCCCTCCACCTTTATTATTTTACACAGACAGCCAAGGAACAAATCGACCTGTCTGCTTTTTGACTGCTCTGGTCTTTTCCTGTCTATTCCCTCCAAAAAAACAACAACATTCTCATATTTGCTTCCACACTGACAGTTTTGATGGATGGTTTTGAGGAAACAGATAGACCATAGAATACATATGAGCTGCACATGTTCAAACCATAGGACACATGCGCAACGGTTTGCGCTCTCCCATCAGAGCCGTTGCCCCATGCCCATGGTGATGCTAAATGTCATGTGGCGTTTTGACTGTAATTAATTAGCAGGTCGCTCCCCGTCAATGTAGCCCACAGATAACACATGTCCATCGCATGAACAGTCGCATGCGGTAAACTGTGCACTATACTGTGAGTGCAATTAGGCGTAGCAGAGCACTGGAGAACAGAGTGGAATTGTGTGAGCGGTGGGCCGAGTGTCTCAGCAGTGTGAAGGGAGGGTTTTAATGTGAACAGCTGCCCACATACACTGTGTCCTATTTCAGGCAACTAATGGGCCCCTTTCGTTAATGTTTTTGCTTCGTTCACAATTCTTAACGTCTGAGCCTCTACGATTTCGAGGAAGAAATCACCCTACACTACACCCACGGTGCCAAACCGTACCTGTAACCGTAACATGAAAGTTGCTCCTTGTGTATCATATGACCATGTAAAACTTGTAATGGCATTTAGCAGAGGAGATCAAGACCCCAAGCCTCTGAATGTATTAAGGCTCACATAAAGGGCAGCCGTGTTCTCCAAACCATGTTCTCAGGGCAAACTGCAGTCGTACGTACAAGCGCATGATTAGAGAGGGTAATAATCTGAACATGACTCTGATCTCCCTCATGTTGAATTGTGGGTGGTCGAGGCCTATTTAATTGCTCGCCGTTTGGCACGATAACCCACCACAACCCTGGAATCGGTTTCGGCTATGATGAAATGCAGTCCGTTTTAATATGTGTGGTGCATCGCTAGGTGTGTGACATTTACAGATGCCCTCTGGCCCTTGACTCTGTTTTGTGTAGTTGTACTTTAGGGCTTCGTATTTTCTCTTGTAGCTTTGTGGATAACTGATACATGTCTGCTTTTGTTGTCCTCTTCCATCATTTCAGTGTCACTGTGTGATAAATGTTTGTGGTTTTTCAATGTTCTGGAGTTCTGGAAATTAACACCCATGAGTAAGGGAGCTTGAAACTTTCAGAGTTATTCCTGTTTCACTAACAGAATATTTGTCAAGACGGAGTTAGCTTAAAATGTCAGGGGGACTGTTAGAGCATCAACCATTTTGAAGTAACTTTACTTCTTGTCTGTTTGTCCTCTTACCTGTTTGAATTGATTTTGAAAATGCTTCTCAGTTTAAGCCTGGATGTCTGAAGGAAGTGGGAAAAACGTTAGGGCTGGACCAGAATATTCAAATATTTGTTCAGTGGGTTGGCATTCGATTTTTATTTTGAGATTCGAATATTCATTCATATTTTTTTTTTTTTTTTTATACTTATCATCCCCCACAAAACGGTTCTCATTCGCGCTTGAATCGCCCATGAGTGAACGTCATGAATGTCATGATTCATTTAATCTGAAAGAGAAGACAAAAATGCCAAAGACCTCAGCTGTGTGGAAGCACTTTAAATTGAGTGAGGACAAAACAAAGGCAGTGTGCCAAATATGCTATTTAAAACTGCCTACCACAATAGCACATCAAGTTTGAAAAACCTTTAAAGTTTGAAAAAGAGTTCTGTAAGAAGTATGCCAGTTCTCGCCATAATAAAAATGCAGACAGACAGACACACATAGATTCCTGCCTTTATTAAACCATGTCTACATCGGACAGTTATACGGCCGCACCGCGCCGCAACAGCTAAAGTCTGTCTACACTGGACGCAACAAAGCGACCATTGAAAAACATTTTAAATTTGTATCAGTACTTAATAAATAGAACGCCGCATCCAATGTAGACAACATAATAGGTTCTATTGTATTTTGTCATGGCGCGGCGTCCGGTGTAGACACGGTGTTGAGAGAGGAATATGTTCAGCCCCCTCCCTCCGAAACTTTGAATATTCGGTGTTGATTACTACCAAAGCTTCGAGGCTCAAAAAATGGTATTCGGACCAGCCCTAGTCCACCATCACAAACCTGACCGTATCATTTCATTTTCCGTGAAACCCAGAGCCGGATGCAAGACATCCTTATGAGCAAGAAATTTGTCAACCATTTGTTTCCATCCTCCTAAAACAGGTCAGTCCACCACTTTTTTTCCTTTGCTGCATCTGCCTCACTAAATTTCTCATTCCTCCATCTTTCTTTTGTCACAAGTTTGTTTTCAAAGTGACTCACATACGACATGATGCCAGTGCGGGTGTTAGCATGCGGAGCAGAAAAGTAATGAAGACTCCATTGTCATGTCACCTCTATTTGACGACCTTAGACATTACTTACCATTTGGACGGTGCAATTCCATGGAAAACCGTAAAACATTTTGGCAATCACTCGCATATTCCAGGGGTCAGTGGGTACCCGTCTTGCTGGAGCAACTAAGGTGTAACCTCTGCTGAACTCGTCCCATGAGCACAACCACCCACCATTTGCCCACATTATTAAAACTGTCCCGCCCCTCAGTGAGAGAACAGACCTCGTTGCTGTTTTTTTTTTTTTCTTTTCTTTCAGCTCAAAAATGGCTCAGTGGTCAGAGGGGGAATATTTCAATAGCTCTGTTTTAGTCATTAATATGAACCCAAAATGCATGTTTGCTTTCTTATTTGCCTTTTGTACTTGCATTGTTTATTCCAACTTGACTTTTTTCTTTCTGATTCCAACTGATTCCAGTCCAAATATTTATAATTAGATTAAAATGGGAAACATGTGGTGGCGAGGGAAGTTGCAGGGGGTCGTTGTTGAAACCTTCCCACCTCCATATGATTTCAATATAAAACTGGCCTCTGGCTCCATGCGCCTGGTGTAGACAGGAGGGTAGACAGTGGTGGGGCCCTCACTCAGTCTGGGGGGACTTCCTTTGGCAGAGGACAAACTTGGAGTTTCTGCTGAGCCCCTGAACCATGCTGCCCCACTTCCTGTACCATGAAACTGAGATCTACATCCCTGGAACAGAAGAGAGTCACTGTACCCCAAATGGCTCAATCAGTCACTCTCCGAGAGGAATCGCTTCTCCGTTTGTAAGAGCATGCCATAGGAAATGAGGAAATAGGGTCTCATTGGAAACATACCCTAGCTCCTTACAAGGGGTCAGAGGTCATTTAACGGATGGCCGTTGCTCACAGTGTCTCGGGAGAGGCCAGTAGACTGAAATGACTCTGAGCCAATCAAGCGTGCGACAGATATCATCCAGTTGGTCTCAGAAGCACACATTCGGCGGGTTTTATCTGACCCTGTAATCGGAGCCTCTCGCTTGGCTTGATGAGAGACCGATGACTGCCCTTGGAGACGAGATGAATGGCTGTAGTTCTGCAGCAGCTACTTTTAAATAGGCTAATCGGAAGAGAGTTGAGACAGCGGCATCTAAGCACTGAGATGGTCTCATGAAGGATGAGCTCACCAATAAATGCTTGTATAGGAGTGTGTTGAATCTCTCCTCTGTCAAGGCTTCTGGCTGAACGTTCTCTGCTGGATCCTGAGAGAGACTCTGCTTAGCATCAGCTGGATAGGCAATGACTTCCCCCGCCACCTCTGGTTTTCATGGAGTATGTCAATATATGTATTTTCCTGAGAGGAATTCTGATCTGGCTCGGTTGGAGATGGTACGTGTTTGGGGAGGTTAAGTTCACTAGTCATGTCAGAAGTTATCTCAACACGTTCTGTTTCTCACGATTTCCAGTCCAGCTATAAATAGTCCTGCAGTTTGGATTTTATCTGCCTTGTGGGGCAACATTTGTTCACTTTTGAAGATATGAAAGTGCCGCTTTTGATGTACGCTTTCTTGCCCTCTCTACCTCGTTCTTAATGTTTCCTCTCTCCTCTCTTTCTCACTCTCTCAGGCATAACTTTGCTTTTTTGGGGCAGCTTCGTTTGCCCGGTCTTGCTTCACTGCCTGACTGCCCTGCTTTTTAAGGCCTCAGCAAACCACAAGTCTTGGCCTTCTCTCCCAGGATGCATCACTCAAGAAAAATAAATTTTAATGGCGCATCCGTGTTTCTGGTTTCCCTCTTGGAACTATGGCAACCCAAGGACATACTGGCCAGCTGGGTTCTGCTTGCCTGGTCTATGTCAGAGGGTAAACTAGGAAAATAGACTAAAGATGTCAATCGAACCACAGCATTTGTGCTGAATGCTACTTGATGAAAAATGCCCTCTTTTTTGTTTTCGCCCCACCATTGCGTCAGTTCTCCCCTCAGAATCTTCATTAATTGGTGGGTGCTGGCGATAATAAAAGTATGAATTTCTGTGTGTTGACCTCAGAATTACCAAATGACGGCGAACAATCCTATCAAAACAAATAATCGCACGACTCCTCCCTCGTCAAACCCGCTGAACCCAGCATGGCCAGAGTTTCTGCGCAAGCTGCTGAAACAGTAAAGTTCGAGGCTCATTGTGGTGGATCATGTGGTCGGAACGTTTTGGCCCCCTGGTTCAGGGCGCCATTTCTGGATGTGTTAACGGGCGGACGTGGGAGCCCTATCCTGGGCGCTGCGCCTGTCGGCTTCCCTCTCCAGGTTAGGAGGGGAAAGTGCTCATAATATTAATCCGTAATGGTCCATGACTTTGAGCTGTGGAAAATCCTTGTGACTTTAGAGAGTCTAACTGCTAACTGATAATGCAATTGTCTGAGCGTTTCCTACTCCAGAGAAAGACTGAAAGGAATGGTTATTGCAGTGAGCTATGAGTTTTAAAAGGTGAGTACCATGCATGTTAAAGAACAATTCATCTGGAACTGGTGCTGTATTGGTTATGCTGTATTTCCCTGGGATTCATCACTGAAAATGTGTTGATTTGTTCACTTCCAGATTGTACTTGTTTTTACTAGGGCTGCTTAGACATGTATGCAACATGTCTAATCTCCACCCGCTGAATGTTAGCTTCATACTACTAATAAACTCCCTGCGACATGTCAATAGGCCTTAATGCTTTCCAGAGCTGTGGCTGGGGGGCCTGGAGCAGGTTGAGCCCTCCTGCCCCCCCTGTGGACGCCACTCGTCTGATTTAAAGCTGATAGGAAAGAGCTGGCTCAGATTCTGCACCCTGTCCAACAACCACCTTAAATCTCGCAGTTCATTTAGCACTTAACCAGCCGTGGACAGAATGAGCACTAGAGACCGGACGGGTGGAAACTGCAGCGCTGCTACCTCTCCTTTTATTTCTTCCTCCATTGCAGATTCTTCCTCTTTGTTTTTTCCCCCCACCTAACCCTGGATTCAGTCTGTTTCCGTTTACCCAGCTCTCCAATTAAGCCTAAAATCAAGGGCCTAGAACTACCTCTATTATCAGTCAATAAAAAGGGAAACCTACCATGTGTGGTTCACACTTAAAAGAGGCATTGCAGGTGAACATGTTACACATATGTGCAGAGATATCTTACCACACCAGAACACAAGTTCACGTGTGAAATTAGAGCTAGGTGGAACAATGGTGTATACTACATAAATATAAAATATATATAGATAACATATATAAAAAGCATGGAGATACCACATATCCACAGAGTGATTTCTTTTTTAAAAATGCTGATTTTATAAGTTTTAATGTGTCACATACTTTTCTAATGTACATACATTAGTTCATTGTTCATGGTATTTTTTTAATATTTAAAATGTAATGATTATTTATTTATTATAAATAATAATATATTGCAAATTAAATAGATATACATATTTATATTATATACAGGGTCATTATAGTTAACTAAAACTGAAAGTAGAACTAAAATGTGAAGAAAATATTTTTTGTTACTTGAAATAAATGTTTACTGAAATAAAAAAAATATATATATATAAAAATCAAACTTTTTAAAGTCAAAAACAACCAAATTAAAACTTTTACTAAAATTAAAACGGAAAATATATAAAAAAAATCAATATTAATGAAAACAGTGTAGTACAGTATTCTTATATAACACATATTATTATATTATATATTGTATTGTATTGTCTTGTATTATATAAAATATAACATTACATGAATTTATTATATGGCTTTGTGTGTATTTTCAAGGCCTATGTGAACGTGCCAATTTTTCTTTGAACCACTGAGACACACTTCCTCCTCACCTAAAGTATTCCTGTCTCTGAGGACCAGGTGTGATAGCAGAGGATTGTGTATTTCTTTCCTCTGAGCCAGAGGGAGTCTGTTAGAGCCATCTCTACCAACTCTGCACCCTTGAACCCACCTAGAGCCCCATTTTCAGCCTTTCTGCTTCCTCTGCCCCCTGTCTTTACATGCGTAGCGGCGTAAGTCTTCTGGTGTTGAGTGGTACACAGAGGAAACCCTTTGACCCCAGGATGTAGTTCTCCTTAGATCTCTCCATTCACAGCTGTTCTCAAAACTCCTTCTCTCATGGAGCACCAGTTACACCAAAAGTTGGGGCTGTTTATAAACATGAGTCCATGGGGATCTCTCTGCAACAAAATTGCTCCAAGTCATTATAATACATGGAGAAAGCTATCTGTTATTCTTCCCATTCGTCATAACAGCAGTTGCTCAGCTATCCAGACAAACTTGGGTTCCTTAGGATGCTCAGAGGCATAAAAATACAGCAAAGGAGACAGAAGTTGGTCAAACAACAAAAATAATGCAAACAGCAGACAGCTTTTTAAGACCTCAGATAAAAGATGCCATTAAAGAAACAGACTCAAGTCAAAGGTCTTCCTTGCATCGTAAGTTTAAAGTCAAATGTGACACATTTATGGTTAAGATTTAAGTCTTCCGTCCATGTTTTCTGAGCTCCCTGTAGTTATGCTCAGATCTGGCTTTAAGTCATTAACTCGTCTGGTTTGCCCTCACAGTGGGATAGATGTTGTGGAGCTTTGCTACATGTTCACCCCTTCCTCTGCTTTCTCTTCAGCACACCCGGTTAATGATGCCCCTCAACCTCAGTTTGAAGAGGTTAGGACCTCCTTTCACCCGAACACCCCTCACCTTCAGGGTGACGACCCCCATGGCCACTCCTCCAACTTCCTGGAGTTAAACTACAACCCACACGACAGCTTTACTTCCCTTTTCCAGAGGCTAATTTCTTTTTGGCAGCTTCAAGTCTTTTTTGCTCATTACGGCTTTGGATACGCACACGCACAAACACACAATGAATGGAATGCCGTCCCTAGACTCCAGCCTTCATGGTCTGTTTAAATGGCGCTATGATGGTGACACTGGGAGTTGCTTGGTGTAAAAATTCCCTCCATCCTTCTCCAGAGTCAACAGTAACCTGCCTTGGCTTTTTGTCCTGCTTTCCCCCACCCAGTGCTATTAAAGACCTGCTTATTCTATTAGGCAGAGACTGGGAGAGCTTTGGCATGTAAGTCAACAGTCATAAACCCCCCACCCCACCACCACCACACACACCAGTATAAATCTAATGGCATTTATATAAAAACCTGCGTAAATAGGTGACGAGGCTCTAAGTTCATAAAAAGCTACAGGAATGGAGCCCTGACATGCATAAATCTTGCATCTCTTAAAACATGAGTGCTTTTTTGTAGCATACGAGAGAGAAAAAGGCATTGTAGGACCTTTTTGGTAATCGACTTTGTTTAAAAAAAAAAAAAAAAAAACATTATATACGTATTTTCTTACATTTATTAAGCTATTTATTTTATTTTATGTTTTAATATTTTTGCTATAAAATATATATGCATTTTTGTGTATCTTTGTCATTTTTTTACATTTGTTTTGAATCTAATTTATTTTTATTTTTTATTATTTTTTACCTGATATTTTACTTGATATATGAAGTGATGTTTTTTTAATCTAGTTAATAAAGATTAAAATATATTTCATATTTATATTTTTAAATTTATATTTTTATTTACCTTTTTTGTTACTTTTTATTTTTTGTTTTGAAACAAAATGAGTTTTTCTTTTTTACTTAATATTTTGCTAGAAATGTAAAGTGATATGTTTTAATCTTAATAAACATATGAGAACATATGCATTTTTGCATATTTTTGTTAATTTAGAATCAAATTTGTTCCTTTTGAATTATTAAATATTTTACTAGATTGGATTATTTTGTTGGATTATACTATAATAATATTTTTATAATATTTGTATTTTTTAACTTTTTTTTATACTGTAATGCTTGTGCAAATGATAGAATTAGAAGACTGTGGTGTGTGTGTGTGTGTGTGTGTGTATGAGGGGTCTACCGAGATATATTGAGAACTGTGGATGGAGGCATTGCGGTCAGTTGCTTATGAAATGACAGTATGGAAAGACAGACTGACTCACCTGCTCTTAATCTGCTGTCCGGATCTGCTCTCCGCGCTCGGATTACATATGTTTCTGTACGTGCGTTTTGGGGAGGTATGTGTGTGTCTTTTCGCCCCCTTACCCTTTATTTGACAGTCATTATTCTCTCATGTCAGTGTTTTTTTGCATGCTGCGGAGGTGATTTGTCTCTTTCTTGAAAAGCACTTTACGACGGCAGGCCCACCGGCCTTGTCAGCGTCTCGCAGGTTTGAAGCTTTGCAGTCCCTCCTTATCTTTATCCCCTTAACACTCATGGACACATAGCGCAGCGAGTCTGAAAGAGGATAGCCCAATAAAACTCTCAGCCACGGGAAAGGATGTGTGCCGGAGACCGGCTACTGTGAGAGAGGCCCGCGATCTGCAGATCCTCCACCACCCGGGGCGAGCTGTTCTGAACTGGGCTTCAAGGCCACTTCGGGGGCTTCCTGTGCTGCCGGGTCTCTGGAGTCTTTGAGGAAGCAGCCAGTGGCTCGTCTCTGATGGACCGCCTGACTGACAGCATTGATCCAGGTTCCTGCCTCTCAGTGTGGGTATCGAATGGCGTCCGATGAGCTGATAGGTGATAAATGAGAGAGGGAAAATGTAAAGGAGACCGGTCATTGTTTGAGGGGTCTGACTTTTCTTTCCCTCCTGGTCTTTTTGAGAGGGGGGGTTCTCAAGTTATGACAGTGCCAGGTAGGAGTAGGTATGCAACACACTGCAGCATCTGGTGAAGACAGCTTCTTTTAGAGGGAACATAATGAAAGAGCAGATGGACAGATTCCTCAGTAAACCTTTTGCGAAAGCTAGTCTTTAGGCGGGAGCTGCAGTGTGAGGTCCAAGAAGGTGATCAATGTGGCAAAGAGCAAGAGAGCAGACATGGGTCTTTGTGGTCAATGCTCACAAGTCTATTGATATTTTTGTCCTTAGAGGGTCAGTAGAGGGTCCCAGGAGTCCTGACTCTGACTTTATTCTGTCACTGTCACATCAACGGTCGTTCAGTACAAGTGATTGAGCTTTTTTTGTGGAAGGGCGCACTTAGCAGTGTTCTTAGTGGGTGTATTTTCAGTGGCATTGTGAGAACCTTTGGGTAGGTGAAATGAACAATTTCTTATGACATTAGATATTTTATATCACAACAAAAGTATATACAATAATACAGTTGATTTTGCTGAAAAAAAAAAAAAAAACTTAACCCCCCAAAAATAAATTAGTGATATCACATTTTGCTGCATAATATGTAGAAATTAATTGAAAATGAAGTGTATATATACACATACAGTATATATATCACACACAATTTCTAAAAATGTAACCATAAAAACACTAAGAAAAAAAAAGTCTTTTTTAAAAATATTTTCTTTTATTGAAATTTAACCACAAACTGTTTTAAAATAATACCACGTTTTTATATTTTTATGTTATTGTATATTTTAATATAAAAATGTTTATTTAATGGAAGCAAATAGTCTGCCATCATTACAAAATAACTTCAAAAAGTAAAATGTAGCACAATATTCAAAACATAACTCATTTTTCTAAAATTTGATTTTATGTAGCACATTAAAAGTGATTGAAAAATACTCAATATATGCATTTACATGTCTGTGGGAAAGAAAAAAAATGTTTGCAGAATGTACTTATGTTCAATAATATGGAAATAAAACAAACTATAAGCCTGTGTTAATATCTAAAGTCCAATATAAACACAATAATATAAATATTTTAAATTACCCGTACTTTAATTTGGGGCTTTCTAGGAAATATTTATACATGTCATTAAAATGCATTTCATTAATTAATTGACGTATCATGTAATTAATTAGATTAAAAAAAATAATTGGCAGAACTTCTCTTGGAGACATCTTGGAAAGATGGATGAGCTGTTAAATAGATAATTTTTCCTGGACGTCATGCAAGGCATGATGGGTAAACAGGGACCCACTTCCATCCATTGTGTGTGTCCAAAGCAAGACGAGACAAATGGTGCTTTGAGTGGAAATTTCCCCTGTTGTAAATCTGTCACCTGGGCATGATATTTGTTTCTGTTATTGTTGCATGATTTATGATCTCAGTCTACCACAGGGCTTTTTTTTTTCCAGTTTTTTATGTAATGGCAACATGGGCACAAGCCAAACAGTTATGACAGTCGACAGAAAACATCACCAGCCATGACAAGACCGATGTTAGCGCTATGGTAACTAGAGCTTGGCTAACTGTGGCCATCCTCAAAGCCTGAGCATGACCCTTCCATATACATTTCTTTACTTTACTACTAACCTGATTCCAGGTGATGAAGCAGGACAGTCAGGTGAGGTTTTCTGGACCGTTTCTGCCACCAAAGAGGTGTTGACTTAGTAGTTAAAACCAGAGGGTGATGGATAGAGCTGTGTTTGGGCATTTGTCTACAGCTGGAAACTGGTCTCCATTCATCCTTTCTAAGAGCAGATGGGGAGGAAGAGAAGGGAATAAACGTCAAATCCCATCACTTGTTGGGCCTTTTTAAAGCTTATTAGTGCACAGCATGCTTTCAGTCAACCATGTATGTAGCAAGTCTCTGTGTAATGGTGTGTGCGTGCGCACATTTATGTGGCACCATCGCAAAGGCTGGGTTTATTTTAACTCAGCTGTTTTTCTGAGCATATCCACCCAGCCGTTTTGTCACAGTGGTTTGGAGGGCTTCTATCAGACCGCCTTTTTAAGGCCTCGTCCCTCTTTCTGTGGTTGCCAGTCAATACGGAGGCCCCATATATCCTCCACTTGGCTGAGAGACAAGACCTGATGGAGATGCGGAAGGACATGTCACCCCTTACAGCTGTTTTAGATCTGGCTTTGATACGAAAGACTCCGCCATTGGTCTGCCGTGTGTTATGTAGATACATTTTTTGTCACAGCTGATTTAACAGATGATTTCAACAGATGAATTCCTGCTTTATTATTCATCCACCATGAGGCAGGGGTTTGAGTTTTGGCACCCAAATGTGCCTTAGTAGGTTTTGAAGGCCGGGCCATGCTAGACCGTAGACTAACGAGAGCATGATGTAGGTCTCTGTGCGTCTGCTGCTCTGGTTCTATGCAGAGACCCAGTTTGCGTCCTCTAATTGGTTCCAGAGCCAGAGAGAACCGGCGGCCCACTTTAGCCTTTCTTTCTCTCATAAGCTTTTCAACCTTGGTCTTCCTCCACCTTCTTCCATCTCGTTCTTTCACAGTTTTGTTTGATCGCACTCCGCGGCCAGGGTCCACCCTAGAGAGCCTTCATTGCCTCTGGCAAGCCAACGAAAACAGAATAACATTCTGCCCTGGAAAGATACAGATGAGGTTAATAAGAATTAATAAAGTGTGGGGACACAAATGTTCCTGCGAGCTCGGGCCGCTTCAGACGAAAGCAGACTCTTTTCTTACATCTCTCTCATTACTCACTCTTTCTTTTTAGCCTCTGTTTCCTCTCCCCGCTTCTCGACAATCAGGTAACTATTTGCTTTCTGCTATTGAGCGATGAGGAGCATTCACAGAGCTCCCTAAGCCCTACTATGTTCTCGGCCCTCTTTGAGCAGGTATTTATAAGGCAACATTTCAATAGATCTTCTTCTGTCTTGTGTTGTACTGTAGTATTTCAAAAACATTGCTCACCTCTCTCATCCCAGAATTTATGGCTCCACCATTGCAGCCCAAACTAGCTTATGTAACATCTTGATTCAAGCTGTCCTTTTACTCAGCTATGCATTATTGTTTTATCATTTTATGTAGATGACACTCGTAGAAGAAAATATCGCTAAGAGTCTGTTTTCCATCCAGTGTCATCGGTATTGATCGAAGTATTACATTTTTACTTTAATAGTACTTTAAAATAATTTTAATTTAATAAAATATATTTTCGAAAAAATAATTCTAAAAATGTATTTTATGTTATTATGGCTTTTTATCAGTAAGGCTCGTACTCCATAATTCTTATTCTTAAGCTATGTAAATGTACTGAATGTCATTATATATTATATTCTATTTTCTATTCTATTATTATGTATTAACCAACAGCCTTTTAGTTCCAGTTCAGGCCTTTAACTCCTAGGCAACGACATTCAAAATAAAGAATACAACAAACTCTCACTCACTTCAACACAAGCATGTTGCTATTTATCTCATTTTTAGATTGATGTGAAAACAAATGTGATGGCTTAATCATGCATTGTACCAGAATCCTTTTTTGAAGCCAGAAGGATACACACATGGCAGGAGACATATGGTTTCTGGATTTTCTCCCACACAAGTGTATGTATTATATTGATGGATATGGAAAAGCTGTGTGAGTGTCTGCTGTGTGTATAGAGATGTTTTGTAAAGACTGGGCATCTGTCGGCAGCGGTCCAGGTAACTGAGATTGTTTGTCTGTGTTCCTGGAATGGTAATGTTTCTTCTGACACATTTTTTATTATACCACTGTCACCACTATTAATCATTTTCATCAGCTGTCTACCATCAACAATAATCATCAACCTTTCACTGAATATTGTTCTTTTTTTTCCTCCTCCTTTTTGAATACAATCATATGTGACCAAGCAAAATTTGAACTCTGTGTTCTGGCTTGTTAAAAGTGTTGTTTGCGTGTCATTTAAGCATGCTTCTGCATACCCGCCTTTTTATCTCCCTGGCTCGTGTCCAAACATCTAATTCTTGAACGGTAGAGGAAAACTGAGATTAAAATGACTCTTTATCTCTAACCCATTTCCTCATTCCTGTTTTGGACAGATTATCCCCCCACTCATAGACCTCAATCAGAACCGCAGTAAGCTGAAACTGTACATCGGCCACCTCACAGCCCTGTGCCACGAGAGAGACCCCCACATCCTGCAGGACCTGGCCCCACCCTCCGCATACCACCACAGCCAACAGGACGCCTGGGAGGAGGAGCTCCAGAAGATGAGCCCTGAACAGGTAAGAAAGGGTGATACTCTTTTTCTATGAAATGTATCACTTTTTATTGCATGTATCCATTGATTATGGTGATCTATCTAGTGTTGCTCCATTCACAATTGTGTTTTTCAGCAGATTCCCATTAAGAAAATGATTACACTTTACAGTAAGGTTTAGGGCATTAACATGAATTAATGCATTAGCTTGCATGAACAGCATTTATTATAATAGAGTAATAAGTAAGACTTATGTTTTTTAAAAAAGTCTCTTATGCTCATCAGGCCTGCATTTATTTGATCAAAAATACAGAAAAAAACAGTAATCTGCCAAAATGTTCTTACAATATGAAATAATGTTTTCTATTTTAATATCCTTTAAAATATCATTTATTAGTAGTAGTAGTAGAATTATATGAAACAATACAGACATAATGCCTATTATAATATATCTGTTGCATTAAGTAATGGTACTAAATTGAACCTTATCGTAAACTGTTGCCATAAAAAAGACTTGATAGATAACTTTTTATACATCTTGCCTTTTCTTCACAATTCCACAACTTTATGTATTTATGTGTATATGTGCACTCAAGGTACTGCAAGGTCTCTCGGGTAGTTGGATTTGTCACCCATTGATTATTGGAGCCATCTGGCCTGGACCGCACAGGCCTTAGCTGACGCTAACCTTCACTGTCTATAAATCTCCTATTGGCTTTAAGAATCAGTCCAGCTCTGTGTAAATGCCATTAGTCCTCTTTATAGAGTGGAATGTGTTCCTACAGAAAATAAATTGTCCAATATATTGTGTTTTATTAGCTTCGTTTACTGTTACTTTAACAAAAGAAAACCAAAATGCTACCCAAGGCTCACTTAAAAGGCGGGGGAGAGCCAAGAGTGGAGGAAGGGGAGGGGTGAGAAAGACATTAAAAAAAAGAGCAACTGGAATGGCGCGATAAAGAAAAGGAGTGTCAGCATTTGGATGGTGAAAGAGAGAAGCGTTTGAGGAGGTAGTGGCTGGATTTAGTCTCTCCATGATGAACGATCCCTTCTCTGTAATAAATGCATGTGTGGATCCGTTTTCTGCTCTTCACTTTGAACCCATTGCCATACCTACCGTAACAGTAAATTGTCTGCAAACGGACACTGGGTTTAGTCCCTGAGTCTATGCATCCCGGTTCTGCATCCATCCCTAATGCTTTTTGTAACATCATAAAAATAAATTGTCTGGAAGTCTACATATACATTATACACACTTTAAATCGGCCCCATTCCTCAAAAGGAGAGGAGAGTGATCTGCTGTGATGGTGCCAAGGCTCATACAATGCTCATGTGTTTCACTGCACGGGGAACTATCTGCTTGGCAGGTTTTTGGCTCGCTCTGACATTATTGAAATGCATTTTTTTATGTGGGCTGCCTGATGACAAGCCTTTGGCCAGCGAACAAATAATGTTTAAGATTTTTAGTTTGCTGCAAGTAAACTTTGTTCCAAAAATTGGCACTTTCCAAGGGACTTTTTTTCCCCCCTGTACTTGTTTAATATGAAGTAGAGAGAAGTCTGTACATTTATTTTCCTTTGAGAGAGACAGCTTTCATCAGACTGTATGGACGGACTGAAAGGTTGCACGGCCTTTTCAAACTGAGTGTTGCCACTGGTCAGTTGAGGCTACTGCGCTATGTAAACATGAGGTCCGTTTTTTGGTTTTCAAATTGAGTTCTTTCCCATGATGTGCTTAAAAAGGGCTAGAATTTCCAGAATAATGGTCTTCAATCACAGTCTCCAGCACTTCACTTAGTGGCTATCCTGAAAAGTGCCGTCAAAAGCAGCAAACAGTCAACCTCTGTTTTTGCTCGGCTCCTCCAAACTGTTATTCCTCCTGGACCTTCTGTAAGGTCAACAATTCTGTGTTTATCTTGTCCAAACTATCACTGACAGTGTTTAGAAAGCACCAATCTCATGGGGGGTGATAAGAACTCCTGGACCTTCATGCCAGGTTTTTGACTCTCTTGGGTCCTCAGATAAATTGGTAAGTATGGAGCAAATTAATTATGTAGGATTGTTCAAGAGCATGCAGGTTTGTGCAGGGTTGCAACACTTGGCAGTGTTGTTTTGGCTTGGCCAACATGCCAATTTCATGTCGGACACATTAAGGCAGAGATAATGAATATTTCAGGTTTCACCCGTTAGGCTTTATCTCTCAAACGGTTACACATATATCTGGATTTTTCCTCTCCAAATCCAATAGCTCGAAGATACTTAGCATTTCGCATCCATATGGTATCCACATGTACGGGATCCTGCTCATTCTTCAGTTACATGTCCTGTATGTAAGACACAATCCGTTTGAAGACACTTTTGGTCTTTCTCTGATGGTGGAATCACTTGCAGATGGTGGATTGGACAAGTTGCCGGCGTTCACAAGCCCATTTGATTGATGTCTTTTTTGACCTCTCTTCTTTTCCCTGTGTTGGGAGTGTAGCACATTACATTATTGTTCTCTCCGCGCTGCAATTCGCCCATTTAGATCCCTTCAGCACGGAAGATGCCAGAACGGGCCTGTTTGGCCATGACAGGCTCAAATTGACGAGAAAAGTCTAGGATCATTATTGGCTTAATTTAGTGTGTTCTGTTCAGTCCATTATTGTTAGTAACGTCAACATGAATTTACTTGTGGTGTCTTTTGATGGACGTATGCCTCTCTGTAGACCCTTAAGTGGCTCGATTTTGGGAGGATGCTCTTTGCTGATCATCGTTCTTATAAACCAAGTTATTAGTAACTAATTGAATGGCCCTTCATGGCACAGTTGCCATCGAGCCCGTAGAGGATTGAGGTTGGTGTCCTCTGTGCCCAGTCCTCTACTAATGACAAGCCTTTTGCATTCAAAATGTGCTTCAGTATTTACGAGGGGCTGCACACTGTTTGAGCCCTTGCGCTTTCTTTGAAGCTAAACATTGATCTTTTAATTAACAGTTTTTATGGGCTTCCTTTTTACTGGCCTGGCACTCTAAGCTGGAACTGAGATGGGTAATGTAGGACTTGAGGTTTTTTACCCTGATTTCCTTTGTCTCTCTCACAATTTATAGCATATAAAGACAGTGTTTCCTTTTTGCTTCTCTTCTCTTAAAGGCATAGCTAACCCAAAAATGACATTTTTGTCATCATTTACTCACCCTTATGTTGTTTCCAAATCTTTATAACGTTCTGCTGTAGAACGCAAAATAAGTTAATTCCTCTTTTATTTTTCATCTGTACCCAGCACTTTTTGGGCTCTTCTCTAAAGTTCTTGTCCCTTCCATCTTAATGGTGACTGGTGGAGTTACTGAGACAGGAAAACTGAAGATTGCACAACCAAGTTATACATAAGCCTGCAAGGCATCACCAGTATAGACTAATCAGGATGCAGACAATGCAAACACACAAGAGGATCATAATCCACACAAAAACACACGTTTGTGAACTCATACCCATATACAGTAGTACTTAAACTCCGCCAGACCCCCCTATTAGGCCTCGCTGCCAGCTCATCCTCTGTTGTGGTCAATGCTTCCTTTATTGCTCGTCCTCCTTGCCTGTTCTTTTTCTCTGTTTATGGCGTAATGTTGTTTTATTTGGTTTGAGCTGTTCACAGGATGTTACTGCATCTCTGTTTAAATGGCTGGAATGCAGGAAGGTGATTAAGCCGGCGCTGAAAGAACCACTCAGTCATACAACCCACAGAGCCAACAAAGACAATAGACTCACCAAAAACGCACCCCATTTAGATGAAGAATTGGCGTTTTCAGGAACAAAAACATAATTATTGTGCATTATACATCTAATAGGGCCTTTAGAGTTTAGCTTTAGGGTTATTAGGTTGTGAGTAATAAATACGCCATTACAAAAGAGTACTTGGGTACAGAGACCATTGGATACCATGGTGCATATGATTTAAAAAAATTGTTATTCTTTATTTATTTATATATACAGAATATACATTTTTTACAATGCACTTTTAAATACCTTTAAATTTTTAAACCCTTTTTTAAATACCTTTATTTTTTTATTATGCATTTAGCTGTCTTTTCACATGAAAAGTATATTTACTTGCTTTAAATGTCCTTATTATATATATTTTTATATTTTGTTACCGTGCCATTAAGTAACATGGTATTTTGTTAATATATTTAGCTACGCACACACACGTACATTTATTTTTGTACATATACATAACATAAATGTAGCTAAACCCAATGCTGGTAATTCCATGGTACTTTTTTTGTTGCTTTCAATACCTCACTATGAATAATTCCTTGAGAGGATGCAATCATCTGTGACGCTGTCCCCAGCTGTGAGACGCCCCACTCCTGCACTGCAGCTGTGTCTATGATGAGAAGTTACTCAGTTATGTTCTGTGGCCAGTTTCACCTCTTCTCTTATAATGTTTAAGTCTGCTGTTTACTTTAGAGACTGCTGATCTTAGATCAGTATGTAAAGTTTACAATCTTGGAGGAGAGAAGCGAATTGCTTGACCACCCTTGGCCAAAGTCATCTGGCTGTGATCTGGCAGCACAAAGGCAGCTGTATAAATAGGGGAGAGTCTTGCATTTTACGGGTCACTCTGAATAAAACATGAACTAGAGAAGATTGATTATTAATGACCTCAGAGCTGGAACTGAAATAATCTGTTAGGCCTTGAGTCCTCCATTCTTTTTCCTTCCCTCTTCCCGCACTCGTCCTCAGCACACCTTCATCCATCTTTCGCTCACTTCTCCTCTCTGTTTCCTTTCCGATTGGCACTCCGATAGATGTTTATGTTAACCGTCTGTTTTCAGACGTTCCCCTTCGAATAGATCAAGAGTTCAGTAAGGATTCATGCAGATTTTGTGATGATTCACAGGCTCACACCTGTCGGAGCTGGCATCAGGTCTCAGTGTGGGCTCCAGTGGCAGTCCGTGAGGGAGTTTTCAAGGGAGGCTGATATTCAAATCAAACCAATACTAGATTGTAGTAGGTTTTGGTAATCATGTCGTCTTTTTGGATTATTACTAATGTTCCATCCTCTGCTCCTTCGTTGTAGCATTTTTTTTGGCTCTGTCATTCTTTTTTTATGAGATCCTTCAATAATTTAGACAGTTTAGTCAGTTTACTCAGTATTTTGGTCAAGTTTGATAATCTTTCTTCACCTGTTGCATATGAAAGTGATAGTAAAAACTAATTGGCTTGAAAGTTTTCCTCTAATACAGAAGAAAACTAATTTGGTTTCTTCTCCTTTTTGCCTTTTTTGGTTACATTTGGGAACATATTGTCAATTGCTGTGTCAATTGCATAAAAAACTCATATTTGCCTGTAACTGAAATGGTACTGTATGAATAATGGCACTTTTCCACTGCGTGGTACGACACGGCTCGGCAATGCACGGCAAGGCTCGGCTCGGCTTGGTTTGCGTTTCCACTGCAGTTTAGTACAGCTTTATAGTGGGCGGGATTATTCACATTCCTTTATAGTTGCGCGCCTCTACTGCTGCGACTCCTGAAAAACTTTTTCATTCCGCATCGCCCCATCAAGCTCTCGCTGGATCCGCTCCTCTGCTATCAACGAGAGGAATGTCAGTACTTCTGCAACAGACAACGAAACAAAAAAATGTGCACTCGTTCAAAACAGTTGTGTTCCTTCGCTGGCTGTGCTGATTTAAATCTAGCGGTTCTGTTGTGTGTCTGTGTCACAAGTTCAATGACTCAGGTATTGACAATTCTCTCCGGTCAATCAGTAATCACATTGCCACATTTTGGTAACGGTACAGTTCGCTTGGAACCTCAACCGAGGTGGTACTGAAAAAAGTACCAGGTACCTTTTACTGTACCTAGTGGAAAACCCCCCCAACAGTGAACTGTACTGAACTATAACGAAATGTACCGTGCCATACCATGCAGTGGAAAAGCGCCATAACAATACCATATCAGTTGTTGGCTGATATTAGAGATTTTTAAATTGAACCCTTACCCTAATGCTCACTTAATCTTTAAAACGCTATAATTTACACTGTGTAATGTATACACTATAAATTAATAATTGTTTGACATAATCTTTAGCAAATCTCAAAATGAATATTAATATTTCATACTGTACAATGTAATGTTGTGATGACTAAATTCACTTGTAGCATTTGCAATTAAATTGGTTTTATTGTTTTATTTGTAATTGATTTATTAACATTTGGACCCAGTGTCTTAACTACTATGTACTACTACTGAGTACTTAGATTTAAATTAATAATTTGATACAATGCACTAATTGTGTCCATATATGTTTTTACATTGTACCTATATTTAAAAAATTTAAAGAATTCCTTCCTTCCTTCCATTCATTTGATGAACTGATATTTGAGGAGGCTCCGCCTCCTGTACCTCCTCTAATGGACTGTCACCTGTCAGGAAGGACTGTTGGTTAAAGGCAACCGAAGCTGGTCCTGGATCAACCCCCTGATGTGTCGTGTTGGTGACTGCAGTGCGTCTGTGCCTGGTGGGGTGGGCTGCAGGCTGACAGGCCCATGAATCCAGGGCTGCGTAAGTGCAGTGTAATTTAAATAGGCAGGAAATGGGGGTAAACATAGTGGAACAAGCCCACAACCTGCACAGCCACAATTAATGAAAACACATGGAGCCGGTGCATGTCTGCTCTAAGTGGGCCTTTACATTACGAGAGTCTCTGTCTCTTTCTGCCTCTTTTTCATTTACTCACTTCATTGTTCAAGTAATGCCGTGTATCAGCAATAACAGTAGTCATCTGTAAGTCACAAAGGTGTGTGGTTGCAGACAGTTTAACATAGTTGAGACGTCTGAACTGCGGTTGTCTGAATGGGAGGTGAGACACAGAGGCGTCATAGACTGACCACTTATTGATTTTTGCATTACTGGTAGTATTGTTCATACTTAGGATTACAGATTTAAACAAACATCTAACCAAGTATAAATCTTAAACAGACATGGATAAAATCTGCAGCTTTTCCTTTACAGTTTTTACCTGGAGGACAATAAAGTGATACAAATTCTGTACATTTGAAGGACATGTCTAAAAACAACAACATCATAGAGAATAGAAAACACTTTGAATACCTTAGCAATCACATAGTAAAATCATAGTAAATTATGACTGCAGGTTAAGCACTAGTGATTTTCCTCAAAAAATTTGAAATTACTTTTTAGACTCTAATCTGAACTGAAGTCTTGAGCACGTCCTGTTGCTTTAGTTCCTTTTGTCCTGAGTTTTTCTAAATGCCACTCTCAAATGCTGTTTTTGTAATACATTGTTTCAACGAGTGCTAATCCTGACGGGGTGCTGACCGGCTAAACCAACAAAACTTCTCAGCCGAACCCTAAACATCCAGAGCAAGGGAAAATGCAGTCCCATCTTCAAAGCGATGTGAGATGAGCCCCCTGTGCCCTGCGCTTGTCTGTTCCAGGGCATGCTTCTCCTTTATTTTCCCACCCAGCGAATATGTATGAAAGCACCTCAGACTCCAGAGCTGGAACGAGGGTTCGTCTCGCAACACATTTGACTCGGGGCGAGAGGAAGATTAATATATGAAATAAATACCCCAAATGATGAAACCATAAGCGCGATTGAGCCTTCTCAGCTGGAAGCCGCCAAGGCAAACAGCGAAATACTTCAGCAGGTTTATTGTGATTTTCGCGCCCTGACGAATCAGGTTTTTGTGTTCCCGAGCTGGTCGCTGGGTTGGGTTACAGCAACTGAGCCACAACTGCATAAACTACACCAGCTGACGTGTCATAGAACTGAACATTTTAGTTGTAGCCATGTTCAGATTTTTCATTTATGTATTTGTTAATTTGTTCTTCCATCCTTTGAAAGTAATGAAAAACGGGTCTTCAGTCTAAACATGAAATATTTCAGAGGTTTGTCACTCTATCGGCCAGCTGATGAATCATCCTGCCAAGAGGGGAGCTGTGAGTCTGTGGCGCTGCCTTTCTGATGGCTTTATTTGCGTTCACATGTGACAAAACCCACACCATTCACAGTCATGGCATCTGTTTCGGATTGAACTTTGGCTTGGAAAAAGATACCCTGATGTATCCTACTCTTTCCTCTTTTTGCCAGTAGGCAGCCATATTACGAGTCTTACAGCTCATTCAGGGCCTATCAGATTAATAAAAGGCATTAAGGATTGAGAAGGGTTTTATGAAACTCAGTGTTTGAAAGTGGGTTATTTTCCACAAATATTTAATAGCCTGTTGGGCTCTTTTAAAGGCAGA
Source organism: Cyprinus carpio (assembly GCF_018340385.1). Lineage (NCBI taxonomy): Eukaryota > Metazoa > Chordata > Actinopteri > Cypriniformes > Cyprinidae > Cyprinus > Cyprinus carpio. Next base: position 6,347,681 of record NC_056575.1, read on the forward strand.
GTGCTTCCATGTTAACCATAGGGATGGTTTGTTTAGGGTGAGGCCCGTTCCATTAAGATCCGTTGCCATAGAAAACTGATTGGCTCATTGATGTTGCTGTTTTTCATCTCCTACAGTGGTGACATTTCACATAGCTCAGTCTCCTGTTCGTTAGCAAACAAGGATTCACAACAGTCTAGCCATGATCGTTAGGTGCAGCTAGGAAAATTTGCACAACTCAGAGCCTGTGGAGGAATGTGGTTGTAATTTATCCCTATGCATCCTGAAACCCCTGTGGCAGTTTGGTCTGAGTCATTGGAGGGGAAAAAAACAAAAGTGAAAAATATCTAAGCAGCGCAAAAATCAAAAATGGGGCTTTCATCAACTTGTGGTGGGTTGTTAACACTAAAGTTATTTCTGTCTAGGTTTCGAATGTGATTGCGTCCCTGACTTGACCACATACTTCGTAATATGTGCCCCACTCCGCTGAAGTCCTTCAGCCTCATTCAAAGTTGCGGGCAGGGGTGCGACTCGTGTGTCCGCGTTCCCCCCTGAAACTCAATTACACTTGACTGATGAGGTGCACAGATCCGGCCGCAGATGAGGCGGAGGGCGGTTCTAATCAGATGCTGTCGCTTTTTATAAACGGCCACGCCCCTCCGTTCCAATTGGCTCAAATCGTGCAGTGCGCATAATTACACTGTGGCTAGTCATGTTAGGAGTGTTTAGTTCCGAAATGGGGGCGAAAATGAGGGAGAAATTGGAAGATAAAATGGTGTGTTAAGCTGCTGGGATGTTGTAAGTACAGTAAGAGGATAAGCAAGGGAAATACAAACAGAGAAAGTGTGAGAGAGATCCCAGTTTAAGTGGCTTTTATAAAGCCGCAGAGGCTTCCGTGCTCTAATGAGGAGGAAGTGCGGAAAGAGCTCGTCATGAGCTGAATACGATCCAAAGAAACCATTTTTAGAGATATGTTTGTATGTCTGCTAAGAAGCTGGGAGAGCCGAGGGAAGGATAAGAGAGAATAGTGCAGGGTTTAGTCTAACAAAGATAAAGCAGATTTCAAAGATAGGAGCTTGTAGCATAGCCACCCAACCATAGCAGTTGGGATGGAGAGTAAATCCTCTTCTTATAACTCTCCATTAAAAGTTTGCATTGAGAGACCTGCATCTGCAGTGGGAAGATGACAAAGTGGATGGTTTTATGCTTTTGCAATTCATACTGTCCAAGACCCATCCTGGTAGACAGGTAGAGGCTGTTTGACTGATGAGTAAAACCATCCAACCACGGTTTGCTCTGTTTTTAAGTGTCATTCGGGTCAGGTTATCTGAAAAAGTTGTTACCTCAAAAGAATGATCGATAAAACATTCTATCTCTCTTGTTATTGCACAGAAGTGTTGGTCCATGATCAGCTGTAGAGAAAACACTAGGAAAAATAGCAGGAATGTGTGTAGATTTTATCAGAATTTCCCTTCATCCAAGGGTAGCTGCTTTTGGATATCTAGTTTACCTTTGGATATCTTTGTGACTTCCAAGTCCCACAAACAAAGAGTGAGAGTATCTTGAGCGCCTTTCAATTTTTTGATGCTGTTAATGTTTGTCATTGGCAAATACAACATCTTGAGTTTGTTTCCAGGTATACTGATGCACACTTTATAGTTGTGTAAAGCCAATCGGATTAAAGGAATATGTGCAGTATTCATGTGTCCATGGGCAGTGTGCCATCTGAGGCTGAGACTCCAGTTCATCTAGTTTATTCCTTTTGGAAAATAAGTGGTGTGGAAGGGGGTAAAACCTCCATCCAAGAGGTGTGTCAGGTTGGCGGAGGACACAAGAGCCAGCAGACACCAGAGGGGAGCATTTGAAGCTTGGCCTGGAAAGAAGAACCTTCAAGAAAGGAGCTTTGAGTGACTTCATCTTACTTTATTATAGGAGAAAGGTGGACCAAAGTTTTTTTTGGGGGGGGTGGGGGGTTTCTTAAAAATGAGGAGTAAATCAGCACCCCCTTCCCTCCTTGAAAATTATGAGGACCTTTTAATACAGTCCTGTGATAAAAAGAACAACATTTCCTGCTAAAGGAGTCATTGTTTTCTCTCAAAATACTGTAGCAGTGTCACATTTAGGGGAAAGGCTAATGGTGTTATTTCATTATGCAGATTTATTGAACAAAGTCTTGATTGCTTTAGCAGAAGGCGGTCAATCCTCAACCCCAGATTCCCCTTTACTTCACACTTTTCTTTTTTCTTTTTTTTTTTCTTTTTTGATTAGAGCTTGTTAGCCAAGGCCTAGGGTGCTCCTGATTGCCATCTTTGCCTCAGCTATAGGGTTGAGAACTTACTAGAAAACATTCCCCGTTGTCCAACTAAATTGGAGGATCTGGAGGAGTATATGTTTCAGAGACGAGGCTGTGTCATCCAGGGTGATGTGAGAGTGGATTTGCTTCAAGGGTTTGAGTTTAGTCGTTTGATCTCCATGTGCCACTCCAGGCGTAAATGTGCGGCCCAGCATTTGTTGAAACACATCCATTCTGAGTCATCGTCAGTGCCGTCAGCACAGTCCAGACTCTCCTGTCATTGACTGGCTGTGATGGTCCACTGCTGTGTTTGTTCTGCTCTCATTAATGTAGCTGTTGTTTATCAAGAGAGGCAGAGGAGGCTGAACATACGCACACAATAACACCTGATAATCATCTGCAATGATAACACACTATAATACGCTCCATTCTTGCCTGTTCCCTCTTTTCTGTCTCTCATCTTCTCGTCTTGCCTCATGTTTTTGGGTCAAGGCTGGCGTGGGGACAGATATGGATAATTTCCCTATATAGTGTGCATTATCTGTTATCTTTATAGCTCTGTTTTTTGAGGATTTCTGTTAAGTACACAGTCATAAATCAGGAAGTGACCGTCCTTTTGGCACACTGGGGAGCTTCTTTTCTTCTTTGTGTATCTCTGTGTTGCACCTGTTAAAGTTTGTTCAGGTATTAGTTGCATACAACTTTTTAAAGGAAATTATATATTTATTTTTATAAATCTCTTTGTTTAAACATTCAGGTTTCTTTGCAGCACTGTTGGGATGATGCTTGGCACTCTTATGAATGGCATACACTACACAACATTAGATTATTACAGTTTTTGCCCTGATTTGCAGTCTGGATGTGTTGCTAGTTGACGAAAGCCAAAGCTAGTCTGCAGATTTTGAGCTGTCATAGCTGACAGATTTCATAAAAATTCACATAGTGTATGATGGGAAAAAATATTTTTAAACTTCAGACTATGATTCCATCCAGTCAGAGGATATTAAACATGCTTGATATTTTAAGCTGAATTTAGAACACATATTGTTTTAATTTCTCTAATTTCTTTAATTAAAATAAGTGTAGATTTTTAAGCAATGTAGTTTTAAATTATGAATAAAGATATGTGTTACTTCTTAAATATACACCATATAAGTAACATGTTGCTTCTCTATTAATTTCATTTCTGAACTTTGACCAATGGAATTCAATCCTTTTCTATCACTCCTGTTATGATTAATAATTGTATACAAAGCAGTTTAAAGCAGCACAATGTCTATACATAGGTAAAGTTGTTGCAAACTATGAGGAATAAACACCCCTCAGAAAAACAACCACAAGCCAAGCATACAACTACTCTAAAAACAGCAAAAAATAAATCAGATATTATTTTTCATTAAATACTTGATTTTATAAGTTGGGCTGCACACTTTGGGGGAAAATTGTTGTAGATGCCAAACTCATAAAACAGTGTTGTGCTTCACTCTGAAATATGCAGCACATTTTTTTTTTTCAATTAACTCTATTTGAGTTTAATAATCATGCTAAGCCATCTCGCAATTTGAATTTTAATTTCAAATAATTGTGTACCATAATAGACAGAATTTGACTGTTTACTTTTGTCTTCTTTTTAGAGCTGCTTTACAGCAGAATTGAATTTTGTTTGCATTATTGACAGAATAATTGCTTAACACTGTAAATATGCTTTGACAAAATCTGTATTGTATAAAATGCTTTATAAATAAAGGTGACTTGACTTGAGTTTGCTGACTCCATTCTGTGGAATGGATTTTAATCAGAGCTGAGCCTGCCGCACAATTTTTGGTTGCTGAAAGCACAAATCAGCCAAAAATATAATAAATGACCCAGAATGTGATGTGTGAAATGCTGTACATGACAGGCGTTCACACTGAGCTTTCTGCAGGAGTAACGTAATGATGTAACCGTTAACATTGATTGCCAGCAGCCTAAAATCAGCATCGTCTTCACAAGCTTCCACATGCCCACTCAATTCTTCTAGCCCATCTACTAGCAGGCCGCACGTGTGGCAGCATTAGCCGCCCCTGGCCAGTCATTCCCTCTCCTCCAGTTCTCCACTGTCTGCTCTTAATGGAGCTTACAGCGGCGGCACTCTGCCAAGCTGCGCCCTCACGCAGGCCCATACATCAGCCCCTGATGAGGCTCATTAACCCTCCTCTCATGACTCGATACACTCCTCCTCTTTCCCTCACTCGTTCGTCTCCATCACGTCTCCGCTTTTCTTCTGGCCAACGTGTCGGACTCCAGGCTCCCTTGAGTGTCGTCACAAATGACGAGATCATGAGAAGTCAAATCGGGTCGGAGCGGCCCTCACCTAAACCCCACCCCCAACCCAGGGGTCGTTAGTTTAGTTCTATTGATGTGCAGTATTTTAGAATAAGCAGTTTCTTGAGGAATGTGCTCACTTTTTATGACTTACTAAAGCAGATATATTGGCCAGGCTGGTCAATATTTGGTCATTTTGAGATGATTCATCATCAGCCGTTTGCATCAGTTTTGAGAAAATATTTTGCAAAATAGGTGCTCATTTGATTCAGGTAACATTTGCATTTGGTAGTGTATATATCAGCATCATATTGCACACCAGCAACCCTATAATCTCATTATCCGCATCAGCCTTGGAAATAACATTATTTGTTGACGATATACATCATCTTTGGTCATTTGATGCATGTTTCTCATCTACATATTTGCCTTATAGTACAGAAATTGGACTTCTCGTGTAGTCATTTTGTCCTTCTTACACAGCCTTTTGTCAATGATTTGCATTATTATTATCCGAAATCCAGGATTTGACCCCTGCCCCTTTGCTCACTCCTAGCTCTGAGGCAATGAGATGGAAAGACTTTCTTGGGCATATCGGTCACCTCCCTTTTCAAACCTTCTCGGAGCACGAGAGCACCTAGCATAGCATTAGCACTAGCTGTGTGGCTCATGAAGGGGCGGGACTTCTCTTCCCAGCGTGTTTGCCTAACACTTGTGCAAACACCCGTCTGAAGGATCGCACCTCCTGCCCCCGGTGACCCACCGTGGCATGTTTTGATTCATTAATTATGAAATAGTTGCACGTTCCAAACCTACACAAAAACACACATGAAAGGGAAACATATTTTATGATGTATGAATATTACATCCAGTTATTGTTACAGATGTCTTTATCATTAACCTTGTTAAAGTTGGCGTTCATAGGCCAGGAGAGCCAAAGAAAATACTTTTGTGGGTTTTTGTGAAATATTCCACTTTCTATGGGCTTTGGTTCAGTGGCTCGTGTTCAAATCCGAAAAGCAATTTAAAAGCGGTACAGCGCCACGAAACACTGATTGTCCAGATAGGGCCAAACAGAGGCCACACACTGGGTCCCGGGACAGTCTGGGTTCAGTGGGATCTTAGTCAGAGACTGTGTGTGTGTTTAAAAGTGCAATAGTGCAATTGATACTGCAAAATAAATAATTATCTTAATCAGTATTTTTATGTTTTTCAGTTAAAAAACATTCTAAACTATTCTATACATTTATTTAAGCTAAATTGCATTAGATATTTAGACATATTTAGAGATTATATATTAAAATAGCATTCATTTCACCTCACCCATTTAGTGTTTGTTTATTAAATATATTGGCATATTAATAATGTTTTCAGCTACCGGTAAATGTCTCGTACTCTTCATTTCAACACACATTACCGAAATGAAACCCATTGCACAAACATCCGCTGATTTTTCTCTTAAAATCAGCAAAGGAAATGCAGAAAAAGTTTCCTTGGCCTGCCAGTGGGTAAGTAAAATAAACATAACGGTTACATTCTCGATTATCAGACAGTGATTATCTTACCATCTTATGCTAGTTTATTATGTTATGCAATTTTGGTTCTCAAGTTATTATTTTTAAGATCTTTAAATATTTTTACTGGAGAACAAGATAAAAATAGTGATTATGGTAATTGATCATCCGCGCACATGCTTCAGCTCCCTTTATTAATCTTTTCCTTCTCTCTTTGTCTCACACTGTTGAAATAATTAGTCTTCTTGATGAGAGTATATTTTTGTCTTTTTAAATCATTTGAAAGAAAATAAACTGTCTGCTGGCCACATTAGCATCTGCTTCCTGTGTGCCACAGTATGCGCACACGTGTATGTGTGTGTGTTTTAGTTAGTTTATAGGCACCTGCTCCTGCCGTGGCATATTTCCTGGCATGCTTGGCACTGCCAGCGCCCAGGAATCCCCCTTCTCTCCTCTCATTTCTCCACATCCCATAGCCAAACCTCTACGGAAATCATTTGGAAAAAGGATTTGAGCATTAAAGATAACCACACCTGTGATTACCATTAGACAGAGGTGCTGTAAAATGTTAAATCCCTCTCTTTAGTTTAAGTTTCTTTTAATGAGCGGAAAATTAAACCTTTCGGGCAAATTCCAAGTGTTGAATTTTATATAATGATTTAAAAAGAAGTGCTTGGTGAGGTGATTTGTTTTCAGCAGTGTTTTAAGTGCTAGACGAGAGAGACAGAGAAGGGACCCTGTTACTGAAGGTAAGTGGGGGAGAGGTGAAGGGTCTCCATCCTCATGAGCTCACATGTCTGTGCTCTGCGTCATCACCACCGCAGTTTCCTCATTTCTCAATCTTTGTCAGTTCGATTCGTTAGACTCCTTTCTCTATGGTCTATTTAACAGTTCTCTGGATGCTTATTACCCTCAAGGTTTTAAGCACCGGAGGAGAGTGGAACCAGTGTGCTGGATGCTACTTTACTGTATGTCAGTCGTGCTTTATTATTAAACCATAAGCCACTGCTGAGTGTTACTATTTTGTCAAGATTAAGGGGTGTGGTAATACTTTACAATAAGTTCCATTTGTTAACATTAGTTAACTACTGCATATTAACATGAATTAACAAGGAAAAATACCTCTAAAGCATTTATTGGTCTTAGTTAACGTTCCAAACAAACACTTAAAATAATAAAATAAAATAAAGTCATGAATCTACATGGACTCAACATTTACAAACACAAAATTTTTATTTGTTAATATTATCTAATGGAGCCAAGCTAACATGAACTAACAATGAACCTTTGTATTTTTATTAACTTATGTTATCAGTGTATGGCCCATTGTTTTGTAATGTTAGTTAATGCATTAACCAATGTTAACTAATTAAACCTTATCGTGAACTAGTGTTACCAGAGGTGTTAGGCATTATGCTAAGTGGTAAAATTTCTGTAACACATTGTAAAGAGTAGATTACATTTGTGGAATATTATGCACAGCTAATTTGTACATATGAGGAATAAAGTCATTGTTTATCAGACAGTGAAGCTCAAATAATAGAATGATTTAGGTTGATGTGTATATGTAATATTTTGTTTCTCTCTGGTTCCTCAGCTGCAATCCGAGCTGGAGCAGTGTGAACGAGAGAGTGCCGAACTGCAGGAATACGCAAACTCCGTCCTGCAACAGATTGCCGATCACTGTCCGGACATCCTGGAGCAGGTGGTCAACGCTCTGGAGGAGTCCTGCTGACCGGACCAGATCACGGAGCCGAGCCCTGCCTCCTCCTCCTCTTCCTGCTTCTCCTTCCCTTTCTTCTGTGTTTCACTTGATTTCACAGGATGCCAGCCCACAAACTCTCTCACCCTCACTCACATGCACAAATCAAAGGACAGACACATACGGGAAAGACTGACAGCTCACAAGTCAAGTGCACGCTTGGATTGGCTTCGGGGTGTGGGAATGGTGGGCTTTCCTTCTGCCATCCCCTACCACCACATTCATCCTCTCCGCACCTTCAGAATCTTGTTTACGCTCACATAAACATGGGAAGGAAAAAAATCAACAGCATGAAAGCTTGGTATTATAAGACACATTCACTCATTTAGTTGTCTGTCTTGGAAACCCATCCTTCAGGAGGTGAAGTTCTCTCTGTGAGGGTCAGGAAATAGTCTCCTTATCTTGATATACACTATTGCCACAGCTTTTAAAAGCTGCAGGATTTTGAAACCGTTTTGAAGCAATTTAGATTCCGTACCCCCCCCCTCCCTTTTTTCTAGATGCTTTGTTACTGACGTTAAATTATGGGTCATTTGCACAGGGCAAAACTCCTGCACTCTCGAACCATCTGGTTTCACTCAAAATTTGGTTAATGCTCCGGTTGTGCCAGCAGACAGTCCGTGCGGACTTTAACATACTTTTACTATCGTAGTCAGTAGCGGGTTTAGATTACTGCAACCCCCACCATCTGGGAATTTACTGTTGACTCGGTTACTGGCCGATTTCCTTCTGAAGTCTCGTTCATAAAAGTTCTGAAACGGACAATATGGGTAATGTTATCCCGCATGCACCTGTCACCAGCTAAAGAAACCACAGACCTGGTTTGTGTCCGTTAAAGGTGAGAGGAAGAAAATTATTTGCCTTGGAAGTTGTAGGTTTATTGCTGCTAACATTTGTCTTTGCATATGGCAGGTTTGGTTCGGTTATGTTTTTCTTTTTTCTAGCGGCCGGCTCTCTGATGCTGAGGGCGGTAAAACAGAGGGTGAATTGCCGACGCAGATGTTGTGGACGCAGAAGTGCCTCATCATCAGAGAGCAGCTGCCACACATCACTGGAATAGGAAAATAGGCACCTATCACTCATTCCGTACTTTGAAAACTATGTTGTCTCACACTGGGATGAAGACTGCCAGTAGTTTCTCAGTTTGCTCAGTTTTCCAAAGCAAAGGATTGGAGACTACAGGATTTTTCTTGATGGATAAGGTCAAATAAGAGTAGCTGTTTAGAAACCCTCCTCTTTTATTCCACTCTCTCGTTTTTGGAACAGTTGGAAGTTGTTTTTTGCGGTTGCTTTGTGAGATATCATTAAGCTTTGATCACAAGCATCTCGCATGTACCATCATGCACCTCTCTTTCTCTTTGGTTGGCTTCATATCATCATCCTCGGAGCTGGGCGTCTCTGTTAGCACAGCCGGCAGGTGTATCCTCTTTCACTTTATGGTTATATGGGTCTATATCCGTTGGCTTTGGGTGTCCGTTTCTGGACCGGCCACAGCAGTGATAAGACACAACCTTATTCAACTTGTGATAAACCATTGCTTTAAAGTCCAGAGTTGACTGCCCCTGTGGATGACACTGGGTGTAACGTGCCCTCTGCTCTTTTCTCTATATATCTCCTCATCCCTCCCTCATTCATGCCTGTGTGTAGTTTTATGACTCTGACCTGCTGTGCTGTGTTAGTCATACTCCTCTCTGCACGATAAGTCCGACAGACAAGACAAACAGCACGAGGTCACAGCGAATATAATCATCTATCTCTCTCTCGCACGCTCTCATATCACTATACCACCTCTCCTCATGCCCATACACACTAGTTATGAGGGAACCTGCCACGTATTGTTGGGCTAGATGTTTTCTTCACCCAGATTTGACTGACCTCTGGGTCATACTGTGAGTCACTAATCTAGTAGCTGTAACTAGTACTAGTATATTGTCCTCTAGAGATTCATATTTGTTCATCTCTGTGAAAGATTTACTCTAAAAGAGGGTTTAAGTAGTTGGGCGAATCTCATAAAAACATGGTCTGGTCACATTGTACCCCAAAATGATAAGGAAAAAATAATAAGGAATTATATGTTGTATAAAAAGCAAGGAAACTAAATTGTACTATTTTCATAAAAAAACATAAATTAAGTTGTATTATTATTATTGTAATTAATGTCTTAATGGTATTTCTCATTAGATTCTGATTACAAAAAATACTGTATTACAGTTTTAAAAAATCCTCCAAAACTCCCAAATAATAGTTAAATAAGTGTAAAACATTTTATTTAAATTTGCATGAGAATTGGTGGAAGATATCTTTAATTGTCATGAAACATAGTAAAATTGTCTGTTTGTTTTCTTAAAGCAAAATATCATTTTCTGTTACTATGTACTTAAGCTGTTTTGTGAGATTCACCTTAATGCATTTATAATTAACTAGAGCTAAATGTGGCGATGTGTAGCCACTTTAACAACATATTCCCACGCTTACATGGACAATAACAAGAAAACGCCCGTTCGCGTGCCATTCTCACCCTTGGCACACAGATCTTATTGCAGTCATATATGTTGCATATCTGTAAAGTCTTTTATGGTTTTATGCTGTTAATTGCAGCTGATATCCTTCCTTATGAGGATGAAACGTGACTAGCAGCTCTGTTGAGTTTTTAAAATCAAACTGATTGATGACGCCTGTCCTGTTTTTCATCTCTGTCGCTTTCTTCCCTTCTGCTATCTCATTCACGCACAAACACAGTTTTGGCCATCACCCGTGGGTCTCTGAAATATGGGGCTCAGTTATCTACACCGTGGCTGAATCTCCCTGCTTAGACTAAACACAGACCCCTCGTGCATGCACGCGCACACACACGCGCTCACGCACTCACTATCACAGGCCCTCTTGCGATTTATGTCCTTCAGTACAGGAGCTGGCCTCTTACCGCCGCTCAGCACAGAGCACTCCAGAGAATTCACTAAGAAAACAAAAAGAAGGAACGCTATGATAACTGAGAGCAGATCAGCGAAAGAATGACCCGGCGCTTTGCAGAGGGTGTTATTGTGTGTTGAGTGAGTGTCTCTCTTGAGCTCTGGTATTTATGTGATTGCTAGTTATAGGCAGACCTAATCACACAGAAGTGTATGGAAATTCCCTGCAGGCTTTGGATCGCTCCGTATGTTCAGAGGCTCCCTGTCTCAGTGATTCCTCCCTGTGTTTTTGAGGAATTAAGGAGAGATCTACATCAGCGCTCTCTGTTCAGTAGCACTTTTTATGAAGCCTGTATCTAGCACAGTTTTTTGAATGCAAATTAATTCACAGTACCTTGTAATACTCGCTCAGTCACCTTCAATGACTATAACGCATTATAAAACATAACATGAATTTGGTGTTCATGTGTTGTTTTTAAGGGTGTAACCATTAGATAAGTATTATAGTGTATTAAACTCGTCATAGTTATTCATAAGAACACAAAACTGATAATAAGTAATTAGGAATGCATTGTATAAGCTAAATTGGGCGCTTTTTAATCTCAGTGTTGGAGAGTGGCCCAATTCTGTTTATATAATGCATTATAACACCATAAACCTGGATTCACTCTATATATAACCGTATACAGGCTTTATAGAGGTGTTTTATGTTTATTTTTGTTATAGTGATGGTGCATGGCTGCTTGTAGCATAAGCTAACTTTCCATACCGTTTGGCTTTTTCCATCTACCTGGCTTGAAACTGCGTTCTGCCATGAGTGTGAATGAGCATGAGGTGTTGCTTCATGTTCTAGTATGAACATTTTTCATCCTCATTAAACTCACTGAGGCATGTCTGTGGAGGGAGAGAGAGAAAGAGCAAGCGTGGGGCGGCCAGGCTTCACATGGGCTGTAAGGACCCGACGTATTTTCCAGTCGCTCATTTTGCTGTCCAGATTTTTAATCTAACCTATTTTGCCCCATTACATGAGACATTTATCATACTGTATACTGAAATACTTAAATGGGTTATTTCAGGTTATATGTCCCATAATTCTTAGCGTTAATCGGTAGTATTGCCATCCAGGCTTGTTACTAAAGACCTTGACACAACTGTGAGAACACGGCCAGAGATGTCTCATACACACATGCATACATAGAAATCTATATTTATTAATGTTGATGGTTGGACCTAGATTAGTTGAACAATTTGCACAAATGTCTGTGGAAGAGAATATATCCGTCTGAACAAAATGGCTGTTAAAGGCTATTAAAAAAAGAAAAGAATGAACTAGTAACACTAACAGTTGTCTTGAAATTAAAATTAAAGAAGAAGCGAAACCTTTCTAAGTGTCAAATCAAAGCTGTTAACAAAGATTTTCAAAATTGTTACCATGTGGTTGATGATGTACTGTTGCTATCTTTTTCTGCGTCTCGTTTGATTTTGATTCCAACTCATCTTACAGTTTTGGGATTGTTTGTTTTTGTTTTGCAGTCCTTGATAGTGTGCGTGATTGCAATCTTGAAAACTACAGCGTGTTTTATAATACAAAACATGTATGTCTATTCTTGGGCTTGGAGAAACATCCATGACCGTGTTTCGAGTGGACTGAAGGATGCCAAGACCTCTGCTTGAGAACTGTGATCCTAATAGCACTCTGGGTTGCTGGGAAGTCAGTGTTATTTTAGATTAGCATCATTCGTGCGTTTGCAGGAGATGATAACCATGTTGCGCTGACTGTTTTGGTCAGATGATCAGCATCACTCGACACAAAGCCTCATTTGTTGTTCGTAGTAATTTATCGCACACGTAAACACACTTAAAAATTTTATGGTGTCCTAAGTAGATTGCCTATTAAATTGTTTACTTATTAACTCATCTTGAATTGTCATTATTTACCCAAACGGTCCGTCAACACGTCCACATTTTTCATGCATTACTTCCCTCCACTTAGTTTGATGGACTGAGACTGTTTAAAGCATGAAACCACATAAAACATCCGCTGAAGGATTTGGCAAGTTTATGTCTGACTTTCCGTGAATTCGGTGCCAAACGAAGCTAGTCTGCTTTAGAAAGTGCCACAAATAATAACCTGCCTGTCGTTCATCAGCAACCAAAGCCAGGTCATGTGACCTTTTACTGTTTATAACAAGTTTGTTTTATATTTAAACCTTTAATTGACACAATAAGAGGTCAAACCGAAACCAGGCCTGCTGTGCTTGGTTAGCTGCTGGAGTCCAGTTAGATGAAGCACCAGAACAGACGCCTTTATTAAGTGTATAATAGAACTGTTTGAGTGTCTGAGTAGAATGAAGCAGTATTATTCACAAGGACCTTATCTTCATTTCGACTCAGAAATGTGGTGTATGTGGTAACGCAGTCGTTTTCTAGACTGTTATAAAGAAAAGTGTGCCTACTTAAGAGAAAATGTCAGGCTTGTAGTTGGCACTCCTGTTTTTTTCCTCTGGATTTTGTCCTAAGAGAGTGTCAGACCTCAATATCACCCCATCCACATCATGCTTTCTTGGCTCCAGCAACCCTGCCTTCTGTCACAGAAGGGTCTATCTTTTCTAATGATTCATGCTCTTTTTCTATGCAGTACACAGAAACACTGTCAAGAAGGATTCTCGCCCTTTCCCCTTTAATTTAATGAAGAAAAATAAATGGAAAAATGTCAACTTTAACCCAAAGCTGGTCATCTTTTCTTTTTTTTTTCTTTCTTATTTTAGTATTTTCATGTTATCAGAAAAGACTGCCTTATGTTTATTTGGAAAAGATAAAAGATTTCTGTAAAAAGAAAATGAAAAGGCGTATTGTATTCAGCTTTTGCCTTTGTATGTATATAAACTCTATCATTCAGTCCTTTATTGTGTTTGAGTGGTTTCTGTCAATCATGATGCACTATTGGTCTTTCAAATACTACCATATGTACCATTCTTCTCTGCTAACTTAGTGAGCTGCCTACTTAGACTGCAAAAGACACATTTATGCTACATTCTAAGATATTTTGTTTTAGTCAAAAAAAAAATAATGCAGAATCACATTTATCCTTTGTGTAAAAGATGGACTAACAGTTGAGAGAAATGTTGATTATGATTTTTTTTATTTCATTCAATAGTTCACTAAAGTTGAAAATTGACTATTTTAGCCAATATTTATGTATTTTATGCTCATTTGAATTTTATGCTACATGCTAATAGCGAACCTTTTTTGGAATCATTAATGAGTCATATTTCTTGTGGCAGATTTAGTGTTCCAATGAATCATATTATGAAGTTCCATTTAAGTTAGGATGCTGCATTAGAAGGCAACTGCTTATGTAGACAGTAAACAGCAGTTTTGGATCAGAGCTAATGTGTCCCATAATTACTCCGTGAGTCAGTTCATAGGACTCGTATCTGTGTATGCTGGATTGTTGTGGTGACATCCTCAATGTTCAGCAGGAGCCTTCCTTCCTCTTCTGCCTCTTCTGTGTCTCTCCACTCCAGACAGAAAGAAACCTGTGTGATACCGACGCCTCAACCCACAAAAAAGGAACGCAGATGGTCCATTGAGATGTTTTGGTTTCCTCCTCCAGCTTTTGGACAGACCCCCCCAATGATTGGATTTATTGCCAATTACACATCACTACTTAGGCCACCCAGCGGAGTTCCTGTTCCAGTTTACACTCCTCATTTTATGATATACAACTTGCATGCAGTATATATCAAGCAGCGACTAGAGCATGCAGAGTGGGAAAGATCCCATCGTTTTGGGGAAAATCACTGGAGAGGCCTACCAGGCCAAACCTGTGTTTGCTAAACACAGGCAATGAGAAGAATATGACCACTATTTAAGCCACCATTTAAATGTGCAAATTTCAGGGGAATTTCCCCCTGGGAAGACCTTACTTACTGTATGTGCTGAGCCTGGTCCAGAAATCACAGGAGCTACATCCAGACTCATACTTTCAGAGTCGGTGCTGTTCCGTGAAGAATTAACTTCTCACCAGTTAATGAAGTAAGAGGTACACTGCACAGGTGTGCAGTATAAACACACTCCCAGACATGCTACATCCATACTGCTATTGCATTTGCATACTGCATAGTAGAGAGGTAAGCACATTCTGACCAGGGTTGTGCCTTTCAGAAGTGAGTTTAAAATGTGTTTAAATTCCTATTCACTTTCAGAATTTGAATTAAGGAAGCAAAAAGGATGCGAAATTGCAATTTAAACTTAATTAAGAAAAAGCTCTGTTTGAAAGTTTTGAGTGGAATAAGCCTTTACGTTTGAAGATCGATAAATTCAAATTCACACTCATGAATTTAAAGCGAGCCCATTTTGAATTTCGTCTGACTCTGACGCAGTGAGAGTCTGTGCATCTCAGGAATGAGGGAGATCTGCCCTTCCTCAGCCTGGAATCATGGCGCTGCTACTCCTGAATAAGCAGACCAACCAATGATTGGCAACCATCGCTATCCCATAAAGCCCTATATCCAAACAAGAGTGGCCTGTAGAGCTCTCTTTCTGTTTAAAGTGCATGTATATATAGAAATACTTGTGCATATGTTTTTACAGAGAGGCACAGAGGATAAGAGGTCCGTGTGTGGGTGTGGAAACGATGTGGTTTCAACCGTAGCGGCCAAAGGCACACTGATTGCAAAAAGCAAGGGAAGAGAGTGAAAAAAGAACAGCAAGCGCCTAAAATAAATGCCTTGTCCATAGTATGGAGAGGCATGGAAAAACACCTTTTTTTCACATCACTTGACTTCATGAAGATCATAAAGAAAACAAGACCCGTCACTTACGTGAATGCGGTGCATTGTCTGGGTTTTGAGGTGAGTTGCACTCAACAATTTGTCCGTCCTACTTGGAAACGGCATTATCATAAGCAAAGTTTGCTTTAGTGCACAGAGTTGCACTATACGTGACTACGCATAGGGGAAGGATATAAGAGTGATATGTGACATGGAGAGAGAACTAGAGTACAATTTACCTGTGCAAAACTGCAACAAGGCTAAGGTGTAGCTACACTTCTTCATTTCTTCATGACACACTGGTCCTAGAATATCGGAACAGATTTGGAGAAATTTAGCATTACATCACTTGCTCACCAATGGATCCTCTGCAGTGAATGGGTGCCGTCAGAATGATCTAGTCCAGACAGCTAAAACCATCACAATAATCCACAAGTAAAAAAAAAAAGTCTCAAAGTCTTGAGAAGCAAAAAGCTGCATGTTTGTAAGAAACAAATCCATCATCAAGGCATTTTAACTTTTAACATTTTAACCAAAATATCCATAATAACACTTCCTCCAGTCCATTCCCTGTTGTCCTCTCACATCAAAAACTGTTTTTGCTTTTAAAGAGTGCTTGATCTGTACATATTTCTCATATGACTATTTCACTGGAGAAAGCAATATTATGGATAGTGGAATTTTAGCCAGAACAAAGGTTTGAAGTTAAAAACATCTTGATGTAATTGTTTCTTACAAACACACAGCTCTTTGCTTCACAAGATGTTAATCGATGAACTGGAGTGGTGTGAATTATTGTGGTGTTTTTATCACTGTTTGGACTCTCATTCTGATGGCACCCATTCACTGCAGAGGATCCATTGGTGAGCAAGTGATGTAATGCTACATTTCGCCAAATCTGTTCGGATGAAGAAACAAACTCATCTACATCTTGGATGGCCTGAGAGTGAGTACACTTTCATTTTCAGGTAAGCTTTTCCTTTAAAGCAATTATATCTTTTGTATCAAAACTCTAATGACTTTGAAAAGTAACAGCACACTTCTCCTCTTCAAACGCTCGATTGGAGGTGTCATTCATTCCTGGAGCACAAACGGTGTTGGATGAGTTATGCCTTACAGTTTCATACTTCAGATTGGCAGTTTGTTGAAATCCCTAACCTTTAGTTTGAGCAATAGTTACAGCGATGCTTGCCTTAGCAAGTAGAACTAATGATAGATTGAACGGAATGAAGAAAGACTGTTCTTTTCTGCTGACACTAGTCTTTTTTGAAAAAAACATATCAACAAATTACAGACAGACAGACCTGTGCTGGGATGTAAATCAGTGTCTAGAAGTGATCTTGCTGAAAATTAACAGGCTCGTTGAGAGTAAAACAACTAATTACAAGGCCATTATTAAGTGTGCACTCAAACACATACAGTGCAATAGAAAGAACCAGACATGTAAGAGCCATTACAAGCTCTGACAGGTTTCTAGAGGATGATCTTACCTGGAGCTTCAAAACAGCCGTGGATGAAACAGCAGCTCAAAAGAATGTCTGTCTCTCCCAATCGAACTGTTGAGAAACGGAACCATGTCAAGACGCACTCTGGGAAACTGCTGAAATGACTTTATTTCAGTGAATAAGACAAGCTTGCACTCATGTTATATATAGGTAATTGATGGAGCAATTCTGAGAAGGGTTTTGGAACTGAGTCAGAGCCTGAAGACTGAAGCTGGGTTTGATTATGCACAGGAGTGAGTGGGTCCTGGGATGTTTGTCAGATAAAAGCTGCATTTCGAACACATCATGGTTTTAGCTTGTCTCTATCGTGGCCACTTTGACATGCTTACATTCTGCTTACATTTGATCTGCCATGGCAGACGTGAGGGAGAGGGTTCAAAGGCCTCACATTCCCATGACAGCCACAGTGTCAGTCAGCTCGCCGTATCCACAGAGAGACGGGTTCCTTAACCCGTACGAAATGAAACTTTAGAAGGTCCCTTATAATACCTTCATCCCTCAATGTTGTTACAACAATTGGGATGGGAAAAGGGCTCAGCAGATTGAGATGTTATCGATACTTTTGTCAGAATCTTTCACACTCAGAAAGCTCCAGATGTCAGAGGTGGGCACGCAGCGGTAGATCAGGCCCATATGTGTGCCGTGACTCAGGAGTCGAGCGCCACAGAATGTGTGTTCTGGAGAAATGCAGCTGGGCCTGACCCGCCGGCCCCTCCACGCTCGTTAAAGCAATATCTTCACATGTGGAAACCCGATATGACTCTACTGCGTGTTTGTCCTCCATTGTCATCTACCGTTCGTTCAGTTGCTCCATATGTGTGCGGGACTGTGGCTGCACCCCACCGGAGCCCAGAGCCAAAAGTATGATTGTCGTTTGTAGAGCTGCAGCAAACTCTGTACAGCATAAAAGTTTTCTGAATCAAGTTACAGCGCTCTGTTATTCAAAACGGTGTTGTTAAATTAAACTCTATTTTTTTTATGGCTTTTTTATAAACATTGCATATTAGCCTATATATTATTTCATTTTATGCAGTATGGGTTGATGTATATGTGACATGCTATAATTCCTCTTAAACTATTTTAAACAAATTCTACAGTTCTTCTATAAGTATATATTTAACCTAAACAACTTTTTAAAATCATTTTATTTTATTTTATTTATTTATTTATTTATTTTTACTTTTTTAAAACCAAAAATCAACAAAAAGATTTTAGGTAAAAAAAATATATACTATTATACATCAAAAATGTAATTTATATATTTATTTGCAGCCTAAATGATCAAAAATACAGTAAAGACAATAATATTGTGGAAAAAAGTATTACTATATAAAATAACTCTATCTGAATATGTTTTAAAATTTAGCTTATTCTGTGATGGCAAAGCTGAATTTCAGTGTCACATGATCCTTCAGAAATCATTCTAATGTTTATAATAAGAAAAGTCATCATTAATAACTGAATACCAGTCATAATTGAGCCCAAAATCAGCATAATAGAATGATTTCTGAAGTATCATGTGACACTGAAGACTGGAGTAATAGTGCTGAAAATTCAGATTTGCCACACAGGAATAAGTTTTAAAATATATTACAATAGAGTAATGCAGTAATATTTCACAATATCATTCTTTTTACTGCCTTTCTTATAAAATAATTGCAACCTTGGTGTTAGTAAGAAACTTCTTTCAACAAATAAATTTTTTTTCACAGGTGTATGACAAGTTTTCTACACATAAGTGTTTAATATAAAGTAAAACTTTGCATAAAAATATTTCAAATAAAGTTTTGATTAGGTTTCCAAAGTATATCCAGGCCTGCCACAATAAAGATCATCTCCCTTATAAAAACTAATTACTACAACTTTATTGGCTGACTAATAGGAGCAGTGGTTGAGACACTAGTCCAAGTGTTCGTCAAATGGGAACGCGCTGTTGGAGGACTGCGGTTTCTCTCCCTCCCCTGTTCCGAATCCGAAGCTGGAGAGATGGGGAGGGCAGGCCCATGAGTAGGCAATACACAAACTAGTCAAAACTCAGTCTTTCACCCCCCTGCCTGCGGACTGAAGCAGTCGCTAGAGTTCCTTCGTCGTCTGCTTTTAGTGCTTTCTGTAAGCACCAGGGTTTTAGGTTAAAAGCCCGAGCAGCCTCTGGAAAGAAAAGAGGGGGAAAGTTTGAAAAGGTTTCCGTGTCTCCTGCGCAAAAAGAGGATTTAATGCGGAACTGAAGTTTTGAGCGCAAAAAGTTGTGAATGCATGAGCTCTGTGAGGTGGACTGATTGACTCCAGACTGCTTTTGTCTGCTAATTTCTCTAATAAGAAGGAAAAGGCTTTTGTCGCTCCTGTTGCGCACCGCACGCGCAGCGCGTTTGTTTGCGCTCTTGTCAAATTATCGAATATTTAAGTGACACCTGTTGCGTGACGTCGTAATTCTCTGTAGCCCGGTAAGTGTATGAAAACTTTAACTCGAGTGATTTTCGTGGAACTTTTTTTCCTCCTTCTTCTTCTTCTTCAATGGACAGCGCCGGACTGTTTTGGAGTATGTTCTTGAAGTGAATGAAACACAGACAAACACTGGAAACGCAAGTGCCAAGTTGAATTGATCGGAGTTGGAGTTGTTTCATATTTTCAGAAGTAACTCCTACTTTGTATGCGCTTCGAAAGAACATCACGTAGAGCAGAAGACCAGGTTCAGCTGTCAGGACTTCAGCTCTGGGACTTTGGAGGAACTTTTGGAGACCTACACTGAACGGATAGATCGAGATCTGCAAACTAGTAAGTTGTATTTACTATCAAATCTAAAAGTTGTTTTGTTTGGAAAGGATGTTTGTTGATGTTGCCTCGAGAAGTTTGTATCTTCAGAAAAGTTTCATATACCCTATTCATCTCAAGATTGCTACAAAAATATGTTTTTGCCCTAGGCATAGAGCGGGGTACATTGTAACACCATCAGTTTTGAGCAATTAGAAATGAGCTACAGGAGTAAAATCTCTGTCATACATGTCCACCACCTTCCTGAGGTGACAGCACAAGTTGTAGGAATCTTTAAGTATAACGGCTTCACAAGACACAAAACTGTTTGGGGGTAAAACTGTATAATTTCACGACCGGTTTATCATTTGATTTGCGTTCATGTTGAGGGATATTAAATGAAAAACTTAGTTTCGTCTGAATCAACAGGTTCTCATTTAACATCCACACGAGTTCTCCTCTTCATGTTTTAGTTTTAAAAATAGAAATATTGACTAGAAAAGGGAGAGTTGTAACACTTTCCAATGCACGGGACCCACCAAAAAATTAAAAAAAAAAATGGGACAGTGTGTAGCTATAGGCCTGCGTTTGACACAGCGGTAAGACTGACTAATATTCACACAGTTATGTTTTATGAATTTCTACATTTGTTATCACCAGTTTTACTCGCAAGGAAAATGTTTTTTTTCTTTGTTTACCTTTTGGATAAAAAATGCACGGGGGAGGAATGATATGAATTTAGTATTATTTCGAGCAAGTAAATTACCACAATAGGCTACATTCGTTCACTTAATGTGCATGTTTTCTATTAGTGTTACAACAGTCTTTTGTAGACTTACAACCCCCCTTGTATGACAGGATAAATTCTAGATTTATAATGTAGGTTACTTAAATATGTAACAGACAAATATGGAAATAGCCTACTATATAAAAGTTATAGATACACAGCGCGTTACAGACGTTTAAATGTTTTACAATAGG
Source organism: Cyprinus carpio (assembly GCF_018340385.1). Taxonomy (NCBI): domain Eukaryota; kingdom Metazoa; phylum Chordata; class Actinopteri; order Cypriniformes; family Cyprinidae; genus Cyprinus; species Cyprinus carpio. The sequence continues at coordinate 6,368,451 of NC_056575.1, forward strand.
CTTTTCCCCGACTCTTATTTAGGCCTACACACTTGGATTTTTTAGTAATTGTTGACAAAAAGAAAATTCGTATCCTGTTCATTTTTTTAATGGTCCAAAGTTGGCTAGACTTAAATGACTCACTCTTTGAACAGTTAATTTTCGACTGGAATACTACAATCATCTGAATCACTTACCGGTCTTTGCTTTCAATGGACACATCTTTCAAACTGAGGGCAAATGTTTGAAATGATTTTATCTGGATCGTGCCAGGATTTTCTTGCGAAAACACTTCATGTAATGTTTTGAAGCTGAAAAAAAAAAAATGATTGACACTTGCTGACTTTTGGTGCAGCTATTAAAAAAGCCATCTGTAGTCTGTCAATAAAAAAGATTTCTCGGGCATTTGAAAAGCGCCAGGGTCCAAATTATGGGAGTTTGAGGAAAACAGACTTGAACCTTGACGCCAGGATTTTAAAGTGTCTATTCTTTTACATAGAACTGATGGTGTGTGCATGTGTGTGTGTGTGTTTCAAAAGTGGTTTTCGAACGTTTCAGTAACCTCAGAAATTAGATTACAAATTAGTCACGCTCGCCAGCCTTGAGGAGGTAACCATAGCAACAGTACGCTGCTCAGTACTGGATATCGATGAAACACAAGTATTGTCATCATTTATCATTTTATAATATGTACACACACTTAAGAAGTATATCACAAAACCATCAGCGTTGGGCTATGGGCCTATAAAATCTGAGTTGTGCGAAAAAAAAATAATAATAATTTGGAAAGGACATTTGCAAATGTATCTTTATCTCAAAGTTTATCTCTGAGATTTAATTTTTCAGTTAAATATTTTGCATGCAATCTGTTCAAGGCATTTGCTTTGTTTGAAGACTATCAAGCAAGGACTGTCTGTAACAAAACAAAGGTAATTAACTTTTTTTTCTCTGTGTCAATTTGCTTTTAAAACAATAATTTAAAACTTAATTTAAATCTTAGGGAATACAAAAATCTGAGCTGCTGGGAGGAGATCGGATTTAATAGAATATAGCCTACAAACAGTAAATTGTAATTAAATTGTCTTAATGTGTTGTAAAATAGCAATCAGTTACATTTCTGAGGTATTTTTAAAGGTCAGCAATCTTTACGCAAACTGTTCAGTGCTTCTGTTTTGTTTCATTATTATGGATATTTCTTGTTTTGCCCTCTCAGCGGTATTTGAGTTTCTGTGTGTTTGTGTAATGTAAAGCTACCTTTTCAGTGCCTCTGGAACGATAAGAAGATCCTGTTCTGCTCAGCCAAAATAGTTTCTAACCGCAAAAATATAAACAGGTGTCATTTAACCAAACATGTGAAGATTTAGATGTACTCTGGGGCTCTCTTTTATCAGCTCAAACTGAGGAACAGACAGTGGGAAGCGATATCTCCTGTTGTGTGTATAAACGCTGGCTGCGGGTTTCATTCCCCTATGTCGGCCATTTAATTAATGTGTTTGTGTTTTACCTTTTTTTCCTGCCAGAGACTGTATTTGTGCAGGTTTAATTGATATGCAGCTCTTGTGTTAAACGTATTGGCCAGATGTGCTTGTGTGTAAGTCCTTATCGATACTTAACAGTGAAGTAAACCACATTCTTACACAAGTAACATACTTTTTCCCTCTAACAAGACTATTGGAGTTTATAACTGAGGTTAAGAGGGTCCACGGAGTCCTGTTCTTTAATTTGGCCTACCATTTTCTTTTGAAATCGTAATACTCCCTCTTTTTGAACAGGACGGTCTGGGTAAGAGCAAACAGGCATCCATGTTGCACTTGATTATTCCCATTTGTTCTGCGGCAACGTGGTGATTTGAATCAGCATGAATCTGAAAATGTGTTATCCATGGTGCAGTAAATATCTAGAGGATGTATAATGAAGTGTGTTTGTTGAGGTTTTCCGTTTGTTAGTTAGTTTTAAAAGAATTTGTGGCCGTTTTCTTTGATCACGCAGCCTAAAGCCTCGTTTTTGAAGGGAAAGGGGGTCGGAAATCTGATCAAGAGCTTGCTGTTTAGCTTTCAGATGTTTTTAGCTTCATTCCTACCTCAGCCCAGGGTTTTCCCCTTTTCTCCTTTATATGTGTCTATCTGTTTTTCTGTGGTATTTGGAATGTGACGGGGCTGGGTTGATTAAGACATTGATTCATTTAATGAAATGTTTGAGTTCTGGGGTGGAATGAGAAGCTGCAGACACCAGTCGTGTTTCTGTGGCCAAAGCTCTGGGAAACCTCTCAAAAGCTGATTCTGAGAGATAAAACCGTCAACAGCCCACCTGCACAAGCCAACCTGCCTCTCTTGCCTGAGCACGCGCTACACACACACACACACACATATACATCCCCTATCATCCACAGCACACACTCTTTGGCTCTCTGTCTGTTTTTCTCTTTCTGTCTCACTTATCTTTCTTTCTCTTGCTCTCAGGACAATGCAAACACAACAGCATCAAATTTGTAGCAAAAGTGATCTTTGTGGTTGTTCTTTGATGTTCCTGAGCATCATGATTCAGATGCCTCTCAAAAGTGTGATAATACTCCCCACTAGGCCCTGCGGCCCATTGATGGGTTGGGTCTCTTTCTTTTAAGTGCAAATAGTACCACCCCCTGCTCACAAGCACTTGTCTTGGCCTCTGACTTTATCATGTAAGCTTTTCTGTGAGTGATTTGGGGACTGATAAAAGTGCCCACAGCCTGGCCTGAGCCCGATGTGTCTGGCATTGATGTGTGCATATGACCCTTTCATCCATATGCTTAGAAAAAATGGTATGGTAATGTGTGGTCCCCAAGATCAAATGCAGTGGCGGAGCTAGTCTTTTGTGCTAGTCTTACATATATAATATATAATTCACACACACTTATACTTAAAGTATATATATACTTTAATATATTTATTTATATATTTTTATATAATATTTTATGCCATTTTTAATTTTTTAAGGATTTCTTTAAAACATTTTTGGGGATAATCTGTGTAATTCTGTGGAATCAATATAAACATGGTAAAAATGTTAAATATAAGACAGATAAACATTCTTATTCAGCTAAAATTATGAATTAGCCAAAACATTTAATAAACAACTAAGAGGCGGAGGATATGTGAAATGCCAATTTTGCAAAGTTCATGCAGATTCCTGACTATAGGTCAGACGTCACGTGAATAGGAGCTTATGGGATCATCTTTTTCTCCCTCTCCCAGTCTTATAATGCAGCGTAAACTAAATCTTGACCTGCTGAGCAACTATTTTAACAGTTCTGCATTGCACTGCACTTATTTTTCACCAGAGATTATGGGCTCCTGACTGGAGCGGTTTTCTAGCTTGTAATCATGTCAGAGACAGTGTTATTTGTTCAGATGCTCACAAGAAGCTCCAGCACCAGGTGTGTACTCTTTAAAACATGCCACTATTTCAACATCGCCTTGAGAATAGGAGCCCATGTTCATTGATTACAGAGATCCAGACTGTGAAATGCTCTTGTTTGGCCTCCTGCCTTTCACCCCTTGAAGGGCACAGCATATCGACATCATGTCTGAGTGAGAATGGGCCTGTCTGTCCATGTGTTTACCTTCATCACCCATGCCATGTATTTTGACGTGCGTCAGCATCTATCGCTCACACACACACATGCGTATTGACGTCCTGTCTGGACAGAGACAGTGATCAGCAGAGGTGCTGCATGCATCTCAAACACATCATGAGTAATGCTGAAATTACAGTGCCGGGTTTGTTGATGCAGATTTAGCATGACGTCTATGTAGTGCTAAAGAACAGCTGTCATAAGCTGTGTCACCGTTTGTCCTTAAGCTTGTTTATAGTTACCTGCATAATAACACACTTTTTAATGGCACAGACATGTGAAGGTAACTCTATCGCCCCCTTGAGTTTACTGTAATATAAAGTATGTACAACAAAACTGTGCTCTTGCATTCATGCTTGATTACTAGTACAATACCTTGTAGTTTCTTCTTACTTTTTATGCGAGGTAAAGCTTTCTCTGAACGCATCCGCAAAACAGTGGCTGTGGATGTTACCAGCAATATAAACCATACATGATGTTTCTTCCGACCAGGATGTATTGTCAGTGCACCATGGCGTCGACCCCGTGTAAACACAGCTGTATGTGACACTTCTGGCCAGCTGTTAATTTGTGAGTGTGTGTTCACCTCTGGGTGTTACAAGAAGATTCCCCGTCGGCTATTTAGCAGAGTTCAGGGATATTCCCGCACATTAATCAGCTAAGCAAATGACTGTGCTTATGTTTAAGATTTAGAGTTATTCAGAAAAGAGGATAGATTTTATAGATATAGACTGCTGTTGTGTGTATGTTTAACCACTTTAATGCCTGTGGAGTCCTGCACTAGATTTCGAAGTATTGTCATAGATAAAAACAATGCATGTGAATTTCTCCCCCTCGCTGTTAGATAATGATGTGCAAAATTAGTTGTCTTGATGGTGAGTCTTCGAGTGTGGCCTGCGCAGCAGGGTTTCTGGAAGTTTTTGAAGGGTGCAGGAGTGGATGATGTGCCTCTTTCTCCTGGTTTTATGCCCTAATTGAGCTCTGCTTTGGCTCTGAGCCTGGCTCAGCAATGTTTACAAAGTCTCTTCTGTAAGCTGGAAATTAGCAGACTACGTGTTTGCATGTTTGAATGCATGTTTGTTTATTCACATGTACATACAAGGATGTGCATCAGAGTGCTTGAAAGCGACAGCAGTGATGGATTGTGAAAACACTTTTATTTGCATAGTATTTTTGTCTTGTTTTACAGTACGAATACCTAAACATCCTTAAATCGAGAAATATTTACTTGATTTAAGAAACATTTATTTATTTTTTTGTCTTGTTTTCTGAGAAATTCATCTGTATTAAATGAGGTTGATGTTTAACCTGTTAACGTTAAACTGTGTTTTTGAGGGTTTATTTCATGACATACAACAACTCAAAGAAAAAAAAAAAGCTTGTTTCTTCGGGTATGCCTTTTTATGCGTTTTAGGCAAATTTTACAGGAAAGGGGTTAAAACAAGAAAATTATTTTTTGCAGAGTAGCCACTATAACTGGTCATCATTTTTTTTTTTTTTTTTTTTTTTTTTTTTTGCCATTTTGAATGGTAAATTGTTAAAAGCAACTAGTTAGAGCTCAACATAATGGAACATGGTCTTTGTATATATTTATTATATTAATTTTATGAATAATCTTTATTATATATCATTATGTTTATTATAAATGTATTATATTTTTGTTTTTAATAATATTTTTAATCGTTATTGATTTTTTTTAATTATGATATTTATTTTAAATATTTATCTGATTCACAGACATGCCATCTTTTAACATTTTTTGCTAATTTTAAAATTTAGATTGACTGTTATTATAAGGATGTTGTGTCTTTTCATTTTCATATGTAATTGTAAGTTTTGTTTTTGCATAAAAAATGTAAAAAGTGTAATTTCGAAGGATTTTGATTGTGCAATTCCAAATAAATGAACAGAAAAGTTCACGTTCATGCTTCAAGACACTAAAAAAAATTGTGCAATACAATGCAATGGCTAATAGCTGATAGCTGAACTCTTTTGATCTTCCCTTGGTGCTGTACTAGTTAAGCTAGTTAAGAAGTCTGGTGTGATACCAGCACACCAACATGCCATACTAGAGAGCAACATCAAAACATGCTGGTCTTCTAAGCAGGGTATGATCAATCTGTCTACTTGTCTATACTAGTCTTGCATTAGGCATGCTAGCTCACAAATAGAAAGATTGTCTTTCAATCAGTATTGCCAGAGATCTGTAATGCAAAGTTTTCATTGGCAGGGTTTCAACACGCTTTATCTTTTTAATGCTGTTGCATGAATGCATCAAGTAAGTCACACCTTTTACTTAACTCATAATTTTGATTTTTGAACGATTTAGGGCAAAACTGGAACATTTTAGTTAGAAAAGTTGGTTTACAGCCACACATAACTGCACATAACTTGTAGATATATACCAAAAAGTTGTTCTCCTTGCATTATGACTTCAAGCAGCATTTCATCATATGCCATTGTTTCTGTGAAAACTGTGGGAGAGATTCAGGTGTATATGCATTCATGAATGTTGCTGTAGAGCAAATGAGTATTATTATGCCATATGCAGTTGTCTTTTTTCTACAGCAGTGTGTTGCAATCGGAGGCTTCTGACAGGGCCAGCACTAAAGAGCTGCCAGGGGATTTGGGTGAGAGCGGGCGGTTCTGCTCTGCACATTTGAGCACATTGAGTGAGGAATAAGGGTTTAAGGAGTGAGCTAAGGAGATTGCGAGGGCACTAGTAGAGCGCCTGTAATAGACTGGTATAATAGCTGTGTAAATCCTGCTTGAGCCTAGACACACACACACACTCACATATGGCCACGCTTTCTCTAAAACACACTCATTTTCTTCTCTCACATGTTTTCTTGTTCTTGCACCAATTGAAACACAATTTCCCCACAGTTTAGCTTCACACACATACACTCTCTACACGAGAGACTGACCTCGCTGCCCCGGCCCTCACAGCAGCCTTAATTGGTGTCATTAAGAGCTCTGAAAGCTGGGAGATAATTGGCCGGGCCCACTTGAGCAAACAGGACTTCAATGGAGTCATTTAACAGCGTGATAGGGTGAGGGTCTGGGGAGTCCTGGGAAGAGGGCTGACAGCGAGAGAGGGGGAAATGGGGTGTTTGGGTTATAAAAGGGTTTCTCTTAAACAAGATTTTTGGGGGCAAATGGTGGGAGTTCACCTAATCTAGCGTTGTGACCTAGTAACACTTAAACACAATGTGCTGTTATTGTTCTAAATTTGCCTGCTCTGAGATGTCGCTCTAAAAAATATTTACTTTTATAGATTCGGAGGCATGACAAATACTAAACAGCATCTAAATGTTTAGATTAGTGTATTGTTTTCTTGTCAGTGGGGTTTCCTAAAGCAGCTATCAGTATTAAGGCCTACTCACACCAAGAATGATAATTATATTATTTTGTTTATTAAAAGCACTTGCTCCAGTTATGTCATCTGCCACTTTAAATTCTCAACTCTTTTTTTTTTCTTTTTTGAGTTTTATAGCTTTTTTATTTTGATAGGACAGTAAGTGGACAGGAAGAAAAAGTGGGAGAGAGCAAATGATTATTATTGGCTGTATTATTGGATTCTGATTGGCTGTCCGTGTTTTTATTGTTTATCAGCTGGAAATAATCATTTTGAAAGTGATTGTTCCTGTGTGCCATTATTGTTTTAGTTGTTGTGTGGCCTCTGCAATTCTTTAAAATTTAGAATGATTTTTAAAACTATATTTTTATAGTTATAGTTATTGTCCTTGTCGTGAACAGGCCTTTACTGTGTTGGTTCGTTCTTTGTGCTAAATTAAAAGGTCTCAAACAGTTCTTTTCACAGCAAATGCGATAGAGAAATCAGTCAGGGCTCTTCAAAGAACTTTTCAGTGAATAATTCTTAAAATATTTTTTTTTTCAAGTTTAAAGAATACAAGCATATTTTTCCACTATAAAGAACCTTTTGTGCGATAGAATGGTTCTATGGATGTTAAAGTTTTTTCATGATACTGTAGATGCCAATAAAGAACCTTTATTTTTAAGATTGTACAGTAGTGGATGTTGCCTCAAAACATGCAGCTTCTTTGTTTGTTATTGTTCAAGGTGATCAAACTTAAAAAAAAAATTGTGTGGTTTTGGCTAGATTTAGAACAATACTTTCAACTGTGAATGCATTCAGTGGCAGTTTACATTCAGTTTTATTGCAAAAAAGAAAAGAAAAGTACATTTATTATTTTTACTTGTATTTTGTTACTTAAAAATTTATCTTTTCTTTTATATTTATATTTTATAGTGAAATTTAAAAACAATTGAACTCGTGGTTTTGCTTGCTAAAATTCAGAACCAGAGCTAGAATGGCCTTTGTAAAGTGAATAGAGAGACCTGCATGTGCCCGTGTCCTTGGTTGTGTGGAGTCGTGGTGGGTTCTGTGGGGGCATCAGGGTGTTAGGAGGGACGTGGAGCAGCAGCAGGTCTTATTTTGTATTCATTTAAGACCGAGGTTTCCCACTCCACTGCCACAACATTGTGGCTTTTATTAGAGTCCCCTCACATGCTCACAGCCAGATTCACACACTCGGGAAGCTCAGTTCTTGTGGAAAAACCCCCAAATGCACCTTTTGTAAATTTTCCTTAACATGCTGATGTGTTTTTTTCTCCTTCTTATTCTTCTTCGTCATGTTTTCCCCCCTCAATGCATCTTTCTTTTTGATCCTTTTTAAAATTAAACTTTTCTTTCAGCTTTTATGTGTCTTGCCATTTTCTGCTTTCTAACAACATCCCTAATAACTCTTTTTCTAAAGCCTAAAGCCTTTGCCTAAGGCACATTTTATGACTGATTTCACCTCATTGTGAGCTAGTTTACCGAAACACGCCAACTTCAACATGTTCAAATGGACGAATAGAATCAGGGGGAATACCATTAATCCGCTGTGCAGCACTTGGGAGCAGTTGGGCATTTTGCATCATCACTTTCTCTCAGCTCTAACCACCTCTCCTCCGCCACCTTTGTCGGATGATGAAAAGATGGATTCTAACCCGCCATTAATGAGGATTAGCGGGGCAGGGAATGTTTGTCAGAGAGCCAAGCAGATCAAAGATGCTGCTCAGCGGACCATGAACTCCTCCAAACCCATGATACCAAGAGTATGTGGTCGTTTACACGAGCAAAACAAACAACCAAGAAGCAACACCCCTGGACAAAGCGCCGTGTGTCGTGGCTCGTCACTAATGCTAGCGAGGCACATCTTTACCGTCTGACCCCAAATGACACAGCAGGGGCCCGCGTTGTGTGTCCCGGGCCGGATGGCTGTGTTGATCTATTGTAAATCACGCCTCTTTCAGCCGGCCAACCCAAACATGGCCTCGGTGAATGGGACTCATTGGACTGCTGGTGTGGTCCTCTGTTTATTTGCCTCCACTTCCACGGAGGCTCTTTTAAAGAACCATTTAGTGTGCAGAGGCCTCAAGATGACATTTAAAGCAGACGTGGCGGAAGGGTCCTCAAACAGGAGTCGCAAACAGCATCTGCGTTTTTAATCTGTTCTTATAATTGTAACTCTGAATTAAAACTCCCACTTAAGTCTCCCTCATTCCAGTACTGCGCATTCAATAACAGCTGTGATTATCACCATCATTGTTGTTATAATGCAAACAGACAGATGTTTAGATAGATGGAAACTGACTTGCAGTCTTTAAGTCAGGAGGTGACAGATATACTTATTATATAAATACATATATATATAGACAAAAAACAATTTCCATTTTATTCTCATATTTTAAAAATTTTAATAAAAATTTATAGATATATAGAGAAAGAACATTTTCCATTTTATTCTCAGATTTTAAAAATTTTAATTAAAATTTTATTTTAATTATTTACAATGATATTATAGAAATTTCATATATACACTATTGTTCAAAAGTTTGGGGTCGATAAGATTTTTTTAAAGTTTTTAAAAGATGTCTCTTATGCTCTCCAAGGCTCAATTTTTTTGATCAAAAATACATTAAAAACAGTAATTTTGTGAAACATTATTACGATTTCAATTAACTGTTCGAATATATTTTAAAATGTAATTTATTCCTGTGAGGCAAAGCTGAACTTTTAGCATCATTACTCCAGTCTTAAGTGTCACATGATCCTTCAGAAATCATTCTAATATGCTGATATGGTTTTCAAGAAAAATTTCTTATTATTATTAATGTTGTGCTAATAAATATTTTTCTGGTAACTATATGTATGTATGTATGTATGTATGTATGTATGTATTTAAAAGTAAATTAAGAGAACTGCATTTATTTGAAATAGAAATCTTTCGTAACATTTTATAACTGTCATTTTTGATTAATTTAATGCATCCTTGCTGAATAAAAAGTATTAATTTCTTTTTAATATCATACTGACCCCAAAATTTTAAACGGTAATGTGTGTGTATATACATATAAAACATTTATGCAAAATTATTATTTGATAAGAGAAAATTATTCATTGTCAAGGCTTTCAGTAGGGCACAGTTATTGACCAAAACCAATAATCTCAAAATGACTGAACATAATTGATGATTTAGAGAGGACAGTCAAAAGTCAAGAGTTTCATTAGCGATGGATTCAGACAGTGATGGGACAGTGAGAGAACTGCACAGATTGCACAGAAGATGGCACAGACAGACGTTTTTGAAAGACAGTTGGTGTAGGCAGAGAGCCGGGCACACAGATAGACGGGCAGAGCCGTGATGTGAGGGGTGAAGCCTGTGGGAGCGCAGAGTGTGTAAGTGCCCTGCAGGCTTTTCTGCCAGTGTGACGGCTTTCCGCTGCAGCTCTATGCCCTAAGGTCCTCTTGTTCAATGGTGAGATGGAGCAGCGTGTGTGTGTGTGTGTGAGAGAGAGAGTGAGAGAGAGAGACAGCAGTGTGCAGTGCATGCCAGTCATAGCCTGGTGTTTGTCAGAACCAGATTTGTGTGTGTGTGTGTGTGTGCGTGTGTGAGAGCGAGAGAGAGAAAGTTGGCAAAGTTTTTGTATGTCTCAGTGCATTTGCCTTTGTTTATGTGACATAGTTTGTGTCTCTTGTGTGTGTGTTTGTGTGCAACTTTTCCCTGTTCAAGAAAGAAAAGACAGGTGAATGCTGGCTAGAGGGAGGGATGGAGAGGAAGATGGACACGAGTCATATCTGGTGGGAAATATCGCCCCTCTATGGCAGTTTAGTGTCACTGCGTCCCCTCCTGTGGGAAAATGGACAGAGAATTGATTTCTAAAAGCTGGAATGCATGAGAAACTGCACAGAGTGAATGTTTAACACAACTCGCTCTTTTTCTTCCTCTCTGTGCTCGTGCCAAGATGTCAGACAAAAGATGAAATTAATTAGAAGATGAAAAGCAATATTGATCTGAGGGTTTTTCCTCTTTGTCACCTTGTCCCATAGATCTGTGCCCAGATCACGCTCTGTATCATTGTTTACATGAAGGATGGAGGGATGATGGAAATGAGTGAAGGAAGTGTAAGCTCATTTATTGATCCCGAGCGTGAAGGGCTTTAACACCCAGAGAGGCATCTGCCGCCGAATGACTCTTGACTTCAGATTCAGCATTTCTTGACGTTTCATGTATTTACTGTCTCAAATAAAATCTAATGTGGAAATTTGTTAGTTGGTGCCTGTAAAAAATATATATGCTTAGTTTTAATGGCATCCAGAATATCTACTTGACTTGTTCGCTGTCTTTTAGATGTTTAATGTAGAGATCATACAGTGATTTAAATGGGCTGATATCTTAAAAAAAAAAAAAGCATCTCAAACCAGTATAAAGTGATTATCTGGTCTCCCTGCTTGGCCACGCTGGTTTAACAAGTCTGTCTTGCTGGTTTTTGAAGGGTTTTGAGCACTTAACATCTCATCAGACTGGGAAACCAGCTGGCTAAACATCTAAAATCCAACTTGACCAGGCTGGTTGACAGGCTAGACCAGTATAAACCATACCACCAAACCTCTGTTTAAGCTGTTTTTCAGCAAAGCTGGCTGTGTTCTTTGCTTTGCATCTGGCTGCTTTCATTTTCTCCCTCACAAAAATGCCAAATCACTTGTTCCCCTCCAAATTGTCACTCTCATCTCTTCCACTCTCTCTATCACCTCATTTAGCATCATGAGGATAGAGATGCTGCTGCCAGTCATCGGAGTGGAGGAGCGTTTCACACACACCATACATCAGGGTGATAACTCAATGTCAAGGGAATTGATTTTGGGATCTGTCAGGACGGAGGGCCTTGAATTGTTTCTGATTGTCTTTACAGTCAGGACATATACCTTGAGCAAGATTAATTCTGTTGTCATTGTCTTTTCTGGTTTGAGAGTTTATAAAATGATCTCATGCTGGCAGATGTTCTTATATGAGGACAATGGCTTGTGCTTAAATGTCGTTCCTGCAACTGCAGACAGAGGGCGCTATCTCCTTTAGAGAAAACATGGGGGGGAGGATTTGGGGAAGACAGATAGAGAGGCAAAGATCTGCCCTCAGAGGAAACTGAGAGAAAGCAGGAACAGAAGGAATGCAATGAGAGAGTTATCTTGAAATCTTCTCTGATTTTATTCAGAAAGAGCGAATGAGAGAGAAAACAAGAGAGCATCGGGTAGAGACACTATTGTAAAGAACAGACAGAAACTGATAGAGACATTAAGGTCAGGTGATATTCAGTACAGCTCATGTTTTTTGTTATATTGCTTAAACATATAACAAATGTCACACTGAATGCATGCACTGTTTTCTCACAATGCAGATAATCTCAGAATAAGCAAATACTGGTCAGTATATCTGTCCTGACCCCCACCAGTCTCTCTTTCTTTCTTCCTCACTTTCCTAGCTGTAATTTATAGCGTGTTACAGAGGCTGATCATGCACTGAGAGCTCAGCCAACATGTGTGCATGGGGATTTTTGCAGTTTAGTTAATAGAACATATCATATCTGGATTTCACACCAGCGCTCCCCAGGGATCTGGCTACACTGGCTGCAATTAGACTGACAGTGGGCAGGCAGGCTGCGCTCCCAGCAGAGCCTCTGAGGACCACTAATCAGCCCTGAGAGCATACTGCGGGACGGAGGGGGTCAGACCTGAAGAAGGACAGATAGAGTGTTCGCTTTAAACCAGCTCAAGTTGTCCTGACAGCAGATGAAGATAACTCGAACCAGAGAATCCAAATCTATCACTAGAATATGTGGATTCTGCTGTCTTTTATATATTTATTAGACATAATTTTGTATTTTTTAGACATAAAACTAGCAGGGAATTAGTTTCCTGGGACAACAGTTAATAGATGTTATTTATATTTTCATTTACTTTTAAAAAGATATAAAATATATATAATATAATGTATTTGTAAAACTGTATTAAAATGTAGAAAATTAAATATTTTTAAATATATTTAAAAAGATTGATACATCATTTGTTGTAATACATAAAAGTATAGACAAAATAAAATATTTTACTCTTTAACAAAAAAAAATTAATTCAGTTTAATTAAGTTTAACTCTTTTTTTCCCCCTTAAATCTGAAATTTAGCTTGTGGGTATTATGAATAAGCTCTGTTGTCTCTTTTTTCCTCACATATATGTAATAAGTAAATCAGACAGTCAGTATCACAAAATAAATGGGTTAAACCTAACATTTTCCCTTGCATAGCTGTGCACTCCTATGAAATAGTGATTCAGAAAATGAAGATATTAAAATTTAAAGCAGGAAGGACAAAATTCGAACCGATAGCTGGGAATTCAAATTATGTAAGTGGCCATTGAAAGGGATTTCAGCCAAGCTCAGAAACGGCCAAATAGGATTCATAGAAACATCGGAGAGCAAATCCAGGGATGAAAGGATTTGGGAATTTTTTTTTTTATTATTATTCTTTTTTTTATTTAGCTGCAGTGATTATTTGGTATAGCACTTATGTTTCCCATGGGGATTTGTTGCAGCAAGCATGCGTCATAGATGTTTTCTGTAAAAAGCATGTATAATGCATGAGTGTTGATGCTGATAGACTCCTATAGTGGTATAGTTGCTGTTTGTGGTCTCTCTCTCTCTCCCATGTACTTGTAGCTGGGCATTCGAGAGGCAGTCTGAAACTCCTCAGCATCTCCTGTGTCCGTCATGGCCCATGTTTGTCCTTCAATACCACCCGCCTCAAAACACACACAGTCCTCCAGGCTCTCTCTCTGTATGACTTCCCTTTCCCGTTTGCCTCTCCACACTCCACATTCCTGTACGCACCACTGTGATCAATCAGTATCTGTGCCCAGCTGTCTGCTCTCTAGTTCTGCATGGCTACAGACGATACGCGTGTTCTTGGTTCGGGCCCAAACACCAATTTGGGCCATTCCATTAGTAGCTTGTGAAGGGGGTTGTTCTCTGCGTGTGGGCATTTACCAGATGCTGCTACCGCTGTGAGAGACGATCATCAATCTGGGTTCAGCTGGCAATGGATTTCCCCCCATCGTGGCCCATATTTGCTCAAACACACACTCGCCTCTGGTGGATCCAGTCCTCACAATTGTTCTCTTTTGTATAGGGGTGCATGATAAATATCGGCCAATAATTAATGTGCATCTCATCAGTAAAGCCGGTTCTCTAATCAGCGGTAAATTCCATCAGGTGTGTGATTGCACATAGAGCAGAGGTTACTACACGGAGCCGTTGTTAACTGACAAGCTGCGCAAATCCACGTTCATTATCAGCATGGATTTGCACAGCTTTGAACTTTCTATTTATCAAAGAATCCTAAAAAAAAAATGTATTAAGGTTTCCATAAAAAAAGTATCAAGCAGTACAAGTTTTAACATTGATAATAATAATAAATGTTTCTTGATCAGCAAATCAGCATATTAAAATGATTTCTGAAGGATCATGTGAAAATGAAGACTGGGTGATGATGCTGAAAACTCAGCTGTCATCACAAGAATAAATTACTTTTTAAAATTGATTAAAATAGAAAGCTGTAATGTTAAATTGTAAAGATATTTTACAATATTACTTTTTTACTGTATTTTTAATTAAAAAATGCAGCCTTAAAGAGCATAAAAGTCTTCTTCCAAAAACATAAAATAAATCTTAACAACCCCAATTTTTTAATGGTAATTGTACAGTGGCATCAAAAACAGCTAAACAAAATGATAAGATTGTTTAAGCTTTTTCCAGCGTTATTCGTCTCATTATAACAACAAATTTGTTGTTCAATATATAGTTAAATATGAAGCAGGATTATGGACCAATGAGATTTCATTGTGGGCAGGGCATCCCAATGTGATTCAACAAAAATAGAAACCGAAAAGATACCTACTGACTACATATGTATATGTCACTATTGTAACTGGTTGGGTGAAAAATAAATAAATAATCTGCAAGAGATATTCAAGCATGTCACACTGTTTGAAGATCCCATAATAATTTCTTAATCCTTTCGTGTAGCTCAAACAGCCTGGTATTTGCAACGCCACGGCCATACGTTCGATTACTAGGAAATACATAAAGTGATAATATATGTACCTTGAATGTAATGTTAGTTGCTTTAAAAGCCTCTGCCTAACGCATAAATGTCGATTTACTGCTGTAACGCTGTCATTTTGGTGAAAACAATGCTTACCAGTATAGTATAGTTACAATGTCTTCCCTTTCTTTCTGTCTGGCTCTGTCTATCTCTTTCTCTATCTGTCGGCCTTCAAACTGTCTTTTGCCCACCTAAGTGGTGCAGTATTGCCCGCTGTGGGGTTGAGGGAGGGTGTGAGAGTGAGTGAGCCGGCTCTGGGTGGCTGCCAGGTCTAGATCTGTGGAGGCTGGAGCAGAGGGGAGGGCAGGTGGAGAGGAGCCAGCCTCCCCAAGCAAGAGAGGTCAGAACTGGGCAGCCATCTCCCGGGAGCTGCGGGAGAGAGAGCCAAGCCTGTGTGGAGGAGGAAGAGGCAGGCAATGGAGCGCAACGCTGCAGAGAAGAGTAACATACACCCTGACACTCAACACACAGTGAGAGAGTTAGTGTGTGTGTGTGTGCTACTCTGAGAGAAGGAAGCACTTGAAATATCAGCAGTGGTGCTGTATGAAAGATTTTAAAGAATTTGAAAATTTGCGATTGTGTAATGGTGCCAAGACCTTGAGAATGTACTAAAGCCAGAATAAGAGTGTGTGTGTGTTGGAGACAGAGAGAGCCTGAAGGTCTGTGAAAGGGGGCTGGTGAGTGCAGTTGCTATTGGAATAGGCCATCCAGACTCTATTCTGACTCTACTGGAGGGCGAGAAGACGGGAATGTAGCGAGAAAGATGCAAAGGAAGTAGAGCGGATGAGAGAGACAGTGAGAAATGCAGTATGTAAATTCAAGGGTGTAAGAATGATCTGAAATGTGTAGAGGGAAACATTATAAACCCAATAATCTTACTGACTCATGAATATTAATGAGGTGATGTAACAGTCGGCCAGTAGTGCTACCTTATTCAGTGAGGTAGGGTACACTAGCCATTTAGGATTCTTGTGTGTGACTTTCGTATTCGTTTAAGCCACATGTCTGTTGTCAAAAGTGTGGCTGTGTATGAAGCACAGCTTGCACAGAAGTCGCTTTCAAACAAAAAATATGTGGGAAACTTTTGCTCTCGTACAAAACTCCCAAATATGGATTCCTATTTAAATGACTGGAAATTGCCCAACAAATTTTGCCAAACAGCAATGTGACTGCATCTTCTAAATGTTTTTATGCTACTATTTATTTATATTTTTGTACTGCATGAGCAATTTGAATCTCTAAATACAATGATTATTAACTAATGCAAGAACGTTTGCAATTCGGTATTTCGGTATGTACTGAAATAATTAAAACTAAAACTGAAATAAAAATGTATGAAATCTGTGTATAGACATAAAGAAACTTATAAAAATTTAAAATGTATAAAAAGTAAAAACTAATTCAAAATATGAATAAAACCTATTAGTATCTTAATGATACTAAAATACCCCTGCTTTGGAGGTCCTACATCTCTCTACAATTGAGAGACTTCCTTGCAGTCATTGCTGTCATTTTTTCCTTGTATCTTAAAGAGGGATTTCATCTGAAACTTCTAGAATTCTGCTGTCACGTAACTGTGCTTGATATCTGCATGTGGTCTGATATACAGTATCTGTGTCTTTCTGTGCGTGAACAAACAGACGGCCAGGAGGCAGTTGGACATACACGCATCTGTTATCTGTTGTCAGGCAGAACACTGCAGTGTCTCTCCTTCTGTTTCAGCAGTCAGTGTACTTTCATTTAGCTTTTTATGTAATTTGTTTGTTACTTTAGACATCACTAGGAGAAAAGGAAATGTCTCTAGTGCTGGTCATTTGTTTTCAGTTTTCTATTTTTTCCTGTTTTGAGAGCTCAGATACAGACTCAGGCCAGAAACATACTCTGTGTTTTTTCACCAACAGTCATAGAGCTATTTAGGCACTGATTTAGTAAATTTGCATTTGTTCTTGGGTCCAGTCTGATATACTTGGAACTTGGAATTACATCACATTAAGGAAATAAAATGGGTTGCAAATAGCATTTCACATGGATATGAACGTACATCCTTGCATTATTGTGGCAGTAACAAACATTAGTGCTCAAACGGGTGGTTATAGTCATCTTGTACATGAAGTATGCATTTCATTTTGCCACATTTCCCATGTAAAATGCAGGCTTGCAAAACTGGAAGGCTCTGTGCATTTGCATAGAGTACATTCTGCCCCTTTCTTCTGTTCTGAAACACTCTTTTATATGCTGTTAGCCTCATAAAATAAAACCACTTAAAGGTGAACTTGCACAAAACAGACAATCTTGATTTACCAAGATCAGCTGTTATAGATTTAGAAAGGAATATTAATATTTTTTGCACTAAAATCACACATTTTACACTGTATACAGTCATTTGCATTTAACCAACTTTTGTAGACAGACTCCATGCTTTTGACAATTCACAGGCCTTGTGAATTGTGGTTTAGGGTGGACAGAGCAAGAGCAGCTGTCCATCAGCGTGGGTCTCACCTCAGGAAGAGGGTTGAGCTCAACCTCACCCTGATTATGGAGAACAGGCCTGGAAGATTCAGTGTTTTTCTTCTGTTGGCCAACAGATTGTACGTGAGCCAGCAGGGTGAGGCTAAATGACCTTGTGGTGCATTTTTTCCCATCTCTGCCCTACCCATTGAGACACACGTCCAGTTTTCTCTTGTCAGAGAGCAGCTTTGACACCCTCAGAGTGTTTTGTTGTGGCTATTGCATTTAACATTGATAATTCTCATGAAAGCAAGTCATGTTTCTTCGTGCAGAGCTGGTAGAGACGAAGCTTGAAGATGGCGAGGGAGGGAGAGAGCTGGGATCTCATCTGGAGGTGTGAGCTTAGAGGAGTGCTCATGATGAAGTGTGGGAGAGAGTGATGAATGTGTGTCAGAATTAAGAGTGCCTCGGGGAGTGGGGTGGATCAGACCAGCCGTGGCCTTGGGCTCTCTCTATCTCTCTCTCTCTAATAGCTAATCTGTTCAGTGAGAGAAAGAGAAGGACACATGCTCCAAGCAAAATGCTTTATTTTCCATTTTTGCTTGTTTATTAGGCCTTGCCACTTTTGCTTTGAGTTGTTTTCCCTTTTCTCAAACACTCACCAACTCTTTTGTATCTACACAGTGGCACTAAAACATATCTAGACATTTACGGCACACTTAAAGATATTTGAACGTCCTTGCATTCCATAAAGCATTACAAAAAGTAGCATTTATTTTGTTTTCACGAAAAACAACACTTTATTATAAGGTCCCATTAGTCAGTGTTAATTAATGCATTAAAGGGGTCATATGATGCTTTTTTAAAGATCATTATTTTGTGTATTTGGTGTAACAGAATAGGTTGACATGCTTTAATGTTCAAAAACCAAAACATTACACAAATACAGTACATCAATGCACCTCCTCTATCAAAAGCCTCTTTTCAAAAAAATTCCCTCAAAAGCATTTGCTTTGGTATTTTATAATTTAATGATCATTTTAGTGGGCTTTCAGGACTCCTGTACCTGACTAACCCGCCTTTATTTGTTCTCTCCTTTAATCACTGTCTGGAAGCAAAGAGAGTCAGTCTATCTGGGGTTTGTCAGATAAAAGTGTATGTGTGTGTGTGTGGAGCTGCGCTGCTGTCTGTGCCCAACACACTTCAGGGGATCATAAGTTTGTTCTCACAGGGACGACACACACTGTTATTGCGTTTGCAGCGTGTTCCGTCAGAAAAAGGTGTTCTGATCGGACATAGTCTTCACAGTGGGAAATAACAGCGTGAGAGGGAAACAGTGAGCGAGTGTGTGTGAAAGACAGAGCAATAGAGAGAGAGGAGGAGGAGAGAGAAAAAAACTGAAGCAGTGGGTGTTTGGAGAAAAGTCACCTTGACGGCTCTATTTAAAAAGAAGCGTTCAGAGGACCTTGGGTATTGAGCAGTTTTAGTCTAATTGTTTTTCACAGAAAGAGCTCGGCTGGAAAAACACAAGGGAGGGCTTACGTGAGAGAGAGAGAGAAAGAGAGAATCATGTCCTGCATTTTTTCTCAGCAGCGTGGCAGTAGAAAGAGTTTGAGACCCCCGAGGAACACACAGTTAAAGGTCAAAACCTTTATAAGGTCACCTACCAAAGACACACTAAGTACAATTACATGCAGTTTAAAAGTTCATATTCTGTCAGACTAAATAAATAATTTGTCTTAAATTGTCACTTAAATGCTTTAGTGTAGCTTGACTTCTCTCCAAAGCTATATTCAAAGGCCCCTCTATATAGGCTATTTATTTCTAATATTTCTCCTGTAATTATGAAAACTCTGTTTTTTAATTAACAGAAGTACTGTATGTTAAATCCTGATTTTTTTTTTCATTCATGCATTCAAATTTGAGTTAGATTATTTTAATAAATAAATAATAATTAATTGTAAATAATTAAGTCACCCAGAGGCCTCTGTGGAAGTTGCTTTACTCTGTACCAGTCTGATTTTTTGAACAAACCTAGATAATGTGATTGTAGCTTGACTTTGTCCCGCATGTTTAAATGTTTATCCGACTACAGTTGGTCTTGGTGCTGTCCACTTATTCTGAAAGTCAGAGGTGACGCTCAACATGTATTTAATCCTTCAAATATTTGATTACGTATTGTGTCATGTACCCTTGGTTAGACAAATGAATGCTATAGTTCGACTACACAAAAATCTACAATAGCTCATTAATAACTGCACATGTAAACTCAAGGGCCATTCACACTTTTACATTTAAAAATATGAAACACAGAGCAGTGGATTAACATTTTTTTATTTGTTTTTTTTAAGTTGAAACCTGAGCGCTTTTAGAATGCAGGGTGCAATGGTCGAACACATACTCTTGCCCATTTACATAGAAAAACAAAAAAAGGAAGCCCAGTAAAATGCAAAATTTGTTTGTTTGAACACCCCCTTATTGTGTGTCATTTTATCTTTTGCAAGCCAAAATTGAGTAGGTTCACTTCATCTGAGATATTGTTTAGGTCATGTGTTTTAGGCCATGTTGTTGACACCTTGTATTAACATTCATCTCGGGTGATCTGATCACACTTGCTCAGCCAAGACACATTGCTGTTTACACCTAGTAGCGACATGCTTCTCAAATGTGTCTCCTGTGACCATGTGTGATCAGATTTCAAAGGCAAGGTCTGAAACTATGTGGCTACATACATCACATACTGCGCCAGTGTTTTACTGCATCTTATTAAAGAACAAAAACGGGGAAAAAAGGCCAAACAAAAAAGAAGGGAAAAAAGGCCAAAAAAAAAAACCTCACCACACTTTTGCCTTCCAACATACTTTTAACATAGATTCGTTGCATTTTCAGTGAAGTGTTATTTTAATGGAGCACCTGCATTAAGTGAACTTGTAACATATCCGTATACCAGCTTTTACACAATTTTCAATCAAATGATTGTCTTCTTTTTAAAAGCCATTGCTTTGGTGCAGTGATTGTGTATTGGATGAGTAGGTCCTTCACTGTTATCTGTGGTACATCAGGATGCATTAGCATTCACAACCGTTACAGTTTGTGACCAGATCACAAAACATGGTGGACCCTATTTACATTTTATATATCTGTTCACTCATGCCAAGCCGGACCACTTTCCCTTATCAACCCTGGGCATCCATTATAAAGCCCCAGCATGTCACTCCAGTGTCCATAGTAGATCTGTTCTGTTTACCACAAGCTTTTCCCATATGCTACAAGCCACAGGGGGCTGATGGCAGCGCTTAGGCTGCTGGACAAACAACCTCCCTTTAGCCTGAAATCGGCAGACTTCATTGAGGCTGTGACATTGGTGATTGAATGAGGACATGTGTGCAGCAGCCACATGGGGTCAGGTGGACAACAGGTGCCTTGTGACCCGGAATCCTGCGTTACTTTACATCTAATGTCTCTGTTTCTCTCTCGGTTTAGTTTTGAGGCAGGGAGATTGGCGTCACCCTTGATGCCCCTGGAGCTGGCCCTGAACCATGGCTCATTAGCACCTGGTTCTCCCCTGACCTGGAGCTCCTTCAGAAGGGAACCAGCAGCCTGATCCCCTAGTGGCCTAAAGTGCTAAACTCGCATTTCTATCTTCCCAAAGATATTGCAGAAATATGTAATCTGTAATTGATTTTCAAAGAGACTGGGATCATTTAAGTGATCACATTACTCATTTTTATGTTTTTTTTTTTTTTTTTCATTTGTTTAGTGATGATAGGACAGGAAATAAGGAGGAAGAGGAAGGAATGAAACAGGGAAAACCGAAAACTGAAATTATGCTTAAAAAA
Source organism: Cyprinus carpio (assembly GCF_018340385.1). NCBI lineage: Eukaryota > Metazoa > Chordata > Actinopteri > Cypriniformes > Cyprinidae > Cyprinus > Cyprinus carpio. The sequence continues at coordinate 6,389,828 of NC_056575.1, forward strand.
ATATGAATATTAGATGAAAAACTTAGAAGAAACTTACAAAAATGAACATTAGTAATGTTGTCCTCACTACTAACTGAAACAAATAAGTTGAAGTTGAAATACTAAAATGACCAGAACTGAATCATAGGGAAAAAAATCATGAACGCTATATAAAAATAAAGGCAAAAGTACTAAAATAAAAATGAAAACTTAAAGTATAAAAAATAAAAGCTAATTCAAACTAATAAAAGTACCATAAAATAATATAAATATATGTACGTCTATATCTAATATGCTAACTAGTGCCCTAAGCCTGTATCTACAGAAAGATGGTCAATAAAATATTAATTTACTTTTTACTATTTTAAGTAATTTAATGATAAAAGAAAAAATTGTTGACTTTCATTAAACATGAAATTTTTAAGTAGAAAGACTGAAATAGTATTTTCTTGTAAAATCCACTCCAATAATTTTTGTTTAATTTATGACTTTGAAAAATCATATTTTTTTTACAGCGCAGATATTCTTCCAAACTCCACTAATGAAGGAAACTTTATTCCCATGACAAGAGCATTTACATTACGAATCGAGACAACCTTCAGAATATGGGAAGACATGTTGAGCTGCCTCTCAGTTCTTGTTTTTATTCCTGCAACATATTCTGTGGTGACTTCTACTCAGGTCACAGCACGCTGAGCTCTCACAGCGTCTCGGAGAGAAAGTTTAGCACAGGGCGTGTGGAGAGGACCGCTCTGGAACATGAGTGTGCCAGCAAGCGTGACTGAGACTGACAGCTTGATTTATGGCATGGCTATAAGTAGCCACGACGTCGGCTGCCTTCAGCGGGGTAGAGTCCCTGCAGACACCTAACGCTGCCTCCTTGTGCCTCCTTGTGCCACTGAAGCACAACCCCCTGACAAAATACTGTGTGTGTGTGTGTGTGTGTGTGCACGCTTAAGGTGGATGAGCAACAGTCCCTAACCAAGATGCCAAATCTGCATGTTTATCTGGTCTTGTGCCAGCCGCTAATCAATTAAAACCCTGCTGTCCCCCAGGAGAGAGAGGAGAGAAGCAAATGATTCCTTAGGCTGCCCTGAGTGAAAGAGAGAGAGAGAGATGATAGTTAGATGGATGGATGGATGGATGGGCGGAGGGATGGATGGATGGGCAGAGGGATGGATGGATAGAAAAAGGTCAAAATTCTCAGTTCATATCTCACAATTTGGCTTTATTTTTTTCCTGAATTGTTAGTTTATATTTTGCTTTTCTTTTTTTCTTCAGTATTACAAGAAGCAAAGTCCGAATTGTGAGATTTGGAAAAGAAAAAAAAAACACACACAATTGTGAGATAAAAAGTCACAATCTGCTTTTTATAGATATATATATATATATATATATATTATATATATATATATATATATATATATATATATATATATATATATATATTGTGGCGAAAATAGGCTTCCATAAATATCCCGCATGGATATAGATAAATTAGAAAGAAATCTATTGGCAGATAACCGATATGATACAGATATATTGTGCATCACTAATTAGAAGTTGTCATTTGCTTTATTTATCAGAGTGATTGTTTTGGCTTTGGTAATGAATTATTGCTACAATACACTTCTGATGTCATAAAGGCAATTCCATATTATTTTACTATGATTTCATAGTTGCATCAACTCCAGTAACTATGGCATTTGGTGGACAAAACCAGAGCTGTATATCTCTCAGATGAGAGGGAGAGCATTTCCTCTCGGACGTATTGTCCAGTGATGTGGGAGGCTTGTGTGACCCATGTGGCAGCCATCTCATTGGCTCGTGGTTGTCATGGGGATGTGACTTGGATGAGGTGCTAGTGGATGGAGTGATTTTTCACTTCAAGCCAGGTGCTCAGCATCTTCCTCGAGCCCTGAAAGGAACCGCACATCCCTCATTAGACATTCAGAATCTAATTACACATATCTACGTTCTCATCAAGCTAGCTATCTTTCCTCATAAAATCTCCAGAATCATCTACATCCCCTCTTCCAGAACAACAAAAAAGAGGTGTGTAGGGAGGGGGGACATGATGGTGGCAGTCTTTGATCTGATAGAAGGCCCCTGCAGGGATAGAAGCCTGGGCTGGTGCCAGAACCCCTCTTGGCTGACAGTCTCCTCTGCTGGTTGGCAGCTTGAAGGCTTTGGTGATTAATTCTGCTGGGAGGATGAAAGCGGCTCTAGCCAGCGGCTCCCTGCCTCAGAAGGCCAGGGACATGGTCTGAGCCCAGCCCGGCCCAGCGCAGACCAGACCAGCCGTGCCTTTCCCTGTCTGGCCAGCTGCCCGCCTGCCTGCCTGCTGCCTCAGGACCAACCGCAGCAGGTGATGGACCAGGGAGAGCGATGGAGACGGATAAAGGAGAAGGGTGGAAGACGGTCCGATCCATATTGAAGAAGCTTTCTCCCCCATTTCTCCCTCTCTCTCTCTCTCTCTCTCTCTCTCTCTCTCTCTCTCTCTCTCTCTCTCTCTCTCTCTCTCTCTCTCTCTCTCTGTTCTGTGCTGTTTTATTAGCCAGCATCTTTTATGTTGTTCCACTATGCCATGATAATCCCCTGAGACGGTGCAGCACCCCGTTTCAAACAGGATGTAAGGCACCACTGACAGCCACACTGCACCAGTGCAGCAAGCCCTGGAGAGTAAGAGAGCAAGAGAGAGAGAGAGGATTTGTGACAGATGCAAAGGTGTAAAAAGAAATGCAAAAGATGAAGTACATAGTCGTTTTATCTCTAACCCTGCACACTTTTCTGATATCTTCACCTGGAGTTATAGTATGGGTGGTGTCTGGACTCGTTGCAGCTCCGCCCCTTGTGTGTTGTGTATATAAGCTCCGCCTCCGCAGGAGGGGCTGAAAGATTTCAGCTGGCTTACAATAAAATTCAAGGAAACACATGTGCACGTTTACTTGTGTGAGCAAGCTTGATTTAAACTGAGTTTGGGAAGATTTTTGAAGATGTACTTAGCTATACACTCTTCAAATTTTTGGGATCAGTAAGGTTTTTTTATGCTTAAATTAATGCTTTTATTAATAAAGGATGGATCATTAAATTGACATTTATAATGTTATAAAAGATTCCTGTTTCAAATAAGTTGTTTCTATTCTTTAAAGAATCCTAAAAAAAATTGCATCACAGTTTCCACAGAAAAGCAGTAACTGTTTTCAACATTGATAGGAATAAGAAATGTTTCGTAAACAGCAAATGAGTATATTAGAATGATTTGTGAAGGATCACGTGACACTGAAGACTGGAGTAATGATGCTGAAAATCAGCTTTGATGTCTAGAAAAACTAAAACATTAACATGAACATAACAATACTTAAACATAACGAACATAACGTGAACACTATAAAAAGATCTAAATTTGAATCAGTATCTTTTTCTTGTAAACAGCTTAACTACTGTAACACTATTAATGTAGTCAAGTTAGAAGCATACTCTGCAGCACTGTATTCAAGCATAGGATCCAATCAATTCTTCTAGGGTAGCAATACTATGTGCATTATGCACCAATTTGAATGAAACACATAAACTAATGCTTATTATTAATCTTCTTACTAGCATTGTCTTTTCATTGGAAAACAATTTTGAACAGATGCAAATTTCAGATGTTTGTAATCCAGCAGAATTTCGTTCTCAGTTTTGATAAAAAAAAAATGTATGCATTATGGACTATTTTAATAATCAACCAGTCCTAAATAAGTCTTGTGTAATTACTTTGATTTCGTCACCAAATTCTGAGCAGACAATGACTTTATTTTCATTTGTTTTGCCTATTGCTTCTACTCTAAGGTCTGTTGGTTTACATTATAGTGCTGTACAATAGTTTTGTATGTGTTTATGAGTGTTAGGTCCACCTGGACTATGTTACTATGTATTTATGGGGTGGCGGGTCAGACGGAGTGACTGTATATCTCCTTTCTTCTGTCTCTGTGTGTGTGTGTGTGTTTGCTAACAGAGGCCTGAGGTGCACAGGCTAGATGTGGCTCTTGTTAAGGCCCAGTGAGCAGCCAGGGCAGAGCAGCCTCGCAGCTGGTCTCAAGGCCAGGAGACAGCGTCGAGTGTATGTTACTCTCCCACCCTTCCCCAGAAATATCCCTCGCTCTGCAAAAAGGAAATACCAGATTAAAGCTACATTACTCCAAAACCGGTTTTCATGCTAACCGCCCGCTCTGTCTGTTCCTCGCATTTTCTTTTCCACACTCTCTCCATCTTCTGTTTCCATTGTGTTTTTTTCTTTTTTTTTGTCCCCAAAGACACCCCCTCGTTTTCTCTTTTGGCCTTTTCCTGCCCTCGTTCTCTCCTTCTAGTTTTTTTCCCCTTCACCCTGTGTATGATTCTCTCTCTCCGTCTCTTTTTTTCTCTCACACATACTCTCTCCTGGGTTTAACATTGTTGGCAGTCTGTGAGAGAGGCAGCAGCCAGGGCTATGAGCATATCCTGTGGGAGATCAGTTTTCAGCTGTGTGTTTGCGTATGTGTGTATGTATGCATGCCACCGTTGTGCTTTCTCTCTCTCTCTCTCTCTCTCTCTCTCTCTCTCTCTCTCTCTCTTTCTCTCTCTTTGTGGGGCGGTACAGAGTTTTTTCACCTGCTGTAGGGACAGACTCCCAGGTCTTAGAGAGGGCTTTACAGTGGGCGTGGAGAATGCTGCTAATGTTTCTATGTGCAGCCTGGCTTTAGACATCTACTCTCAATGTCCTGCCTGTGCTGAGTCCATACGGCCCCGCACACACACACATACACACACACACACAGCCACGGGGGCCTGTCAATGATTAATAGCTTCTCCCTGAGTGGCATCCTGGGAGGCCCTGAGAGAGAAAGAGGCAAAACAAGAGCTCTCTTTTCTCCTCAGCTCCCCTCTCTTCCTGTTCTGAGAGAGTATTCACTCTGCAGAAAGCTAGATTTAAAAGAAGATGAGAACATTATGTGTGTATTGTCTGGAGAAATTGCAACAAATTTCATGTGCTTAAGTTAAATACAATGGGGTCCAGAAGCTTAAGACCACAATGTTATCTGGAGTTTAAAGTAAATTAATGATTAAATAAAATCTAGAAGAAAAACAAAAATGTAAAAATAATATTTGATTTTTAATTATGATTTTATGTATTATATGCAAAGCAAATAGAAACAACTTTTCTTTTGATTTTTTTTTTTATGGTTTTAAATATTTTTTGTAATTAAAATCAAAATAAAAGCATTTTCAGTCTTTAAAAAACTGTGAACTATTGAATTATGAATTGTAAATGATTGAATACGAATTATTTGAATGACTTTAAAAATAGAATCACTTTAAATTTGTAAAATTACATTTTTATTTCATTGTTTTTAATTATTCTTTTAAATATTATTAGTAATAAAAATCAAAATAGAAGCATTTTCAATTTTAAACAAATTGTTAAATTATATTAATTCATATGTTATGTATTTAAATTTGTAATAAAAACAGAAACACTTTCAGTTTGTAAAAATGATTAAATGTTTTATTTTATTGTTTTTAATCTTTATGCTTTTAAAAATTACTTGTAATAAATTCAAATAGAAGCACTTTCACATTTTGGATTTTTTTTTAATTGTTATTTTCTTAAAATATTATTTGTAATGGAAAATACTCATTTGGATCCCATAGGATTCCTCTGTATATCCATTAAATAAAACAACAACACACTTTCTCTATCTGGCTGTACAGCAGTTGCCGTCCGAATAATCAATAAGTCAAGTGTCTTATTTTCAAAGTCGGGTCATAATGAACTTGACGAGACTGACATTTTCTGTATTTCATCAGGTCCAAAGCGCTGCGTAATGCGGTCAGAAACATGAAAGAGTCTTTCATGCTTTTATGTAAGTTTTATCAAGGCTGAAGCACAAGGGCTTTTCAAGTCGCCCAGGATGAGACCGTATGCAAAAAATAAGACATAAAATAAGAATATGATAATGATTAGAATAGTGTAATTCCTGTCTCAATATGGTGTAAAGTGACTCTGTGAATATCCTTGATGATGTGTCATCAGCAAAAGGATCATATAAGGACTGTACTGCGAGCCATTTTGATTATAGTGATATTATGATGTAAGGTGAGCGGTGTATATGAACCGTAATGCATAATGAATGTTCTCACATTGATAGTTCTTTTCTTTGCTGAGTAGGTGAAAACCAGCATGTAGCAAAGTAAATAATTATTCACCAGGAGGGAGAAAAAGAAACTAATAATCCACCCAAAAAGAAAATCATTTTCTCACCTACATCTCATTCTTAACCAGTAGTATTGGAGAGTTTGTAATTTAATTCTTTACAGTTACTGAGAAAAAAATAATAATTAAATTGCAGTTACTTAAGAAAATGTTCAGGAATACAAAGGGGATTACATCTGAATATTTTCTGTAAAAAGCTATAATATGTTGAATAATATTAATTTGTTGCTTTGCCTATTTTTGATGTGCAAGATGCCCATTTAAAGGCCGTTTAGTAAAGCGATGCTATTCTGATGAAGGGTGAGTAAATCATGAGTTCTTGAGTGAGTTCTCGAGTATGTCTGTACATTTTCACCTTAAATTCTTTTGGAGAAATTAAATGGGTTGTTGGCATACAGTATAGAGTTATATAATTAATGTGTATAGTATAGATAATTTTTTTGCAGACTTTGAGCATAGTTTGAGGCTCATAGAGTTCTTCTGGGAACTGTTGTTTTGGTTTGTACTAAGATTTTATTGATTTTTTTTTTTTTTTTTTAATGAAGCACGGCAGCCAGCTCACAGGTTTTTATTGTGGTTATATTGTTATGGCATTAGTGAAATCTAGAGCTGAGCAGTGGGTCTGCAGTCAAAGGTGAGGCTAAGAGAAGACAAGAGGCCCTGGGATTGAGAGAGTTCTGGCCAGTCTCCGTCTGTAAGAGCAGGCCGAGAGGAGGTGGTGGTGGGGGGAATGGAGGGAGAGAGAGAGACAGAGAGAGAGAGAAGGAAGGGGTGGAGGAGTGGGGCCAGGAGGTGAAAGCCGAGCTGGAATTTGTGCGGTATGCAGAGAATGATGGGATTTTTCCTGCTGGGCGGCTGAGAGCTGCTACACTGCTGAGCATTGACCAGCACACACACACACTTACAAACTCACACACACACATACACAAAGAACTGAAAGCTCTATCACCATCACACTCTCCGCCTCACACAAACTCTCTCAATCTCTCGCCCCTCCCTCTTGTTCTCTCTCTCTCTCTCTCTCTCTCACACACACACACACACACACACACAAACAATTGTTTCTTCAACTGTAGGCACATTTGAAAAAAAAAAATTCCAAGATTGAGGCAAGAGTTAAACAAATCAATCTACACATGAAATGCATGCAGTTACGATTGAAAGTCTGGGTCCAAAGCAAAGGTTAAACCAATCATTCATAAAATGCATTTGAAAAGAACCAAAAATAAATATAAAAAAAGTAATTTACCTTCATATATCAAAAAGAAAAAGCTGAAATCTGTTTTAATAAAAATAAACCATGACAGAAATGTACTCGTAATGGAAGAAACACCCACACTCGTGGGTCTGTATTGTCATTCTCCTTACTTATTCTCTCTCTGCCTTTCAGCGATCACACTTTTCTGACATTCATAGTTTATATATATATATATATATATATATATATATATATATATATATTTTTTTTTTTTTTTATATATATATATATATTATCAATGACTAAAATGCTCACACTCTTGTCCTTTGTTCTCTTCTCTCAGTATCTATCAGTTTGTTCTCTTTCCTCCTTCACAATTCTTTCTCTTTCTATGCCTTTCTTACGAGCTCCACCCCCTCACTGTCTCTCTCTTTCTCTCCATCTATCTCTCTCTCCTCTGAGCCTCCTCCTCTGCTCTGGCTGCTGGCACGCCTCCATTGCCTGACAGTCAAAAGATTGTTATTTCATTTATTTAGTCTTCTTTAAGCTTTAAAAACTGAAATAATACCCGTAGTCATTTGCCCTGTTTCAAATCAAGTATTTCTGGCCAAAAAAAGGCATGAAAGGCTTTATATATCCTTCCTAGAATTCAAGATTTATGTGTGTGTGTGTGTGTATAAAATGTGTCTTGTCTTTACTAGACTAAGCTATTTTAATGGTAAATTAACTTAGAATAAAATAATTAAAAACAATTCTGAACAACATTGAGCAACAATTCTCATTTTTAATTTTTCTTTACTTTATGTACTAAAATAACAAATATTAAAATGATGTATATAACCTATTTATGTATTCTTTATTTTGCCCAATATTTGTCAAGCATACAGAGATGTTGCCTATACTATGTTAAAATCAGTTAGTGTGCTGATTATGTAGGCAGTGATGCAGTTCACTAAACTAACTTAATGAACAAACTTTATCAGCATTGTTTTCAAACCTAGCAACAACTTTATCAGCATTGTTTGCTTTCTTTTCTAAGTTCTCCATCCTTCTTATATTCTGTTTCTCTAGCCCTCTTTTCTCTCTTGTATTCCGGACTGGTCGTCTATTAGGATACGAGAGACATTTTTTCTTCTTTTGTCTGCAGCAACTTTTGAGAAATTCCTGACTTGACTCCCTCCTTTCCTCCTTGAATGAGAAACTGTCAGTTTAATTGGCTGTGATCTCGTATGCAAAGCTGCTTTCACTTATTGCTCTCAGGTCTTATCCTTTAAATATGGATAAGATGATTTGAGGGGGGAAATCAAAGATGATCACAGGGTCTTCTGCCGCCTGTATGCTTTGAATTAAAGCCAAACATGCTGGGGTTCATCCCATATTATTTTTTTCTCAACCCGTGATATATATATTTTTCCTCTTCCTGGTGCAGGAGATTTCCACTTATTAAAAATTCTGCTCTGTCTGAAAGTCCCTGTCTACTCTCCAAAAGACTCTAAAGCCGTCAGTGGGCAGAATATTGCAGGAGTCGGAAATGGGGAGCAGTGAAGTGGCAAGGCCTTTTTCAGAATCACTTAACGCTCACAAACAAAACACATCTGCAACAAAATCTGCAATCATGTCAGCTTTAATCCTGAGGGACAAATCCGTTTTAGAGAGGCAGAGATGAAGAAAAGAGGAACAAGGAGAACAGGACAGCAGGAGAGACTGTATTATGTTACATTTATGGAGAAACTCTTTGTGTTTTGTTAGTTCATACATGAAATTGCACTCATACCCCATTTTATTGTCATGATGTGACATATTTCCAGTGTTGTTATTGTTATCTAAAACTAAAACTATTAAAAAGCATTTTCATTATTTGAAAGCTGGAATAAACATAAAATATGAATATTTGATAGGCTTAAACGTAATTAGATTTAAATTAAACTTAATTGTATTAACTTAAACAAAAATTTAAAATCACTGGCAACTAAATAAAATAAAATAAGCTTACAGTAAGTACACTGTAAAAAGATTTTTCGAAGATTATTGGAGTACATTTAACAAGAAAATTCTATCTTAGTTTCTCTACATCAAAATTGTGTTTAATTCAATGTGTTATTTGATATTTCATTGTAATTGTTTGTGAAATTTATTAGAAATTTCTGAGTGAATTTTCTACACCATTTTTTCAGTTTACTAAGATTCAAATAAAAATAAATTTAAACAAAATATTAAAAAAAATAAAACAACATGTATACAAATATCATGTCAAATTTAAAAAATGACAAAAACAACAAAATTACTAAAAGTTCAACTAAAATGAAACTGAAAATATATAATAAATGCTAATTCAAAATATTAAATACTATAATAGTATTTAAATAATACAAAAATAACTGCATATTTCTGAGTGTTATAAGAAGTGAAATCAAATGTAAGGTGGAACTTTACACTTGATGGCAAAAAGGATTTTCTTTATGATGAATCGCGCACAATAAGACCAGGGACATTAATTAAGAAAGTCCTTTCTATTTCATATTTTTTTAAATTGTTTAAATGGTCAGATGTTGAAGTGTTTTGCTTCAGAGCAGCTCATATCTATGGTAGGAAGAGAAATCAAAGCAGCTTGTTGTTGAGGGGCCGGTGTGTGAATTCCCCGCCTGGCCTGGGTTTAATTGAAGTCTTGTGTCATCACAGTAGTAACACGAATGGTTGGATGTTGCTGAAATGTATTAACATTAGTTCCCTAATAGGGTCTCTCCAGAGCATCTTTTCTCCCTCCTTTTCCTCTCTGGCTTCATCTCAGGCTCCATCCATCAAAACGCACATATACTTCTATTTCTAAATATGACTCTGCATTTTTGCAAACTTGTGTTGTTTTCTATTTAGCCACTCTGACATGGAGATCTCTTGTGGAGCAAAACAAGAAGATTATCCAGAAAATCATTGGCTGTGTATTTATCCCCCCTCTCGCCTTCCCACGTAATGCCATGGAGTATGTAACGACATTAATCATATCTATCTAAAATCAGGGGCTCTGATACACTCTCAGATAGAAATGCAATGCAGGGCCTGGAATGGGCTGATAAACATCAGCACAAGACTGAGTTTCCAATTCCTGCCTCAGAATAGACCCTGGGCTGAAATGAGAGGGAGGAAAGGGGAGAATGAGAGAGGGAGATTGAAATGTGGAGGAGAGAGAGGGCCCTGTCTCTGTCGGAGTGAATGAACCATGTGACAGGACATGTCGTGTTGAGTGACAAAGCAAAAAAAAGAGAGTGAGAGAAGTGGCAGCTCAAAAGTAAAACACTATCCACAGTTTCCCAGCATCCAGCCTCAGTGCAGAGAGAAAGAGAAGAGGGAAACAGGAAGGGGGGAGGAAGAACAGATGGAAAAAGTAGCCGATGCACAGCAAACAGGACATTAGCGTGGCAGATATGTGGGTTTTATGAGCAGATGTATGCAGGTACATGTTTCATGAAAGTTTAAAAATTATAAGCCTGTCATCATTTATTCACCCTCATGTTGTTTCAAATCTATATGACTTTCTGGAATTAAAAAAAAAATGTTATTTTCCATAAAATGAGGGTGAATTGACTTTGTCAATAATCATTGAAAATATTAATTTCTGCTTCAGTACTGAAAATTCATGGCTGTGTATATTCAAATATGTCTTTTGAAGACATTTTTGTGTCAGGTTGGATTTCATTGAGTATGATGGGCATTTTCTTGACCAGTTGCATTGTGGTAATTTGTATATGTAGCAGTGGATATTTTTAAGTAAAGAACAACTTTGATTTTAGTCTTTGCCTCAAACAAATCTGTTTTATAATCTTTAACCATTATATGTTCTCTATTGACATTTTTATGGTTCCATGAAGAACTTTTAACATCCATGGAACCTTTCCATTGTACAAAAGGTACTTTATAGTGGAGAAATGTTCTTTAGATTATTAAAATGTTCTATTAAAAAAAAAAAAAAAAAAAAATCAAGACCTGTTCACTGAAAGGTTCTTTGGGAAACCAAAATGATTCTTTTATGGCATTGCTTGCGAAAACTTTTTGCTTTTTGTCCATTTCAGAGCTTGACAGCACCCTTGCCCATTTGCTTTCATTGTTCTGGATTTTCTTTTACATGCAGTTTTCTAAACTTCTCCTTTTGTTTCCCACAGAGGAAATTGGGGTGAGTAAATGATGAACTACCCCTTAAAATATTATAAAGTACATGGAGAGTGCAAGAAATGTGAAGAATGTAAAAATAGTTGAAGATCTGATGAGATAGAGAGTAGATACAGAACGAGGAGAGAGAGAAGGGGGAGAACGAATGCCCTGCATACCGCATGATGATAACGTCTGACAGTTTATAAATTTCCCTGGCTGAGCCGGACCACTGCCTTGAGGCAGACACAAGCTGTGCCTCTCCATGTCACACTCAGAGCCTCTAAATCTCAAAGAGAGAGACAGCGAGAGAGCATGGCATTTACAGTGGGCTGAGAGAAACGTGATGGACGGCCATCAGAGAGTGAGAAGGCTTCGTCTGGAAAAAGGAAGGCCAGAGAAAGAGAGGAAATGAGATGAAAAATGGGCTCGTTGCTGCCTGGTATGTTTGGTTTCATATTCCTGCATCGCCCACAGCTTTTTAGCTCGGCCCAAATGGCCAAAAGCAATGCAATCATCTTGTAAAGCATTTATTTTAGGAACAGAAGTACTGTAATTTTGCTTAGTCATTATACAGGACTTCATACAGTGAGTGTCTTGTCTTGATTCTTCAGTTGTGAGGGAGGAAAGTTACCTTCAGTCAAAAAAGTTCTAGTAGTCAGCTCTTAAAGTAACAGTGCACCTAAAAATGTGATATTTGGGGTAAACTGTCCCTTTAAGAGCAAGACCATTTGAACACTTTATTTGTATTTCTGTGCATACCCACCTTTAGCAACTCCAGCCACTTCCTGTCAGCAGTCCACTCTATATGTTCTTTTGAAAAGCTGAAACAATGGTAGCTGCCTTTTTGCTGACGCTAAAGTTTAAACTTACTCTTTAAGGTAGTGGGCCTGGTGCATGTATAGCCTGGGGGTGTGGGTGCATTAATAAGCAGCTAACTGCCAAAGCAGGATCTTAATATGATTCACTCATCTATTTTGCATCCTGCTTTTAGTTATACTTCTAACGCCATTAGAAGTCTGCTGTCCATTTTAGTAACAGTTTTACTGCTGTTTTTGTGCTCAAAACTCTAGCAATAATGAGATAGCATTCCATTAATTCAGACTGTAGCTTATTTTCAAGATGTTCAAGGAGCAGCCATTTTCCTCTTGCATTAAAATGAGGAAAAAACTAAACGAAGAGTTCAATCAGGCAGTATGAAGCTGTTATTGTTCCTTCTTCCCCTGCGCTCTCCTTTATTTGTGCACTTGAGCCGGTATTGAGAGGTGGACTCAAGAGAGCCCGGCACTAAACTTGATCAAACCGGTCTATTTGTCTTTATAGCACCCGAGACATGCTTCACTTCCTGTTGTGTAACACTGCCTTTTCTACATCTCTCACTGAGCCACGCAATACCAAGCCCCGAGAGATAGAGAGGGAGAAACATGAAGCACAATTCTATTGCTGCTCAACATGTTCCGCTTTGAACATGTGGCTATTTTCACTCTTCCAGAATATTCTGTTCTTTTAAAATATTCTACAAAGTCTGGCATCATAAAAGACATGGAGTTTGAGCATTGTCATTTTGAAAGAAATAGTTGACACAAAAATTACAGTTTCGTCATTTACTGCACCTCATGTTGAATTTTCAGTTACATTCTGATTGTATGGCATTAGAAGTAGTTGTTTGGACTACATTTATCGTGTATTTTTGAAGTATGCAGAGCAAAGCGATCATGACCAATTTTTCATTTTGGAATGAGAGATCCTTTGATATTTGTATCATTCATATAAAGATGCTATTCATTCTTTTATATACCACAAATGACGTTTGTTTCTGTCATTCACATAATACACGTCATCAAACTGCAGTATGGCGCTAAAGTCAGTTTTCTTGTAATGGCTGTGGTGCCATGTTGGATCTACTAGATTTATCTAATCCAGATTTTTTGCTTTTATTGGCAACACAAGGTTTTTTTAATACCTTGGTCAGGATACATCTTTATTCCATTTCAACCAATAAATTTGATCTAACTTCACTCTGAAAAAACGTCTGGCAAGCTACAAATTCCTCTGGATTTATAAACCCACTGGACCTACAGTGCTTTTTGTATATGAAGTGCTTGAAAAAGTGTCTACCTAACCAAAACATTATGGATGAACCTCTTAGATAATTCCATATGCCATGGAATTTAAAAATATATCCTCCTGTGGGGATCATCTCAGTTGGCTGTGTGGGGTCTCGACAGATGTGACGACCAGAGGCTGCTGTATTTCTGTGAAGAGGTTTTAGCTACAGTAGTGTGCGTCCCTTCGTCATCCATCTCTCATCCACTTTCTTCCTTTTAGCACTCACTCCCTCTCTCTCTCTCTTTCCACTGCTTCCCTTTTTGAGTGGATTCGGAGCACCACACACAACACTTCCGCCCTCTCTACCACCCACACTCTGAGTAACAACAAATCTCCTCCTGTGCAGTCGGCCTGAAGCCCGGACACACACACATGTACCATCTATCAGCTTACCTTTTAAATTATGAAGCCAAGCCACAGAAAAACATGGAGGCTAAGAAAGAAACCACTTTCTTACACCATTTTGTATGTTCACAAGCATTTCTTCCCCATTACCTTCCTGTTTCCCAAGCATGTCTTCCCATTTTAGCTAAATGCATTTTTTATTTTTAGTGCATAAACATTAATTAAAAAATATTTTTATTTTGAACGTATGTTTTAATACATTTAATAGCAGCTGTTCAGTCAGAATGTATATTCCTGACTGTAAAAGGTGCGCCTGACAGTTTGAGGTCAAGGATTAACGCTAAAATGGGCGGTTTATAAGCAACAAAGCTTCCAATCACTGGTTGTCTTCCACCCCCCATATCGTTTTTTGTTGTGTAGTGTGGTTTTCAGTCTCGCGCTCAAGTTTCTTTCATGCACAGACCTCCTGCCTCCAGAGTGCTGCCGGAGAGCTGCATTTCACTGCATATGAAAGCAGATACGATCCAGAACATGTGGACCTGTCACCTAATACAATCAGAACAAAGGGGAAAACTGGCGCAACACAAGCCTGAGTCCTATTTTTTTAGAGAAAAGAGAAAAATAGAGTCTAGGATACTGAGTTTGTGTGTGCGTCTGAGAGGATAGAGCCACCAAACACTCCCTTACAAGACATAACACATAGTTCATTTTCCTAAATTTTGCCTAGAATTTGGACCACGTCTGTGGATTTTGCGCCTAAACTATAAGGGTCATTTTTGCAAATTTGTTTCTGGCTCTGCATGTGTGTGAAGGGTGGGGTGAGGGCGACAGATTGGGTCTCCTGGCTCCGGCCCCTCTGTACTCACACTTCCAGCAAGGTCACATGACAACAGTCAAACTCTGTCACAACCTCACTGGGGGAGAGCTGGCAACAACAAACCAGAGCAAACCTAAACGATACTCACACACACACACAAATCTACATGCCTTTACCTACCTTTTCATCTGGCTGCTTAAAAAAAAGCACTTGATGTAAAGTTTGTGCTGTAAACCAGTTGTGTTCTTGTAAAAACACCATATGGCCGTCATCCAGTCCACAGTGTGAAAAGACCGCTGTGAATTAGTTCTAATGAGAGGTATGACTAAAACCTGACAGCCATGTGAGACAGTTAGCCATCATACGCCTTTTCACCACAGAGTTAATTCCACTCTTTTCAAACCCAAATCTCTCAGATGTCTCTCGCCATGAGTCACAAACTCAGTCAAAAATCAGAATTTGCTGACTCGAAAGCCACAGAAGAATCTATTTAACCACCAACACGTGACCCTACAGTTGTGCTTTATAAAATCCCATTTCAAAATTGCAACTTAAATAAGTATTGTGAGTTCAGTACAAATTAAGCTCAAATTAGTATTTATGGCTTAATGATCTTCTTAAAAAAGATGGGTTACAATGAGGCACTTACAATGGAAGTGAATGGGGCCAATCAGTAAATGTTAAAATACTGTTTCAGTACACTATAAAATAAAAAGAAAGAAAAAAACTTAAAATGTACAGGTAATTGTCTGCCAGGATATATTTTAATTTTCTGGACATTTCCATTCAGTGTAAAACACAAGTGCAAGATTTAAAATACAGGTATAACACCTGTAAAAAAATCAATATGGAAAATTCCTTGATTTTAATACAATATATTGTGCCCTTTTGTGTGTGTGTGTGGGGGGGGGGTGTTCAATAATATTCATGGAAATATGATTTTAGCATTTTTTGTGTAAACTTATATCCACAGTTTTATAACTTCATTCCAATTACAATGCAATAAACCATAAAATGACTGTAAAAACAATTTAAACTGCTTTACAGCTCAAATGATACAGATTTTAAATTTAAGTGCTTAAATCTCCAAATATTAAAAAATAGCAATCCTTTAAAAAGACTGCCATTTTATGTATTTGCTTTAAAAGAAAGAAAGAAAGAAAGAATGAATGAAAGAAAGAAAGAAAGAAAGAACAAGGGACAAGTTGACATTATTTTTGTGGTAATAAACATTATGCCGAAAACTGCTAAACTTGTACTGAACCAGGAACTTTCTTTTAAATTATTTTTCCTGCAGTCAAAAAGTTTTCTGTTGCTTAATTCATACACAGCGAGAATCTTCAATCTAAAGTATTTGATCATGTGCAGAAAGAAGCAACAGATTGTTATTTTCACTCACATGAACTTTGCATTTGGCCTTTTGCAGTTGTTTTGAATGAATAAACACCAGTGCTACACAGAGACACAAACCTAAAGCATCTCTCATGTGCCATGTTTGCTAGACGGTGCCAGTCTCCTTAAGTCAGACAGTGTTCTTGCACTGCATACTTTTTTTTTTTACCTTTTTTTTTACAGAGCAAAGTCAAACAGTGACTCACAAATTCCTGTCCATTTTCCAGCAATGTGGCAGGCACGGCTTTCAGCCACCTTTCCTCTAACCCTGACTGCAAACAAATCAGAATTTGCTGTGATTTTGAAATCAAACAATAAGTAACTTTTATCAGATGATTAGATTTTGTTTTGATCTGTGCTTGACTTAGGCTGTCTGGGCAAATCACATGGGCCTACTAAAATGCCTGGAACTAAAGACAGGAGCAAAATAACCTCCAACCCCAACTTTCTGAAACGTTCTGGAACTTCAAAGCGTCTCACTGTAACCCACAGACACCTTCAACCACAGTTGCTGCATGGGAGAGCCATACAGCTCCCTGCTTATGTTCCAACTGCTTTGTTAAAATTCCCAGCTGTAATCCGAGCGGCATTTTTATTTTTAAAAAGGTGGTGTGAGATTTCTCACTGGTGTAATCGTTTCTCTGTTTTTCTGCTCTGCTTGCTCAGTTCAGCAAAATCATAAAATAGTGTGATTTTTATAACTTTAAAGAAGATCTATGTGAGCAACATATCCGAACATCTGACAAACATCTCCAGTTGTAAACCTGCAACAAAAACTGTAACTCCAGGGGGGAAAATAAAATCTATGAACTCAGCAAATTTAGTAAAAAGAGGTGGTGGTAACCTTCAGAAGGGCTTAAATTCTCTCTCGCTCTCTCTCTCATGAAGCGTTCAGAACCCTGTTTAAATCCTCCACCCCTCTGGACGGCGAAGGGGAGCAAAGACTAAAGCTTAAATGCTTTGAATGATGGTGAGGAATGTTTAAAAGTGTCTGTTTGAGGAAAGGGGGTGGACTGAGTTTTTTTTTTCTTGGGGGGGAGGAAGACTCCTGTGGGACAAACCCATTCTCTCAGATCTGGTATGCGTGACTGAGCAAAGAGAAGAAAAAATAAAACCTGGCTTCTTAACTTAGAGAAACAATGGCAACTGTTGAGAACAGGATTTATAATATTTTGGTGTGTGAAATATAATCACTGTTATAGTCACTAAATTGTTATCAGATGCTTTAACAGTATGTGTGTTATTGGATTGGATGACTTAAATTGTAAAAAGGGGCATTACAGTTTTAACACTCTAACTAGCACAATTAAAGGAAGCATCCATTTTGTTGCACTTCATAAATAATGTAACAAACATGCATGCTCTTAACACACAAATATCACTTCCATCGTCCTCTAAAACGCTCATTTCTCAAATCCACTACATTGGAAATCGACCACATAAACTCCTAACCCTATTATAGCAACACTGTCTGTGATACTGCCTAAACATTGACACTTAGCATCAAAAGGGCACAAAACCAAACTGAATGCATGAATTATAGCAAAAATCACAACCCACAGAAATCTTTTCCCATAACGAAATTCAGAGTGGCTCTTTTATTTATATAAATATCAACTTTAATGTTTTTACTGTAAGAATATAAAACATTTTAATTTGGGATTCTTTTTACAAATACATTTACAGTACATTTGAACACAGTAGCTTCTCAGCAGGACTCAATACATGTTGCAGGTCGATACATCATGGTACATATATATTGGCCTGACATGCATTTTGCGTGTTACCTTCGTTTCGACCATGTCTTTTATATGTAAAGTTGAATATTATTGTATTTAAAACAGACAGATTGTTTTATAACATGATGTGCCCTGTTTCAGCCCTGTGAAGAGGCAAACAAGGTGTCAGTGAATTGCAAACAGGGTTTTTTTCTTTTTTAAGGGACAAAATTCACTTCAATTTGAAGTACAACGCTCTGAATAACAGCCATTAATTAATATCTGCTTACATAAGCATAAATACATCAGCAGAGGGAACCTCTTATTCAAAGCAGGAATTAAAGGCTTCCAGGCCTGTAAAATTGAGCTAAAAGAGATTGGAAATAAAAAAGCTTAAGTGTACAAACCCAGTATTTTTGTCTGTATTTGCATAAGGGTAGTTGACATATAGCATCATGTCCATGAATTTTTGAAGATTTTAGTCTTGTCATTTATACAATGTATGAGGAAAAATGTGTCTTGTGACTGGTCACTATTTCTTTCTCATTTTAAAACACTACTTAATTTTTTTAAAGTACAGATATTGCATGTAGTCTCAATTAATTTAAGATAACAAAACGGCATTGTTTAATAATTAAAATTAAAACATTTTAAGGTGAACTGTCACATCACAGGACACTTGCAAAACTGCTTGAAATTTGATGTCAACTACCCATAGACTTGTTTTGAAACCTTTCATTGGCTGTCTGAAGGAAGGGAAATAAAAAAAGGTAGTCTGAATTCATCCTTTCTTTCAGTCTTTTTGCTTTCCTTAAGCAAAAGACGAGATAAAGGGGGAGGGGATTGTTTTTCTAGGCACAAATTCTCATTCTTCTTAAGAATAACAATATAATACATCTAACGAGGTAGCCAAAATAACGCGATACTCGTGGAGAAGGAGGTTTAATATTGCGATTTGTTAAGGGGAAAAAAAACTTTTTGTGTGTTAATAGCAATAACTGACACATGTATCACATTCAGCATTTTAAACCTTTTTTCATGTACTTTGCTCTATTGAAATTCGCCCATCCCCCTCCCGCCCTCCTTCTCTCCCTCCCTCCTTCCAGAAACCCCCCCCAAGTTTCACCTCACTTTCTCACTTTCAGTCATCTGCCAAAGGCCCAGGTTCAAAACTTTAAGGCAGGGGAGCTGCGTGATCCTCTCCAGTCCCCTCTTAGTGATTTTCGTACATCCATACAGATCGATGCCGGTCAGTTGCGTCAAGTGGTCTGCGATCAGCTCCAGTCCTTTGTCTGTAATCCGCACGCACTGGCCGATGTTCAGCGTCCTCAGCTCGTGCATCTGGCGCACCATCCTGTTGATGCCATCGTCACTGATGTGGCACGAGCACAGCGACAGCGACTTGAGCTGGTACAGGCCCTGCGCGATATAAGCCAGGCTCTGATCGCCTATCTTGTCGCAAAACGACACGTCGAGTCCAGAGAGTCTCAACGTGCCCATTGCGAGGTGCATGATGCCCGTGTCGCTGATGTTGTCGCACGAGCGCAGATTAAGGCTCCACAGGCTCGTCATGTGAGAGAGGTGGATCATGCCAGCGTCCGAGATGCCCCCGCAGAAACTCAGATTGAGCACTTTGAGCTTGGTCAGGCCTTTCGAAATGTGCTTGAGGGACAAGTCCGTCAACTTCTGGCAGTCCTGCAAGGTCAGGTATTCCAGACTGAGGCAGCCCTCCGCCGCGCTCCGGGTCATGCCGGCTAAGTGCCCTATGCCCACATCCGAAACATGCCGGCAACTCCTCAGATTAAGACTTTTGAGTCTGTGCAAACCCCACGCGATGAGCAACAAGCCCGTGTTCGTGATATTACTGCAGCCGCCCAGTTCCAGCACCTCCAAGTTTTTCAGATACTGCGCTATTCTGCCCAAACTGGAATCCGTGATCTGCTTGCAAAGGCTCAGATTGAGCACCCTCAGGGAAGGGATCTCCTGCACGAACGCGTGCCCCAGGCCGTTATCCGTTAAGTTATAGCAGCCGCTCAGATTCAAGCTCTCGATGTTGGGCATCCCCTGGATCACGTAGCTGAGGCTGCGCCGCAGGCTGAGGATCTGTACGCGCCTGATGCCTCTCGCCTGGAGGCTTGGGAACAGGGACGGGTTCGCCCGCCTCAGATGCAGCTTGGCTTCCACCCCCCTCCACACGGACTTGTGGTAGGACGCGTCCCTCCACGCCGTGCACACTTGGGCCACTCTGCCTTTGTCCCTCACGTCCAAGTAGCTGAAAATCATGGCTAAAATCTCCGGGAAGAGGCACGAGATGTGCGTCTCCATCTTCCAAACGCGCTCAAGAAAACAAACGGCGGTAAACCCCCACCAACGGTCACCGTCGCGGCTCGTAGTCCCCTCAGGAGGGAAAAAAAGGCTTTTAGAAAGCTCCTCAAGCTTTTCTTTTTACATTTAACTGTGTAAATCGACAACTCTCCGTCCCGAGTGATCCTTTCAGTGGTGTGGGAAGGATTCAAATGCAAAAATGCTCCCCAAAAGACGCTTGATCCGATTCAGGTCGACAGCGAACGGGCGGTCAGGCAGCGCTGCTGCCCGTTTGGCGCTTTGATAATAGTCTTCGCTCGACCCGGGGATCCAGACGGTCGTACATTTTCAAAAGATGTCTAAAACTGCCACAAACCTCGGGAGAGAAAATAAATTCAGTCCGCTATCAGATAAAAGAGTGAGGTTTCGTTTCGCGTTTGTGCTCCGCTCGCACTCATTGCCAAGCCGAGGGGCTTCCTGCTGCCTTTGTCTGATCTTTTCAAACTGACTTGGCAGGGCCGCTAGCACAGAGCGGCTGCGGGGGAGACGCGCATATTCAAACCCGTTAAAACCGCTTAAATTGTTTAAGAACAGTCTGAAACTTATAAAGCAGGACGGGACATGTTGGTAGTTACTGTCCCAGTCCTTGTTCTGTTTTGCTCTAAACTGTTATGAAAGAAATTCGTGTTGTGGGTGTTTGGTGCCCCCCTTTTTGAAAGCAAAGTGGTTTAACCCAACTCAGCTGGAACAGTAAGAATAGTTCCCCTGGAAACCAACTTCTTACAATTCAGTTCACTTTACCCTTAACCCTTAAGCTTCCGTGTCAGATGCTGGTATTTTTTGCAGTTGTTATTTCAGTTTTATTTATTATTAGAGTGAAGTTACTTGTTAACCGGGCATTTTTCTCTCAGTGTGTAGATAACAGATTTTTTTTTTATGTGTATAAAACAAACAATAGAAAGGGCTCATTGTGAGCATTTTAAATATTACAAATTCTATATTTTCCTATTTTTAATATTACTTTAGTTATAAATGTAAATAAAATGTTTTATTGATCTTGCCATTTCTGTGAAAAGTTTTCTATCCCTGTCACGATTTTTAATTATTGTAGTATAGTCACTCTTTCGTCCACTTCTTTCTCATTATAACCCCCCAAAAAAGGCACATAATGTTAAGCTCTGTGAAACTGGCAGTAACAGCTTTTTGCCCTGTCAGTCTTACGTAAGGTAGTTTTTATTCCACATTTTGCATATTTCCCCGTCTTTGGGCCTCAGGCCCCCCTCTGAGGGCTCTTTGGCATTGTTAGCTGATATGACGGGAGCATTTGCAGAAGGTACTGGAGTGTAGCAGAAAGAAGGAAGAAAAGCAGCACACACACGTTTGTGTTTACAAAAGAAAATGCAGCACAGCACAACTGACAGCACAAGTCCAACCCTCCCCACTCCGGCTCTCTGTCTGTCTCGAACCTTCTCTGTACCTCACCACATGTCGCTCTCTCTCTCTTCAATAAATGTCACTTTTTTTTTTCTTTCCGCTCCTTCCGTTCTCACTGGTTCAGGTTATAATTGTGTAAAGCACAAAGCTCTATCCAGCATTATTTCTGAAGTAGCTCACAGTCCTGTAAGTTCACATAAAATCAAAATGGGTCCTATTCCATGTTCTTACTGTGTTTTACTTATAAATGCACTTTATTTCAACAAAAAAAAGTCTCAATCTTTAGTCAAATCTCACTCACAGGTCTCTCTTATTTTTATCGCCCACTTAACCATTTCATCTTTTTCCTCATCAAACTTCATCTTTAACTCTGAAATATGTGCTGTTACTGGAAGAAAAACACACTGTGGATCCCCTTTCATGCTGACGTCAAGTTGAATTCATGCACTCTCTCTGACAGAAAGTTCCTGGGCTTGTATGGTGGACAGATGAAGGGCTCTGAATGCGCGCTGAGCCCCGATGCCCAGCATGTAAGGGGGCGAGAGGTCTGTGACAGCGGCCCCTCTCCCTGGCTCCTCCAGCTGGCTTCACTGCCAGAGAGGAGGGCTGCTCCAGAGCTGCACTGCTGTGAGTCAGAGACTCTCAAAGCAGGCCTGCAGAGCCAGAAGCAGAACTCAAGCTGCTCCTGGAAATAAGCAGAGAGAGAGAGGGAGGAGGGGACAAGAGAGAAAGGAAAGGGAGGTTTGATTTAGAAAGCAGGCGAAAGCTAACAATTAAAAAAGACGCATTTGCCGCAGAACGACAGCACTATTTATTTTAACAGTTTACGATCATTCTAGCTAAATTGCACCGTGTGAAAGCAAAATAGATGGTGAAATGTAAAGCATATAATGATGTTCTGATCTAAAGTGGAAAACATACAAAAAATTGTGGCGAAGGAAAGTGAAAATGAAGCTGAGAAACAGTGAGAACTGGAAGGACACATGGTACATGCAAATGAGAAGGTGTTGTAGGACCTTGCAAAAAAAGAAAACAACAACAAAAAAAGATCTGTCATGTGATTTGATGTGCTGATTCAGGGGAGGGAGATAATTGGATAATTGCATGCCACAGAACTGTGCTGATAACTGCGCTTGGGGCAAGCGTTTCCTAGGAGACGTAGGCATGTGTCAACATGCTGTTGAAAGCTGACACCTCATGAATAGATTTTAGGCTACTTTGTAGTTTCTCTCTCTCGCTCAGCTCCTTCGCGGAATCATGTATGACTCCAATCTGCTTTTTTGTTTTGCAAGCGGTGGCAGATTGAGGAGAGATTTTGGCGGATGTAACTTGCACAAACGCTCACATACATCCAGCTAGCTGAATGGGCTTTTCATAAAATCAGACAAGAGTTTCTTCTACGGCAAGGGAAGCTACGTTACTCTATTCAAATCAGGTCGAACCTCCCTAGGAGCTGAAACCCCATTGGGGTACTACAGGGGAAACACCAGGAAGCCGATGCTCTCGGTGTCTGTGTGAAGAACAGGCGATGATGTAATACTCTTTCTGCATAATGCATTGTAATGGTAATACTGCTACTGATACAAAATGAGCAAATCCCTTTATTTTCCCATAACATTTAATTTCTTTGCTCTGTATGTGTCATATTCGTGCACTTTTCCTCTATAGACAGCCTGATGGACTGAGGTGTTTGCTTTCTGCTGCAAAGTTCGTCTAACAGAGTGTGAATCTTTGATGCTGCCACTACAGAAATACAGCAGTAGTATGATGTAGAAGGGAAGAGATAGTGTTGTTTGCATTTTTTATTTTATTATTATTATTTTTATATATATATATATACAGTTCAAAAGTGTGAGATTGCTAGTGAAAATGCTAATACATTTTTTTCTGCTTTTAAAATGTAGCATTTTTAATTACAGACATTTTCAGTTACAAATTCTAACAATGACAAATCAAATATTAAAATTAAATAACATTAATCTCAGCCTAATAGTAATCTAAATATATATATATATATATATATATATATATATATATATATATATATATACACACACACACACACACACACACACACACACACACACACAAAATAAATGTACGATATATTATTGTAATGTAAAACTGTATTGGTTTTATATACAGGAGTCCAACCGTCTGCTTCTATGTTCTTGTATAATTTTAAAATGCAACATTTTTTATTTACACATTATACCAATAGTCATGAAAAATGTAATTGTAAAATGAACATGAATTTCAGTGACTTACAAATAGTGGAATATGTTAATTACAATTTAATTATAATATAATGGTAATTAATCTAAGCTAATATAAAATCTAAAAAATAATATATGCTATATACAATAATACATAAATACATACAATATATGAATAAAATTTTATATTATAATAATTAAATAATAATGTAGAATACATTAATTAAAAATATATATAATATATTAATATAATTGAATAATTAATATACAATTTTATTATTTTACGGTTTTTGGCCTTTATATTATTTAATCTAAATATGTAATCTAAAAAGCTGAAAATTCAGCATTGCCATCACAGGAATAAATTACATTTTTAAATATATATTACAAATATATATTGAAATAAAAAACAGTTCTTTAAATTGAAGTAATGCTTTACAATATTACAATATTTTGCTGTATATTTTATCAAATAAATGCAGCATTGTTGAGCAAAAGAGATATATTTATACACGGACACATACATACATAAAGTTTTTCATTATATTGAACTTTTTCTTAGACTCTTGGCCCCACTGTATTTTATTTCACCCTCTTTCCCTCACCTTTTCTTTCTCATCTTCTGTTTTTAATAGCTTCACCTTCTTTCCTTTTCGTTCTCTCTCTCTTTCTCTCTGTATGCCTGGAGCCCACAACCAGGTGAGGCCCCTCCGGAGAGTAATTACAACCTGAAACAGAGATCGGAGCCCTGTGGCGCTCACCATCAAAGCACTCATAGGGAACAGCCCGGGCTAATGCGCTGAAGAGGAGCGACACTGACAGGGCAGAAAGCAGTGGGTTCAAAACACACGCACATATACAAAAAACACCAAAGTCAGCCTCTCTCTCATAGCATGACCAACAATAACAGGTCATTTGGCTGCACAATGGTCACATTGCCCACCTGGGACCAATGGGAGACAAAACAGATAGACAGAGAGAGAGAGCAAAACAGACAGAGAGATGACTGAATTAGTCTGTTGCATGTCCAGGCCTGGAGAGAGGGAGGAACTAGGAACGCATTGAAAAGTGTTCTTCAAACAACTGTGTGACTCAAGGGCAGAATATACACACATCAGCCACCCAAAGAGTAAAGCCCTTAGCATCAGGGGCCTTTGAGACCCAGTGCTAGGAGATGTCATAGGTCCCGCACCCACAAGGAGAGGTTACTGTTAATGCAAGCTTCAGCGCTGAGGTCATGAGCTATTAGAGGCCTGTTTTATCAACAAAGACTGTTTTCAGCCTTTGGGAAGTCTGTGAAAATGTGCTTTGCGGAAGTATTTAGGCCTATAAACCATCCAGGGTTATTTGACTGAACTGTAGATCATACATAAGCCCTTTTATTTTCATTTTATGCAATTTATTTTACAGTGAAATTTAATACAATATATTTTGGTAACACTTGACATCTTTATATATAATGCATTATATAAATATTTTAAATATTTTTATAATGCATAATCTAATTAAGGCATTTTTATGCCTTATAATTCAATTTTTGCATTTTATAATGCAAGATATAATGCAAGATATTTATCTATTCATATTTACGTCTTTAGATACTATATTGCATTCAAACACATGACAAATTTAAATTTCAGATGAATCTACAAACATTATAATGCATTATAACTTTGCTTACAATTATTTATGACAATATATAATGCATTGTAGTGTACATTATGAATACCTTTCATAATGTCAATATTTTGAATTCATTATCAAAGTGATGTATTTTAAGCATGTACTTTTTCACTTGGAAAAAAAGATTAAGAAATCGTGCCAACATATTTTTTTTCATTACTCTACCTTTTTAAATTATTTTAAAGTTAAACAAGATTCAACTCAGTTTTTTAACATCAGTTTAATATAATTTTAAAAATCAGTTAAGTATAATAATTAATATAATTATGCTGGAATTGCTTGTACAGCCAATTTGACAATACATTAAAACAACTGAACCTAGTTTTTGAGTTGAAGTAGGTGTTTTTTTTTTTTTTTTTACTCTGATATTATCACTGAAACTTTTAATGTAGCATTGTTTTATTATATGTGAACAAAAATACTAAATGAAATGTTTGCTAATGTATTTGGTTCAGATACAGTTGAGATACACTTCAGATACACTTTAATTATTCAATTGGCCTTTACCACTGAATCATTAAAGTAATTTTCATCTTTTCTGGATGAAACCCCACAGTTAAGGCATCATTATTCAGGTTGTGAACCTACCATGAAACTCAAGACTAATTAGCATTCCAAAAAAGTTAAAACAAAGTGAATGCATTTTAGAAATTGGGTACAAAGTAATGACGCAGCCCAAGTGACCTGTTGTTGGTTTAATTATCGAGGAGTAATCATTTCTCAAAATCATCACAAAAAACAAAAAAATATTAATCAAAAAAATTACTAAAAAAAAACAACCATAAAACAAGTATTCTACACTTTGCCAAAAACATAATTGTGACCCAGTTGTGATGCAGGAAAAGTTTGTCTTGTTAGATAAGGCCAAGATAAAACTTTTCAGCTAAAATCTGAAGTAATATGTATGGTGCAAATCTAACACTGCACACACAGCAAAAAACATCACATTTACTGTGAAGTATGCTTGGTGATAGCATCTCACTGAAAGGCTGTTTTTCATCAGCAGACACTGGGCATCTTGTTAAAATAGAAGAATGGCTCATGGGGGAAAGAATACAGGGAAATATGGCAGAAGAGCCTGTTTCAATCTCCAAAAAGACTAGAATAATCCTAAATGACAAGCCATATTAGCACTGGAACAGCTCAAGAACAAAAAGGTAACTAGTCCAATCTGATGTTAATCCAAATCAGAATCCCTGACATTATTATTTTTTTAAATTACAGTGCTCATGTTAATAACTTACCTGAATAGACCTGAAGGAAATCTGTCTAGAACAATTACACAAAATAAAATAAAAATATTTTTTTAAGTAAGAAAAAGAATTATAGATAGATAGATAGATAGATAGATAGATAGATAATTATGTGTGTGCGTATATATATATAATTTTCTAAATTAATTTAGAAATGTCTTGTTTCATGCTTTGAAAAAATTATTTTGTAATTTACCTCATTAGTGAAGAGTCTGGATACTTTTGCAAAACTGACTGCATATCTGTGTGTTTATTCCCGGTTTATTTTTGGTTCATCTCGCCATAGCTGTCAAAGAGTATCTCTTTTAGAGAGTGTTGATTGTAGAGAAAGCCGAGCTGTTTGTCTCAGTGCTGGGACTCAGAGACAGCCGTATGCTGACAGCGCACCGAGCAGCTGTGCTGCCCTCATAATAACAATAATGAAAAGCTAAATAATTAATACATTCTCACAGAAATGCATTGTTTGCATTTGAATTAAACATTACAAGAAGGTGTATTGTGTTTGATAGAGGAAGGAAAAGTTTTAAACATTAAGGGCCAGAAACACAGAACTTGAAAGCAGGGATTAGTACGCCGCTGATGTGCTGACCTGCAAGTCTGGTCTGGTTTGTTCTGCTTCTCTTCCTGCACGGTCCACTTTTGCCCATCTCCCGTTCTGTGTCTCTCCTTTCCACCTCTCTTGCCTCCTCCCACCCCGTTGCTGTTCCTCTCATCCACTTCAGGAAAGTGGGCTGCGCTTGTGTCCCGAGGGGTTGATCCGATACAGGTCAGGTTAATCAATCCAGGGGGAGTGAGAGGCAGTGCTGGGAGTTTTAATCAGGCCGAGACTGTGGAGACTCCGACCTCTCCCACCCTCCAGCTGCCTGCTTCAAGCCAGCGTGTTTGTATGTGTGGTCACGTTTGAGGACTTGTCCTCTTTCCTCTCCCTTGGCATGTGTGCTCATGTATAAGCAGTGCTGCAGATTATTTCTGTACCTCCATCTATCTGTTCACAAAACCGCATTTTTGGAGTAAGCTTGATTTTAGGTTGTCCGTGCGTCCTCTTTTTTTCCTGCACGGGATTTCTAAATTACGTAAAATGTCCAGCTATTTGCTTTGCTTTCCTATTGTTTGCATATACGCTGAAGGTAATGACTGAAAAGTAGTTTGACCAAGCAAGTAGGCATTGTGCATAATCGAGCAATGGTAGTGTGCGAGAAGGTGGGATCTACAGAGAACAACCAAACCATTGCAAATATGCATACATGTATGAGAACTGTGGAGAGCATGTCAATAGTAAACAAAGCCAAAACCCGGACATTTTAGGCCATTTAGAAATCCCAGGCAGGACATGTCCAGGAAAAGAGGATGTCACCCTAGAGTAAGAAAATGAATAAAAAAAACTGTACAAGAAAATATTTATCTATATCTTGCAACTTAAATCAGTTGAATAACTATTATATCAGTAATCTCTTTCAACAACATAGATGTCTGAACAGTTTTACAATAGCTCTTTATATAAAGAATTGTAAAAAGTAAAATGCAAAACAGCCTACCATTTGGAAAGCTGACATTTATTTTTATTTATGATTATGATATTTCCCAAATATGGTAAGAATCTTCATTTATATTGTCAATTTTCATTAAACCAGTTTCACAAACCGATTATATGAATAATCTTATGAAGGACATCAAAAATAATTAATGAAACTTGAGACCAAAATAATTTAGTATAACCACATTTGAAAAATACATGTAAAATTGTCTCTGATTCCTCTTCACAAAAACAACATAATGTTGAAACCCCTTCCTTGAACTTACTAATAAAATAACTGCAGGGATAATTTGATTGAGTCTCTTTATGAATAACAAATTTATTAATATCTGAGCACAACGTAGATAGTCATGTTTGCACTTCATAACACCATTAGGAAAAACACTTTTTTTCTCTAGTTCCCTAGATTAACCCTAGATTGTCTGCCTGCTTTGGTGTGCAATAAAACCTTTTCCTGTGGGGAACGGGGGGCTGGGGAAAGGGAGGAGAGGAGAGGGGGAGATGGTAGGGAATGGATCGGACTCTCCAGGCCAGCGCAGGAGGTCTGATGGGCAGCCAGCGGCCTGTCGGCATGCCAGGACTGAAATGGGCATTGTGCCCAAGCTGGCGGCAGCCTCTAGGCTGCCTGGGGAGAGAATGAGCACCCCCATACTCTACCCAGAGAAGAGTGAGAGACATAGAGCGAAAGAAAAGGAGATGAAGAAAGCATCATCATAAACAAACCTGGCCTGCGTACTCAGACTCGAGAAAGATTTATCCAGGGTCTGATGAGCATAGCCCATCCATTGACTTGTTTGACCCCAAAAAACAGGATCAAGCCTTTTAGATGGCAAGCTTTTTACCATTTAATCAATGCCTTTTCACCCAGTGCATTTGACAATACTCTAATTGTGACTGTTGGATCCTGGGGTTAAGTGCATTGCTCAAAAGCACAGTAATGAGTGAGCAGGACTGTGGTTGCAGTCACTTGTAACCACGTCCTGAATCACATATCTCTCACAAGCAATCATATGATTATATATGGGATGTAACGTGTTTTTTTAGTAATACTTAATATGGTAAAACCTCTAGTGTAATCTTGCTGTTTTGATCAAAGATGGAAGTAGATGTAGATCATCAGTGAGTATGTTTGTTAACGCAATTTTATTAATTGTGCTTAATAAGACATGCTAAGCCATGCTTGTGAGAATTTATCAGGAAACATTCATAAGCAGTTTACGCAATACCAAATTAGACTTTTGCTTTTGATGCAAAGACCACATTTGGTCACTGACTGTATTCAATGTGCATCTAGTCTGACTGTGTAGCATTTTATATTCTAATGGAAAGAAAAACCCAGTCATTACCAAATGTATCTAACGTAAACATGGTTTCCTTGTGATGTTGTTTGATTACTTTGCATGTAAACCTGTAAAACGTGGGTTTTTAATGAGCTGATTTTTGATCAGAGATCAGTGAGTGCGCTGACATGCACAATATTTCACACATAATACTCAAAAAAATCACACAACATGAAAGTCAAGTACACATGCCTAGAAAAAAATGTGTGCTTTCATGAGAGAAAGGTCATAAATGGTGTAAGCAGAACTCGATCGCAGTTAGATTTTTGCCCATTACGTACATAGGTCTTAGCTTATTCATTGTAAACCATGAATATTCATTGTTATGCAAGCCTGTTTCCACCACAGAATTAAAAAATTAAAATAAAAAAGGTAATTGCAAGGTAAAAAGGTAATTTTTCTCTTGCAATTCTTTTAAGTTTATAACACAGTTTAGACTTTGTTTCTTGCAATTCTAAAAAAAGGCAGAATTTGCAAAATATAAACAGAATTGAGACATACACTCGCAATTCTAAGAAAAACAAAGTCAGAGTTGTGAAATATATACTCAGAATTCTGACTTTTTTCCTTGCTATTTCGTGTTTATATTTCACAAATCTGAGTTTATATCTAGAAACTTTGACTTTCTCAGAATTCTGAGTTAACATCTCAAAGTTCTGACCTTTTCCTCTGAATTCTG
Source organism: Cyprinus carpio (assembly GCF_018340385.1). Taxonomy (NCBI): domain Eukaryota; kingdom Metazoa; phylum Chordata; class Actinopteri; order Cypriniformes; family Cyprinidae; genus Cyprinus; species Cyprinus carpio. The sequence continues at coordinate 6,420,204 of NC_056575.1, forward strand.
AGTTTACATCTCACGACTGTTATTTTTCCGCCACAGAATTTGCCACTTTTTATCTCACAATTCTAACTTTTTTCTCACAATTGCGTGACTATGTCTCACAAAACTATGTCTCAAATAATTTTTCTTCTTATAATTGCAAGAACAAAAGGTTAGGGTGACCCAGGTGACCCTAGACCCATCTTAGGTGAGAAGCGGCTGTCAGGGCTCCCTCTCCCACTCCCACCATCCTGTCAGGAACCTGGCAGGCCCATGGTCTCTCCAGCAGCTACAGGCCCCTGACTGCTGCGTCCATCTATTTATTAGGGAATAAAGTAGCTCTAACAGCCTGCGCTTTTATAGCAGGATCCCTGCTGGTTCTCCACACTACACCAAGTCCTATCAGACTTCTTAGTGGGAACAAATTGACGGAGAGGAAGGAGGAAAGAGAGAGTGAGAGGGGCCGCGTGCGTCATAGAAGAGAGAGAGTGACTGATGTGTGGCCAGTTTGGCCTGTGTCTGGTTTCCTGAGCAGTCAGTGCAGAAAGCCATATGGGCTCGGAGGAGAGAGAGAGACATGGGTTCACTTTCACAAGGAGAGCAGCGTGCATGAGTCATCTTCCAGCTTTAGAGAGGGAAATGAAATAGAGTACAATCCCATCTTTACCCAGAAAATGTGGCACAGAAGCTGCATCTGAAGCAGCTTAATTGCCCTGAAAATGTGCGTTTACAGAGGCAAATTATATTTAGAAAAAATAATGTTATGTGATTAATGTTTTGAATATGAAAGTATGGATATCGAAACATATGAATAAAAATGAGGAAAAGTATGAATCAAAATGAAAATAAAATATGAATAAAGATGAAATTAAATGTAATTGTATCTAAATAGTAATAAACAATAAATATGAAAATAATTTATATTAAATATAATTAAATAATAGATATAAAAATATATAAAATAGACAGAAAAATATAAAGATATTTATATTATAAACATAAATTATATTATATATACGTATAAGTTCAATGCCTAATTCTTACATCACCAAGTTGCTATAATGTGGTCACTAGTATTATAATATGCAGTAGTACATAATGCGTTTTTCAAACTGTGGTCTTGGAAAAAGTTCTGAGAAATATTATAAAAATAGTTTTTGTTTTCATAATATATGTGTGTGTATTGTGTATATTTATTAGGCATATATAAATACATGCACAGCATATATTTTTAAAATATTTGCATGTATTTACATGTATATATTTATATTAGTATAATTGATATCATGTATAAATATATTTAACATAAACGTAACATATTTTTCTTAAATATATACATGCATGTGTGTGTATTTATATATACATAATATATATATTTCTTATAATTTTTTCCCTTTTTTATATGTTTATTTTACGTACATAACAGCCATAATAGAGTCCTAAGTGGAGTTACAGGAAGAGAAAGAAACAGTGAGAGGGAACTGCTAGAATAGAGTGAATGAATAACAGGAGAGGGAGCGCGACAGGAGGAGGAACAGGGGCATGAAACTTCTGAGAAGCAGATGTAGGATAAGGAAATAAATGCAAAATGGCAGAAGTGAAGCAAAACAAGCTGTGGGAGAGACGATACACTGAGTAAAGAAAGTGGAAGGCGAGAGGTGAAGGGCAGAAAGGAGACAGAAAGACTGTAGAACGGGCTAAAGGAGAAAGGAGAGGGAAAATGATGGAATTTCAAGAGCGCACAGTGGGAACGTCAGGAAAATGTCTTGGAGTGAAAACGAGCAACATGGGGTGGGAGTGACTGAGTTGACAGTAAAAGAGAGCATGAGCGGTGAGAGGCATTGTATGTGTGTGTGTTTGTGTGTGTGTGTGTGTGCAGCCCACATGTCTTTGATTTGGGAGTCTGCCTGCTATCTGGGTTAGTCACAGACAGCGTTATGGAGAGACGCTGCAGTTTTAATGATATACAGCAGGCTGCTCGCTCAGACACCTCAGCACACAGACCTGTCAGGCTTGCCTCACCATTGATCTCCCAGCGGCTGCCGCAAAGCACCCTGGGAAACACAGCTGGACTGGTTAACCCCACCCCCAGCACGTGTAGAGCCCCCTCCCCATCATTTCCACTGTACCCCAAACCACATGGCATTCTATGTGATAAAGAGAGGGGCCTTTACAGTACGTGTGACTCAACGGGGAAGCAGTGAGTTTTAAAGACTTGTGAACACTTTGGTTATTATAAGTGCTGTGAATTCACAGCCAGAAAGCTGCTTCGCATATGTCTGTTTGATGCCATTTGATTAAGAGCTTTCACTCCTTATTCCATGCCTTCGTTTTTCTCTGCATGCACAGAGACAGAGGCACTGGGCAGATTGTTTTGATTAGTGGCTGTTTTTATGCTAGTCGGGATCTTTGGTATGGGTGGCATCTTTACTCTTTCAGTCTCTGTGTCTCTCTCTCACTGGCGCCGGAGCTCTTTGTGCACAGTTGTGTAACTGGAGGATCATCATAGAGTTCAAGAGCTCTCCTGAGCTTTAGCCAGGTTGTCTTCATCTTTGCTCACACACACACAAACACATTCAGCTCAGCTTCAGTGTTTTCCTTGTCTTCTCTCACCTCTGTTTCTTTCTTGTTCTGTGTCAGACACTGAGCTGTTTACATAATCGCTCAAAATCAGATCCAAACCTTGAAGGGATGGTTCACTAAAAATGATAATTCTGTCAGCATTTAACCACGCTTGTGTCATTCTTCTGTGGGACACAACAGGAGATGTAAAGCAGAATGTTCACCCTGCTATTTCATTGAAAGTGAATGGTGACTAGGCTCTTTAACAATAGCAGATGGAGTCATACCAAAGCTTTGTGTGTGAAACAAAATCTAAATGAGCTATCAAAGCTTATTCGTGCAGTTTGAAGTTGCACATTTGGTCAATAATCTGGTCATATTTGGTCAAAAATTTTGTCTTCTCATACACTCTTAAAAATAAAGATTCTTTATTGGCATTCATTGGCAACACAATCACCCTCAAATCTTATTTGGTCAATTATGTGGTCAAATTTGCTCAAAAATTTTGTCTTCTCCTCAAATAGTCTTAAAAAGGACAGTTTGTTTTAGGTTTTCTGGCATCTTTGGTTCCATTAAGAACCTTTGACATCCATTGAAACTTTCCTTTCAACAGAAGGTTCTTTATAGTGGAAAAAGGTTATTTACAATATACACAAAGCCATATGATAGCTTTGTGCGAGGAACAAAACCAAAATGAGCTCTCAATGCTTATATATTATGGTTTGAATATGCACATTTGCTCAATAATGTGGTCAAATTTGTTAAAATATTTGGCCTTCTCCTCATACACTCTTAAAAATAAATGTTCCTTTATTGGCATCTATGGATCATTGAAGAACTTTATCAGCCATGGAGTCAAAAAAGGTTCTTTATAGTGGAAAAAAGTTTCTTTAGATTATTGAAATGTTTTTTACATTAAGAAAAAAAAATGGTTCTTTTAAGAACTGAAAAGTTCTTTAGGGATCAAGAGTGGTTCTTCTGTGGCATTGCAACAAAAACCCTGTATTGGAACCTTTATTTTTAATAGTGTATATTTTTTAAATACTTTTGAAAACTTGGAAAATAGCACAGAAATCTACTTTAATGATGCTTTATGGTCATTTTGTTATCATTGGAGCTTGATAGTCCATTTTCATTGTATGGAAAGGAGCAGCGCTAAAATTCTGTTAAACATCTTGTTTTGTCTTCCATGCGAGCAAGAAAATAATACGGGTTAGAATGACATGAGTGTGAGTAAACGATGACAAAATTTTCTTTCTCTAACCGATCTGCCAGCACTGGCAACCACTCTGCTAATGTAAGTCGGTACAAATCTGCAAAGCCTGTATGAAGACAGCATCCAGATTCTGAAACCCTGCAGAAGCTGGATGCTTGGATTCTATTCATGCGTGCCAGTGATGTCATCATTTACCAACCATAGCTGGCAGCGGCACAGATGGCATAGAATAGACCGACAGAGAGAGAACGTGTCCATTTAAGGTCACATGAAAATGTGTTTTATTTTCACCAATTTCAGGCAGAGCGAGTAATGTATAAGCAATGCATATGTAATATATGTAAGCACACTTATCTATAAGACTCAGCTGCTTTTACAGGTTTTATTGGTCACAGTCAGAGGTGACCTGCTGGAGAGGATCGAAGTGGCTCTTAACTTAAAAGACCTCACAGGACTCTTAAAAATAAAATAAAATGACAGGCAGTGGTGTTTATGCACGAGCTCTGGCAACTCAAAAAAAAAAAAAAAATCTTTTTCTAGTATGCATATTTTTCTTAGCACCTACAAAGAGCTTAATGCATACTGATAAGCATGAGGCATCAGTCATGCATTACGCTAGCATTGCGAAGGGTTGCGCTGCGATTGCATAGACCTCGTGAGAAAATGTAATTGCTAGTTTTACTGTCTCTGTTCATTTCTTGCTAAAGTGCGCCACCATGTGATAATATGCTGTAACAGAGTTAGGACTTTCAATTGTGAATGCAAAGTGTGCAATAGAAATTGACTATTTTTAAATAAATAAATAATAATAATAACAATAGTAATTATAATAATAATAATAAAAGTAGTTGTTGTTTTGTTATGATTATTGGGTAGCTACATTAACACATTTGGTAGTTTTTTTTTTTTTTCATTTCATTCGACTTGAGAAAATCTTTTAGTTTATTTAGTCAATTGCAATGTAATTTTATTTTGTGTTTTCTGATTAACAATTAACGCAAAAGATTGCAGAACATATTTAAAAAATTCAATCCAGTTTTCATTAGTTAAATGTATAAGGCCTATTTTGGGCCTTTAGTTTCTTAAACCCTTAGAAATAAAGGTTCTTTATTGGCATCTGTGGTTCCATAAAGAACCTTTAACATCCGTGAAATCTTTCCATTACACAAAAGGTTCTTTATAGTGAAAAAAGCTTCTTTGTTTTTTCTTTTTTTTTTTACGTTTTTAAGAACTGTTCACAGAAACGTTCTTTGGCCAAATATGGTTCTTCTATGGCATTGCTGTGAAAAAAACCTTTTTGGAACCTTTATTTTTTAAGAGTTTGGGAACTTGTTTTTAAACAGTACAGTACATTTTGGTCGGTGTAATAAAGATTACAGTCTTTGGTTTATTTTATCTTATTTTATTTTAGATTCTCAGTGTGTTGTCATTACTTAATCAGTGCAGCAGGGGGAGCAAACACCATTTACTACTAATAAATGTGAACTCAAATTAACCACTAACCACATCATGCTTAGAAATAAGAAGAATGGATTTGTGTAAATTATCAGATTACTCTAAAGCCAATCTATTAGACATTCTTTGTTTTGTTTTTCATTTCATTTTCCTAATCATTGTCCAATAAATCCTAGTATTTGAAATTTTTGTGTACATTATCAGATTACTCTGAAGCCAATCTATTAGACATTCTTTGTTTTGTTTTTCATTTCATTTTCCTAATCATTGTCCAATAAATCCTAGTATTTGAAATTCTTATACACGTTGATTCTGATATTGCATTTACAAAAATTGAAGAAACCACATGAGTACAGTAACGATACAGTAATTATAAGCTCCGCATAGTGCAATGTAAAATAAACAGAGTTTATTGCTCACTGTGCGTGAGGGAGGGGCATGGAGACGAGCCCAGGTCTGCGACGGGAGGCGTAAAGGTGATGGCTGGGCGTGTGGATTAGAGAAGATGAAAGGGTCCGGAGAGGCGCTTTATCATGCACAGACTGCTCGGAAATTGAGTGGCGTCTCTCACACCAATTCTGACATGTCTGTAGGACGGCACTCAAAAGAGATGTGTGGGGGTGATGCTAAAATGGCACAGGGCTCTCTACAATTCCCAAACCTCTCCAAGAGTCTGGAGCTGTAAAACTCTCATTGTATTTGCATTCCTTACACCGCACTTCTGAAGGAAAGGGTGCAATGTGGCTGTTTATGTCTGCAATGTTGGTTATCAGCTGTAAATTCGTCTAAAACGGGTGTGATGATAAAACTTTCCCCACATTATAGCACGGTTTAGTCTCATGCCCAAGTGCGTTTAATGCAACTGCGACTTTTATGTGCAAAGTGATTTAGAGGGTAGCAGGGGTTGAACTGTCAAAGATCACATGCATGGCTTTTATTTCTCATGTCAAACTGGGATTTTTTTGTTTCCCCCTTGTTCGGATTTATTGCGGTAAACTATAGAGCTAAAAAGAATGGACATTATACGCATGTGAACTTTGATGGAAGAATGATATTTTCCAAGCCGTTAACTCTTTTATTCCATCTTCCTCTGTGAACTTTTGACTTTTTGATTTTCATAGAAATGCTTCGCGAGTATCTCAAGCTTCTCTTAATATATGCGTTGTGTCGTAATTTACCATGAGTGTAACGCGCTCTTGCGCACCGGAGAATCAAAGCACCGCCGCGAATCGGATTCTCATCTGCTGCCCTCTTGTGTTGTTTGGCCTCCCCAAATTCCTCACCAGCTCCTCGGCTCCCCTCGCGCTCCTCCTCCTCTCCATTGTATCCGCGTTAAAACGAAGGGGGTGCGGAGAAGTGCGAGCAGAAGGAGGGAGGGTTAAGTTGTGCCATCGGAGCGCAGCGGTGTTAGTTCATGTCGAGAGAACCGGCAGAGACAGAGGGGGAGAGAATTTGGACTATCACCACATAGTTGCACTTATGTCTTTTTCTTCGTTCGCTTTAACTTCCATCCATGTGCCGTTTATATCCATTACGCACCGACATCCACTTTCGTTGCGTTTTATGAAGCGGAGTTTGAAAAGAACATTCTTAACAGATGTCAGACTCCGTTAGTGCCTCAGGTCATCTAGGTGTTTTACGCACAGCTGGTGTTTAAAACTGAGCTGGGGCGAAATTGAGGGGATTCAGAGGCACTGTACTTTCTTTTTTTAAAGGAAGCAGCTCCTCCAAGTGGATTACTATTATTTCCTAAATGTTTCCCCAGAGGAGTCTCTTCACATTTCCATTTCTTGGACGAGAAAGGATGGATGTGAGAATGACCCAAGGACACCTACTTTTGGCAGTGACCCTCATCGTCTGCAACTCTCAGCTGCTGGTGGTTGCCAACTCATGGTGGTAAGATCAGATCTGTTTGCAAACTTATCTGAGTTTCATATCTATATTTCTAAAGAATATCATATCAAGTTAAACGTGTTTTTGAAGGATGAAACAATGCAAAAGAAAACTGTTAGCTGAGAACAAATGTGGAGGCTTTGTCACAATATTTACCTTGGGCAACAAATGGTCAAACTGTTTGTAAATAAGGGCATTCAAGGCAACATGTCCTAAGGACAACAGGTTTTTCCAACAGTTTTTAATTTGATAATAGGTTACGGACACCATTTATGCCATGCAATCCTTAACTCAGTGTCACGAACAATGAATTTGCTGATGATTAAACTGGTTCATGATTATTGCAGTGAATAACAAGTTTAGAGTTTGACTTTGTGACTTAAAAAAACAAGTTTTGCTACTCTATTTTATTGCATTCTCCAAAAAAAAAAAAAAAAAAAAAACACGGCAAACTCCACAGAAGTATATCCTAATTAAGTTTTACACTATAAATAATGACTTTGTGCTATGTACACTGCAGGTTAGTTGTGCATATTCAAGTCTACACTGTTTTTGGCTGATGGTCAGTGCTTTGGTCTTACTTTCTAAGTCATTAGCCTTGAATCCCATCCAGAGACCGGAGATGTACATTATTGGAGCACAGCCTCTGTGCAGCCAGCTGACGGGCCTGTCTCAGGGTCAGAGGAAGCTTTGTCAGCTCTATCAGGACCATATGGTTTATATCGGAGAGGGCGCAAAGACGGGCATCAAGGAGTGTCAGTATCAGTTCAGGCAGAGGCGATGGAACTGTAGCACGGTGGACAACACATCTGTGTTTGGCCGAGTCATGCAGATAGGTGAGTAACTGTGATGATACTTAAAATGTATATGCACTCAAAACAAGTATCTAAATTGATTTATTGCACAATAATAAAGCATGCAGCTTTTGAATGCATTCCTGTTTGATATTTCAAACCACGGTGTACTTTTGAATTAGAAGGGTCTACAAATAGTTAATATATTTTGTTCAGAGTTATCAGCTTTTAAGTTCTTGATTTCAGGTGGCTGGTGTAAATAGTCACATGACCAGATGTTTATTGCTAGTTTGCCTATCTGAAAGATGGTATTTGTGTCAAAGCTTTATAAATAGAATTCATAAAACATGGTAGATATATGGGTCTATTATTGTTTTTTTAAAAGACTACTTTGTCATATGAATAATGATCACAAGTAATGTGAACATAGCAGTAGTCACATTTATAAAAATAAAGATTCTTTTTCATTTCCAACCAACTTATTGATTCACAAGTATTTTTAGTTTAAATGAAACAGTAGGCCTAAATAAAATCATCCATTTGTTCTTGTATTACCATAAAAAAAAAAACAAAAAAAAATAAAACATTATTGTACTTTGTTTACAAATTTTTATTGAGCAACTGGACAATTTTTAAACTGCATTAAAAATAAATAACGCATAGAAATGCCTACTTTTCCCAACTTTTTTGATAAATGTTTTTTTTTTTTCGTTGCTGTATGGTGTTAATGTTGCGCGCTCAGCATGCATTGAACAGCTCCGCGTGAGATTTACGCGCTTTGCTCTTGACATAAATTTTGTGATTTTCATATAACATTGTTTATTTAAAATAATGGGTGTTCTATATTACTTTTTGCATGCATGTTTGCCTTCGTTCAGATCTTTTATACAGCATATTTAAATTTTCCCCAGATAGTGTCGTCTTTCATGTAGTTTGTAAGCAGCTTGTAGGCTACTTGGATCGAATGCATGCTCGTTTGCTTGTCGATCTCTCACAGAAAACAGCGCTTTTTGCCTCAATTGAGTGTTAGTTCCGCTCATCAGTGAAACAAGGTGTAAGACGCGACATGCCCCCCTCTCACTCCCCCAAATTGCACGGGACTTAATTGCAGTCAATCGCAAGGTTTATATTGAGGTGTTAGTCGGGCCATTGTCCAGCGCCGCTTTTGAAATGCAATGACACGATGACACAGAGTCGGGATATCCGGGACTCTATTTGAAGTCTGGGCACCAAAGGCCAATAAAAGTGGCCCTCCAAATTCAATAGGCGCATCTCTGGAATGCAGGTACACACCCGTTTACACGCGCCGCTTTGTGTGTTTGATGCTATGAAACCGGCAACGAATTTTCATACTTTGCTCAGTTTTTCTGTATGTAATATCTATCTATCTATCTATCTATCTATCTATCTATCTATCTGTCTGTCTGTCTGTCTAAACTTTGCTCTTCAGTATAGCTCTAAAAAAAAAGGAATTTGATCTATATTTTTACATATTAAAAGTAAAATTGAAACTCTGACCCATAAAATCAAATTATTGTAAAATTGAAAAGTGTGGGGTGAATCATTAACATTATAAGCGTTATGCTCCTGTCATTCATTTTTGTGCTTTTTTAATACACAAAACAGTTACTTGTGGTCTTTCAAGTCAGGGGCAAATTCACTTTCATTAAGGCATTGAGGAAGGCCGGATCATTAAAAAGGAATTCTCAGGGCCTGGAGTTTAAAAAACGTTTTGTTTGACAAATTTCCTCTCATAATTACTGTGTTGTTGAGCACTGATGCAAAGTGCTTATCTCTAAATATGGTTGTACCAGCACTTTTTAACATGTTTAAACAGCTTTTAAACGTTAAACGCTGTTAACTGTATTGCCTGTGCTGTTGAGGTATGTGAAATCTGCATTCCAGATGGCTTATTAGATGGGGGAAAAAATCAGGTAACACATGCACAACAGATGCGAAAAAGAGCACAATTTTTTATAAACCTAGTGCCTCTTTGGCAAAAAAGCTTTGCGGGTTATCGTGTGCCTCAAATCAAGTGTACCAACACTGCAAAACCTGTCAGTTTTTTTCTTCACTTGCGTTTCAATATATATCCATTGAAATATATATAACAATGGAACAATGAATCAGTGCTGTCTATGTACATGCACACGTTTCTGATAATCTTATCTCTCACTGCAGGGCTTACCAAAAAGATTGTAACCATCTGTGGGGTTCTGGAAACGAGTTGTTTTACTCTTTGCCTTACTTCCTAAGTGAATAATCAAGAAAACTAGTGCACTGAAGAGTTGTGGATGATTTAACAAAGTGATTTGCAGCTGGTGGAATGTCATCTGTGTCCTAATTATGTGTTTGTGTGTGTCTTCTGCAGGCAGCAGAGAAACAGCTTTTACTTACAGCATCAGCGCAGCGGGTGTTGTGAATGCAGTGAGTCGGGCGTGCCGTGAGGGTGAGCTTTCCACCTGCGGCTGCAGCCGAGCAGCTCGTCCCAAAGACCTCCCGAGAGACTGGCTATGGGGCGGCTGTGGGGACAATGTCAACTATGGCTACCGTTTCGCCCGGGAGTTTGTGGACGCCCGTGAGCGTGAGAAAAACTACCCGCGTGGATCTGTCGAACATGCACGCACGCTTATGAACCTACAGAACAACGAAGCCGGAAGAATGGTGAGGAAATAAACACACACGTCATTCAATGATCTATTGATAGATGGAAATGATTGGATAGTAACAAGCGTCTCCAAAGTATATCTTTCTTGACCCATTCTGTGGGCGTTAAATCCAACATGATCCACCTAATTTAATTTTGTGCAAGAGTCTACATTGCATTGGTTTGGTTAAGGTGTGTTTCTTCAATGTGTAGGGAATGAATCACAACTGTTGCAACCTCTATTGTGATATTGAGAAATAACAGCCCAGATGTACACTTAAATGGATAAACACAGCTTTAGATATGTTTGTGCGTGAATAAACCGAAGGCAGCCCTTATGTCTCCTGCAGATCACCACAAACACAATAACAAACACGGTTACCTCACCCCCTCTGTTGCTGAGTGAATGTGTTTGCTTAGCTATACTTAGGGACCACAATTGTCTTTAGAGGTTAGCTAAATCTGACAAAATTTTCCTTTGCAGATGTTCTCAAAGGTAAAATGATTCATAATTTTTAAGGGGTGGGTTTAGTGTGCGGCCTGTAGTAATTATATTTAACTTTTAGGGATGTGTAGTAACATTTTCACAATTGACTGGTCAGTGAGTTGCCTGAACAGCTAGTCAGTTAATTTGTCTCAAGGAAGCCCTTTAGAGTTAAGATCATTTACATTTGCAGTTGTTTGGTGAGTTTTTACAGGTTAAATCCAGGCAGTTTAATACGAATCCATGCGATTTGGAATTGTTGACCTACAAAAGGCTGCTTGATTCACCTGACTCTGATTAGATGTGTTACTTTTCATAAGGCAAAATCAGCTAGACCAAGTGTAAAAGAATGGAAATGAATGGAGGGGTCTGAAGGCAGATTTTATGGAAATGGATCCTAAAAACGTAATCCTTGTGGCAGGACACTTAAAAACAGCGTGAGAAATGATGCAATGGCCGAAGACATCCGTCTCGCTGTGTTTTAAAGTTGATAAATTTCAAGATTATTTTGGGTTTGATTCCCAAAGAATTCTAACTGATAAAAGTTGCTTTGGATAAAAGGCTTAGATGTAAGTAAAACTGGCTGTCTAGCAGCATGCACACATCTGGGAAAAAGCTTGTTTACCTGATTAGTCGGTTGTTGGATGATTAGTCAGTCATCAAGACTTTAACTTTGGGTTTATATAAAAATTACTGTAGTCTGTGGCATCTCTTCATTAAGTTTACAGGCTAGGGACAGAGCTAATTTAATGGAGGTGACCAAATGGTGCCTATGCAAAGGCTTGCACCCTTGGAGTCTGCTGGGATTCAGGAAATCAATGCGCCACCAGGGATGATGGGACTGCTAAAGCATTCCATGTTTCTGTCATTCAGCATGTAGCTCAGATTGCCATCCAATCTTCCTTTGATTAATTTAATGGATTAGTCGATGCCAGAACAAATTGTGTTTTTTTATAAGGTGATGTGTGGTAAATATGTTTAGGCAGGAACGCTCTGACACTGCACATTTTCTTGTTGAACGACTTCTCGCTGTTTTATAGAACAGCTATATGGTGGAGGGATTATTGGAGCCTTTCCAACTATGTGAGTGTGTGTGTGTCTGGCTCCAACAAACTCTGGCCCCCCTGCCACGTTCAGGTGGGCATAAAACCCTCTCATAGAACGCACTGCAGAATGTCACCACATCCTGCCAAAACACGGCATCAAGATGGAATGCATTCCTCCGTCCCTTTGCGAGTCCCACGCTTTGTCATACCACCCCAATCCCATCCTCTTTCCCCTCGGTTATTTGAGTGCTTTTAAAACGAAGCGGCCTCATAAAAAGTCCATTTGCCTGCCGATGTGGGTGCTTGCCGTGTGCAGAGCTCCGCCGCGTATGTTTGTCTTAGAGAAGATGAGTGTATTTAAAGTGTTTACAGAAGAGAGGGCCACTTTTCTGGAGTTATGGCACATCTGAGATCCCTGGCTCTTCTCCTGGAGGTTCCCAGAGGTGAGGAGGTCAAGGTCTGGATGGGTTCGGTACGTGCATGAGCGCGAGATTATATCTCGACCACCCTCAATTGAATCCTTTTTGTTCTTTTTTGTGTTATTAGCACTTGCTTTTTTGGTGGAGGTGGATCTGAAGGTGTGGTGTGACCCCAGAGACTCCCGTCTGCCTGGCGTTCCCTTTCTGTGGGGCCTGTTTGCCAGAGATTTGTCTTGCTTGGAAAGGCTTAGTCTTGGTGGGCTTTTGTGGACATGACAGAAGCGTATCGGATGCCCCTCGGTGTGGTGTCGGGGCAGGTGGGGGGATGGAAGGGTATAGTGAAAGATGGTGCGTGTGGTTCCAGCCCTGCGGGTCACAAAGGCCTGTGACCCAGACTGTACCCAGAGAGGAGGCCTACACCCTTTATAAAGATCACCTGCTTCTGTATGTCTTTCATTCTAAATCAACTGCAGCGGAGATAAACACACACACGCCTTAATCTAAAGTACTTTATTACTTACTCACACACACGTGTAGGCGTAACGCATTTTAATACACCGGTAAGGCTTTCGGCCTCCCTCATTCAGTGAATTTATCTGCATTACTAATGTTTGAATGCTTTTGTATTCACAGACACGCATGTTTACTTAGCTATCTAAATGAGAATGTTCTATATACTTCTTTTTTTTTTATCCATGCAACCAGTCAAAGTGATTTTTATATGATCTTATTAAACTTATGATCTGAAGACATATTTTAAGTGACTAAAATTGGTTTTGCTGACAAATAGAAATGGAATAAATTGAAGTTATTTACAAAACTACACAAAAAAAGATGAGTTTAGACTGAATAGTGAAGGAAAAGCAGCTAACAATTGTCCAGCATACACGGGAACTTCTTCAAGACTGTTTAAGAAGCTGAAATCTGGGCAACTAAACTAAAAATGAAATAATAATAATAATCAACTAGCAACAGCAAACACAATTAACAAAACAGAATGATGCTTCATAACTGTAAAAAATTACAGTTTATTTTTTAAAAGTTATACATAAAACAGGGAAAATTGGGTATGTTTTACAAGAAAGTTTTAGTCTTTCTACTTGAAAATTTCACATTGAATTTAATTATTTGTTAAATGTTCTAACAATTACCGAGTTAAATTTTTCAAGTAAATCCTATTTTTTGTGTAAAGACTATAAATAAGCAAAGAAGTAAAATTGCTTAATAATTAAATAGTAAATTAATAATAATTTTTACCTCTTGAGGACAGTATTTCTAGATTTAGTACCCAACGTTATCCCCAACGTCTCATTACCACAGCTACATTGTTGTGGACTTGAAAACTGCTACATTTTCTTAGCGTAGCTCAGAGAGATTTTTATCTGTTTACTTTAGATTCTTTTTCCCGTCCCGCGTCTCTTATCTCTACACCTCCAGGGATGGTTGTTTGCTGTCTCCATACTCCGCCCCGACTCCGCCCAGCAGCTGACCCTGACCCTGTCTGATCGTGCTCCATTGTGCGCAGCACCGCATGCGTGTCCCTTCCACGCACCGAAGAGCCTGTCTATCCATCACACCTTGGTCACTTGGGCCAAAAAGAGAATAAAGAGAGAAAAGGAGGGGCGCGAAAAGGAGATAGATGAAAGTGAGGAGGAATAAAAGAGCGAAATGGCAGCTTTTATGTGAACACAGTTTCAGTTGGGCGCACATGTTGCATAGAAATGCTCAAAAACCCTTTTGTGAGAGATCATTTGGATGAGGTAGCGGAACTGCCGCTTGACACGCAAGATTGTAAATAGCCGAGAATGGCTTGCGTGATGTGGGAAAGTGTGTGTGTGTGTTGTTTCTGGATTGCAGACAGGTATGCAGGTAGGGCTGGTGATGACAGGGACTTGAAAGGTGTTGGAACTCCCCTTAATGTCTGTGTGTGAGCAGGTAAAATGGAGGGGGCTTAAACAGCTGCCACCGGAGGGGGGTTGAAGAGTCGTGGCAGCACATCCTCAGAGACGACCGTAAAATGTTCTCACGTGAGGTGTTAAAGGGAGGAGCACTGCCTGGGCTTAAATGACAGAGAACCAGAGAGAGAAATGCCTTTAATGTTCCCTCGTTCGGGACACTAAACAGACACAAAAGACACAGCAAACAAGACACGTCACAAGCCAGGGCGGAAATACCCACGCTGGCAACCCAAATTGGATCGAGCCCAGACGTTTGCTTGTTTTTGTTCTTGTGTTTGTCGGTGAGATGCGACACATTCGGTACACCCCATTGTGGGCGGTTAATGAAAAGTAATACTCTATTAATGTTATATGTTAAATAATTAAAAAGGAAAGGGAAGAACAGCCGTTAGTTTAGTACGACAATATGTCGAGCGCTTCTTTATTGATTCAGCTGGAGGTTTCATTGAATTTAATCAGCAGGAAGTCTGCTGTCAGTGGTCTCGGGGCTCTCTGTGTGTTCTAGGACAGAATGACTATTCATCCCATTGTTCTCCAAATGCTCTCACTATGACTCTCTGTTTGTAAAGGGACCGTAAACTCAAAGGCCTCTGGAGGCCCCACCAGGTTCAGACGGACTGGTGCATTGAACAAATTTAGCCTCTAGAGGGCGCAGTTGTACCATCAAGATTTATTTTGCAGCTGTTGATAGTACTACTGTTGTGTTAGCTAAAGATAATTAATTAATTAAATAAAAACAAAATAAAATAAAAACTGTGGTTGCCAACAATAGTGATAAAGCTATGTAGTTGCTAGGTTGTTCCAGATGATTGCTTCCAATCATGTAAAAAAGTAATAACTTTTATCATTCACATTAGTGGCACTTGTCAGTTTCTCTCACTGTCCTGAACAGAAATATATGTGTGTGTGTGTGTGTGTGTGTGTGTGTGTGTGTGTGTGTGTGTGTGTGTGTGTGTGTGTGTGCGTGCGTGCGTGTGTTTGTGTGTGTGTGTAAATTTACGTTTATTAATGTTTTGTTTATTACAAATGTTTATTGTTATTTCTCACACATCTACTTTTAAACATATTTAAGTTAACATTTATATTTTTATTGTTTAATATTTATTTTAAAATATTTACAAAAATATTATTTATTACAATTTTCATTATTAATTATTATAATTAAAAGTTTTCTTTGCAAAGAAACATTGCAAAAATAGCTGGAAATTATACCATTTTAAAAAAATTACACTGGAAGCAAGACAGACATAAATTCGTCAATACTTTTTGGTGGGAATTAATATTATAGTTCTAGTTTTATAAATATATTATAGTTTTCATCTTTTTCCTACTTATACTTTCAAACTAGCTTTCTTACAGTTTAGACAATATTTACAGTAGCCAGTTTGATCATTTTACCATAACTAGATTAAAAAGTTGAAATAATAAATTTGGTCAATATTTATTTCTTAAGTGCTTATTTGTGTAACTAAAACAATATTACAATATAAAAGCAGTCTGTTAAAGCTATGTAGTCCTGTTATGAAAAGTTTTGGTATTTGTGCCTTTGTGTTGATCATGCTGGAAAAAAAAAGCTGATTGTTGTTTTCAAGTAAAATTGTCAGGAAAATGTTCTCTTAACACTTCTAATTCTTTCTCTACTCACAGGCAGTGTATAACCTGGCCAATGTTGCATGCAAGTGTCACGGAGTCTCTGGCTCATGCAGTCTGAAAACCTGTTGGCTCCAGCTGGCTGACTTCCGTCGTGTGGGAGAGTTCCTGAAAGAGAAATACGACAGCGCTGCTGCCATGCGCATCAACCGACGAGGCAAACTGGAGCTGGTCAACAACCGCTTTAACCCCCCGACGAGTGATGACCTTGTGTACATTGACCCCAGCCCAGACTACTGCCTGCGTAACGAGACCACCGGCTCTCTGGGCACCCAGGGCCGCCTGTGCAACAAGACCTCAGAGGGCATGGACGGCTGCGAGCTCATGTGCTGCGGTCGTGGTTATGACCAGTTCAAGACCTACAAACACGAGCGCTGCCACTGCAAGTTCCACTGGTGCTGCTACGTCAAGTGCAAGCGCTGCACGTCGCTCGTAGACCAGTTTGTGTGCAAGTAGCAGCCTAGGGACGGGACGGGACAGACACCCTGGAGAGGCACTGAGCAATTAGCGGGAGAAGAACGGGACCCTTAATGGACCCAGAGGGGGAACATAGAGATAATTAAATGTAAAATGATTTATTAAATAGCAACAAATTAAAGTATATAAATAATTGTATGTGTGCCATTGATAGTAATTTAATGACCTTTTCTGACTCAAGAATCAAAAGTTGGACGTCATTGATGAAAAGGAGGCACCGGTGTGATGTATTCTGGCTCAAGCTGTTGTTCTCTTGATGTTTGAATTCAGAGCAGCACAAACTCTTTGCTTGTTCTAAAAAGAAAAAACTACAAACTCTTTAGAGACTCTAAAAAAGGTAGAGATGCAGAAAGAGTACGGAGAACAACGGCTCATCGCCCCTTGCCTTTTCCAGACCTTCGGTCCACCGCTGATTCACCTCCAAAAACACACTCCACCTTGCCAATATCAGAGCTCTTAAGAACCTTGAGTCAGAGAATTGTGGAATTATCAGACATTGTGTTCCATGATGATGTCATAAAGATCCCTTGAGACATGACAAGAACAGAATGCTGCCTGTTTCCCGTCACACAAGCATTTCTGCTAAGAAACCTAGAGATGTTTGAAAGATGAAACCATGAATGAGTAGGAATGTTTTTACCTGAATTAGAGCAACACGCACACACACACACACACACACACACACACACACCTTTTATTCATTTTATTCTTCCAAAATCATTTGATTTGTATCCTTCATATAGGCTTTCAAAAACCTTTGATGCATTTCAGGGGCTTCCATACATCATATCTTGAAATTACATCTAATCTAGAGCAGAGAATATTGTGTTGGTTCTGTCACTGTCTTTGTCATTGTTGGTTGAAACGGTTCAAAGCCTCACGGTAATGAATGTGTGTCTGGTAAATGAAAATAGGGAAAAAAAAATCAAGGCTACATAAGGACTGCAAAAACTACTATTGTAACCAAATACTAGTGGTTCAGATTATATTTTATTAATTCCTTCTCATTTTATACATCATATGTATTGTTCTGATTACTATTTTTTGATAAAGATGCTTTTAACTGGGGATTTATATGCTAGCAGAGAAGATATTACTGGCCACTGGATGGATCGGGCGATCATAGCCGAACTCTCCCACTGTCAGGCCGTGGAACAAGACAATAAGATATTTTGTTCATTCATAAGTGTTTTGGAGGAAACTACACTTACAGTGTAAATAACAGTCAGTCAGTCATATATGCCATTAACACTTACAATCTCTTTGACATGTCACTCCACAGTTTGTTTGCTGCCCTGTGCTTGTTGTGTGTATTCCCCCTCATTCAAACCAGTAATATTAAAGATATGAATAGTGATTATTATTACCTTCTCTGCTGCTTTACTTCTGTTTAACTTTCTGTGTTTGTTCTTTTTGCTTTGTGGAATGACTTAGTCACATTTATGACCAGGGTTATAAATTGCATAAAGTTATATGTGATATGTGCATAAGTCATTAAAATGCTGCTCATATGATCTATTCTACTGAGACAGTCAAACATTTTTGGTATCATACATTATCTATGTGTTGTAAATGAAATATAATGTAACCTTTACACTCACACTCGATATTTTTCGGCTGTGGGACAGCTGTGGCCTCATGGTTAGAGATTTGGACTTGTAACCAGAAGGTCGCAGGTTCGAATCTCGGTGCTGGCAGGAGTTGTAGGTGGGAGGGAGTGAATGAACAGCGCTCTCTTCCACCCTCAATACCCACGGCTGAAGTGCCCTTGAGCAAGGCACTGAACCCCCAGTTGCTCCCCGGGCGCTGGATATATAGCTGCCCACTGGTCCGGGTGTGTGTTCACGGTGTGTTCACTTCTCACTGCTGTGTGTGTGCACTTGGATGGGTTAAATGCAGAGCACCAATTTCGAGTATGGGTTACCATACTTGACAAATGTCACGACTTTCACTTTCATATGAGTGACCACGTGATTAGTTCGAGTAGTGCCATATTTAATTTTTTTGACAATAATGAAAATAAGGCTGTGAGGGATAATGGATTGTACTGCCATTTAACAGCATACTTATTATTCAGCTGATGAAACATCAGTTTTAAAAGTTGTGAAAGTGATGTGATCTAGGACCTTTATACAGTGTGTGCCTTTGTGAAGACTCTTGAGTCTATCTATCACAGATTTGTTTTCAATATGGTCTATGTTGCTTAACTTCGCAGAAATCGCAGGGTGGGGTGGCACTTGTTTTTTCTTTAAACCTAACAAAACACAAACATCTCAATTCAGATTCCAGTTCCTTGGTTGACACCCTCTTTTTCACTGGTCCGGACTAGTTTCACTGTTGCCAATTGTCGCATTATTAGCAGATCAGCTCACTGGTTTTGTTATGCAATTAGTAGACACTGGCACAAACTGTACTGTGTGAACCACATGCAGATTGGGAGAGTTTCCAGTGACTGGCTCAATACCAGGGACAAAAAGTATTGACAGGTCCAGATATTTCTGCATGCCCTCCTCTTAACATCTGTTTTGCAATAGGTGAGTGCCCTTTTTTCTTTTTTGGATGGTTATCAGCATCATTTAATGTTGGGCCAGAACATCGAGACTTATGTTCCACTTATCTGGTTCCTCATTGGGTTTGAATGGTCAAATGATAAACAATGACCTGAGCTGGTTTAGACTGGAAATTCTACAGAAAGCTCATATAGGCCAAAACACCACAGGAAACATATAACAACATACTGTACAGCAAAAGACCGCTTTCGAAACCATCGCTTACATTTTGCATTTTTCCTGCTTCGTTTTACTGAATAAAAATACATTTTAGATCTCCTGAATGTGGTGTAACCTACATACTCACCTTTATACAGACTCAAGTCTTGATTAGTGATAATGGTCAAAGCCTAGATATAATTTCTCTGTAAAGATTATAGTTCATTTTCTCTATAACCTTTGTCATCGATTACATCATTTGTAAAACAAGTAGGCTACTTTACAACATTGCACAACTAAAGTTGTTAGCACTGATATCACATCTGAATAACTGATAGGGATGTCACTGCATATCCCCACTTTCTGTTATGCAGATATTTGAGTCTGTGTAATAGATTGCACAAAATCATAGCCATCAATTCATCAGAGGCCCATGACAGCATGGTTGTTATCATTATTGACATCAGGGGACTCAGTGTCTACCTCAGTATTCACAATAGCAGTCGATCTACATGGGTTGATTAATGATAGATTTGTAAACTTTTTACATTTGCCCCCTCTCAATCTTATCAATATTAGGTTACATCTTTATGTGACAATATCCTAAAGGTTCTGAGTGATGTTTTTTACTTAATGAATATAAGTTATTAAAATAGTTAATATTTAAGCACAAAATAACATTTTATATATACACATACTGTGCCTGTGAACAAAAAGAAACAAAAAAAAACATGAAAGAACACATGAATACCACAAAAAAATAAGTCACCAGCGGACTACAAATCCCGTCAAATCCGTTATCCTGAAACTCGATCACGTGACATATCCGCGCATTCCGATTGGCCACTCTGTTCTCACGCGAGGGGCGTCACACTGACACTCAGCTATATCCAGAAAATCCAGCCAGGTCGAGCCAGTCCACCGGATCCGCAGCGCAGCTCCGACCAAAGCGCACTGTTGAAGGACAACCGCTCGCGTCTTACGCAGACAGGTGAGCAAAAACCCGACACTCCCATGTAGTCATTAGAGTATATTTTAGGGTGTTTCTGACTGTATTCCTGCGCTAATAAAGTTGTTTGTTTCAGTATTGCTAGCTGACTAACGTTAGCCCCCGTTGCTACGCTGCATGAAACGGTCCGTCTGTTGTTTACCAGCTTTTTCTTAACGAGAATTTGACTTTAAACGGTTTAACAGATCGGTATATTATAATAGACGCGTCTAAAAGCTTCCAAAGACCGTGATGAACCTGAAGAAAGAAAAGTACGTGGTCTAAACCCTTTGTGTTAGTCACTTTCAGACTTGTTTTTGTCGGTCTGTGTGTGGTGAGTGTGCCACAGATGGGGCTTTTGTTTGGAGTTTTCATCCTCCTGTCGTGTATTTCTCAAGTTTTTATGCTCGTGAAGAGTTCTGGCCAAGTTTCACGTTGTTACTAGAGAGATGACAATGGATAATGTTGTTTTTCTTTGGGTTGTAAACAAAACGGCTTCTATTTAAAGGAACATCTCACACAAATAAGACATTCTGTCATTATTTACTCACCCACATGTTAATGCAAACCTGTATGAGTTTCTGTCTTCCTTAAAACACAAAAAGAGATGTTAGGCAGGATGATAACCTCAGTCACCATTCACTTTTGAATCATGTTTTTCCAACGAAGAAAGTCAATGGTGACTTATGCTGTCATCATGCCTAACATCTCCATTTGTGTTTTATGGAAGACAAAGTCATACAAGTTTGGAGCAACATGAGGGTGAGTTAATGATGATGGAATTGTAATTTTTGGATGAGCAAACCTTTTAAATAACAGGATTGAACTGGTAGAGGGCAAACGATGATGGATATTAGTGGAGGTGTTTTTAGTATAGTGGCAGTGGAAAAAAAATACTAAGCACTCCAGCTGAAGTCTATGTTAAGCAAGTGTGAAAGTGGTTGACAGTTTGCTGTTGATCTTATTGACTTGTCATCACCACAGGCATTTCAGACCTAGTTTTTGTTCGTTTCTGCCTTGGTCTGAATAGGCCTATATATATATATATATATATATATATATATGTCACCAGAACAAATTCCTTGTATGTGTAAACAAACTTGGCAATAAATCTCTTTCTGATTCTGACTTATTTTTGTATCAAAAAGGATAAATAAAACGGTCCCACTTTATATTAAGTGGCCTTAACTACTATGTACTTACATTTTAATTAATCATTTGGTACAATGTACTTATTGTGTACATGTTTTTACATTGTACTTATATTTTAAAAATACCTGCATGTAATTACATCTGTAATTAATTTCTGTAATTACATTTATAATTACACTGTTGACCCATCCCTTACACCTTAACCCACCCTTAAACCTACCCATACCACCAAACCTGTCCCTAACCTTATCCATATTCCACCTCAATAGCAGCAAAAGTGTTTTGCAATACAGTATGAACACAAAAAGTACATTGTACTTATTTTTTGATGCAAGTACATAGTAGTTAAGGCCACTTAATATAAAGTGGGACCAATAAAAAAATTTTTTTTGCTTATATATTGTTTGTTGCTGAAACATTACAAAACTGCCCAATTGCATTGGTCATAAAAATAAGCAATAATAACTCTCTTTGTTTTTTGTAGTAAGACGAAGCCCTGTGTGCCGCACTTTTGATATGTATTTCATTACAGCTAGTCATCTTTAAATAAATTGGTTATCATGGATTAGAAGTCGTGCCCCAAGCCAGTTGTACTTCCAAAAAACTGGCAGCTCCTCTCTCATGCATGGGATGAATGCTAAATATAACAGTGTAGTTGATCTCTACCACTACAAAGTGCATTAGCTTTTTTTTGGTTGTTGGTGAAGGGCCTCTAAACAGTGTCTCATTGGCTATAAATAGAGCCTGTGCTTGTCAAAGCTGTGTTTAGACCAAACACTTGCCATTTCAAATTGACTTTGCCTATCTGTGTGTCAGGGAAGTGAAAGGCACTCTTTACGGTCCTCTCAATGGCAATCGGTGCATATCACATCCATGCACTTGACTTAGTATTAAATGTGGACTGAGATATTAACAGAAAATAGGTAGTGTTCACTAGAAATCAGCATGTAAGTTTCAGTCGCTGATGTTTCGAAACCAAATGAACTCGCAGCCATCTAGACAGATGTTTCAAAGATTTAGTTTGACATTTTCACATTTAAAATGTTTTGTACAAATATACATAGAATAATCACAGACGGTGCTACAATATAGAGATTGGCCAATGCAGATGTCTAATAATCTGATAATCTGACCATTTTAAAAAAAAAAAAAAAAAAAAAAAAAAAAATTTATTACTATTTTTTTCTCACCAATAATAAAATAATTATAATATAAACTATTTTTATTATTATTGTTATTATTATGCCATTATTTTATTCATTATTGTTTAGTATTTATATACACATTATTTTTTAAGTATTTTTTTTTTGTAGATTTATGCAAATACATACATTAAGGTAATTTGCTTGTGAAAACTGTTGTTTGATGGTGATACATAATGCTGTTTGTTTTAAAAGAGCAGGTTATTGCCAGACACGATATTAAAGAACCAATAACCTATTACGAGGAAAGTGTTAATGTTGGTCAAACCGATAATCGGTCCATCTCTATTATAGTGTCAGAGCAGTAGTTGTGGGGAAAGGCACCTTATCACAGAGGTTGATTGTGTGCCATTGATCGACAAAGCAATCTTTTCTGACATCTTATAAATGTCAAGGGAGCCACTCAACTCCTGAAAATCTTCATTGATTTGGTTTGGCTTGTGGTAGGTGTGAGAGCATAAAGTATGTTTAAATCCAAAATACGATGCGCTGTGCGGCACATCAGCATGTCATTCCTCACTTCCCATAATCTGAACAAGGTGGGATGACGTTGCCAAGACGACCGTCTCCACTGTGGCTCATCCTGTTTGTGTAGATAATGTACTGGAAAGCTGCTCAGTAATCCATGTCATTTTGCCTTAGTCTATTCATTCTGACACCAGCAGTTTCTTTAGTCCACTATGGTGAGTTGGAGGTTTAGGCCAAGCTCTCAGTTCGACCTTGGTCACACTGGTTTGCTCATGAGCTGGGCCTGTGTCAAAGCAAATGAAGCATTTGATATTCTGGTATGTCCTTGGCAAATGGTGCGGTGTGAAGGACAGGTTTACCCTATTTCTGTACCATGACTTGTAGTTATTATTAATCAGTGTCAGATAGTGATGCACCAAAAATTCTTGGCTGAAATAAAAAAATATTTTGGTCTGATTTAGCATCGGAGTGGCTGGTATTTTTTAACTCGGAAGAATGTCTATCACTTTTTTTTTAATATAGATTAGCAGTTGGATTTTCCTCTTTGACTCTCTCACAAAAGGCCTCTTTCTCTCTGACTGAAGTTCAGTGCTTCGCTGGTGGACAGTCCTGGTCCCATGACTGACAGAAGGCACACAAAGGCACCTCTAACTCCTTTCCTCACTCTCTTACCCACTCACATGACACACACCCAACGACACAACTGCTCCAGTGACTGCTTTTGTTTGGCTTTCTCCATTCCCTCACTTGTTTTGTTTTAAACATTTTTTTTCTTGAGTCAGTAATCCTCAGGAAAATCAGATGTTGCAGCTGTGTATTTATGTGTCTCGTAGGGTAAAATCTCAAAGATTGGTTTGTGTTCTCTCGCTCGCTTTCTGAAAGTCAGAATTAGGCTTCCCACTGTCAGGGAAATATCAAGTAATTGTAAAACTGTAATTTCCCGCCCTAGATCTTTACTGAATCTTTTATTTTCTGTTATGTTTCCTATTGTTTTATTTTATATTTAGTAATATTTAATATTATTTATTTAAATATTAACTAGCTTTTTATTTTAATTACAAACAGCTTAAAAACTAAGTTGATTTTGGCTGTTATGTTGAAGAAATCAATTTAGATCTTGAGAATTGATAGATTTTGTGTGTGTGTGTGTGTGTGAGATGTTATTAACATAAATTGAATTCTCATGCAGTTTCTACACACAATCTGACATGTCACATGCATGTTATCATCATATATGTAATTCACTGGGTTGGCAAAGCTTTGTGGCATTCCTGAGGTTCAACTGCTGTCAAAACATAAAAGCTGTGAATCACCACTTCTTCTTTGAATTTGCGTGTGTGCGACTTTCTGTAAAACAAGAGGTGGATCCAGTATAGCTTTTCACGTGTCTGGTGAAATGCAAGCATTTCTCTCTCCAATTTATTTACTATTCTAGTCTTGCTTGCTCTGATTTCTATTCCTCTTTTTGCATCTTGTTGTTGGTCTCATGAAATGCTCTCTTCCCATTTTTAAAGAGTTTTACAGCAGTCAGAGAGCGTGGACCGATGCCTTTTTAGGTTCTGGAGAAGGCACACTGGATCTAAGTGATAGTATATGGAGAAAGAGAGAGATATAGTTTAAAGTCTGGTGTCACGGATCAGCGACATTCTCTCAGGTTCTCTTTGACAGTTGTTGTCATGCTAGAGGATAGTGTAAAGACTGCCATCCTCTAAAATTTTAACTTGTCTTTGCAGATATGGAATCGCTGACAAATTTTCGAGCTGTGACAATTTTGAGCTGAAAACACAGAAAAGTCAGCTGACGGTTAGTCAGCTGTTTGAGTGGCAAAAGAAAATCAATTTCAAATATCATTTCATTCCAAACCCTTTATCCTGTACTCCCCGGTAAGCACTTTTGCTGACTCGTGTCTCAGTTGATTTCTTTCTCAGTATTGTTTCTGCAGAAAAAGTCTTAGCTATACAAGGGAAATCGACTACCTGCTTCTTTGGAAGTGTATTTTGCCCCTGAATAGATTATCCCTGATATCTGTATAAGTGTGTTTAAGCTTTGTTCCCAGGAATACTGCTAGGCACTGTGTTGACTTTGTTCATACTGCACAAAATTTCAATCTGCTTTTTATATCTGATCTTCCTGCAATACAATTTCTCAAGGGTTCAGATCAGATCTGTTTGTTCAGATTGTGTAGTCAATATCCAGTGTATTTATCTATGTCGATCGATATAGTATAGATGTATGTGTCCACTTGATGCTGAGAGACTCATACAAAAACAACTGCTCATGTCTTTCAAAACAATTCGATGCAATGCTGAACAAAGTTGCAAACAAAGGGCATGAGAACATGAGCTACCCTGATGACGCCGACGTGTTCACATATTCACTGCATAGCCTGCTGTATGAGGATAAAGTGAGTAAAAATGTATTTGGACGCAGCTCCAATCATATGGCACGGATTGCTTTACACAATCTTCATCTCTGTGTCTGCACTGCGTATAACATGCATTTGAAAATGGAACAATGTGGATTAAATCCTGCGATTTTTCTGCCAAAATAAAAGCTCAATAGTTTAAAATGACCAAAAGCAAACAAAAAACGTTAGTACTACAGTTTTAAATAAAAGTGTAAAAGATTTTTTGCATATGTATTTATTATTGCCTTTCTGAATGCTTATTTTAATTTTAAACTTATATTTTTATAATAATAATAATTATTATTGTTATTATTGGCCAAATTGTGCAGCCCCACAAACAAGTACAGCAAAACTGGAGCTCTTTAAAAAAAAAAAAAAATTATTCTCTCTCTCCTTTTTATTTTTTTTTTTCAGCAAAATTGTGCGGCCTTACAGAATGACCAAAAACTGCTTGCAGTTCTGTCTGACTGGAAACTGAGACTCTTTTCAAAAATCAGATTTTAAGCTCATTTCATACTACTTGTATGTGAATTTATAGTATACATCAGATCGTTGCTTTTATTGTAAGCTTAGCAACAGAAAAACACAGTCAGATTACTTGATAAATTGATTTTGTGCAAGACTCGACAGCTGTAAGATTACTAATGAATATGATACTCATGTCAGAGTTAAATGATGCCAGAGCCTTTGAACGGCCACTTATTAACTGAATATAATGAATGAGCTGATAACTGATAATGACTTGTAGGCTCCTTTCCACCCTCTGAATGAATGGATTTATAAATGTATGGAGACATTGAAACTGTGTGTATCAGTTTTCTCCTCAGGCACAGCAGGCCAAGGAAGCCAAAGGGGTCAGTTTCACACTCCAGTGTGTCACATGATACCAAAATGGTTTATGACACCAGAGAATGCTGAACTTGAGAAGAAAAGGGCATCGTCGTGTTTTTTGCCAAACTGGACACAGACCATCTTGCAATTAGAGTTTTTAGTTGAATTTGATTTCCTGGCTTGTGAACACACAGCTGTTGCCACACTTTTCATTTACAAAAGGAGTGAAACTCTAAGCAGGATGCTGTCAGTTTCACAGCTGTGTCGCTTCTGTGAACTTGGTAGACTGCTCAAGGCTTGCAGCTGATACCAACTCAAATTAAACGCACTTCAGGCTGGCAGAGAGCGTTTGAAGGAGGGGGCTGATTTCAGTTATTAGTCAAATGCTGTAGATGTGGCGTAAAACCTGACCTTTATTTCATCAGAATGTGGATGCAGATTGCTAAGAGATCCTGATTATACTTGTTAGCTTTTTAGCATGACTTGAGATATTTGGTGACAGTGGACCTCAGGTGACCGGTTTTAACTCAAGTGCCCTTGTGTGGTGTGAGGACCCTGGCAGGGCCGCAGGGCTTGCAACATCTGATTGCTGCAGTCGGGATGAAAGAATTGTATTTTTAGCTTGGATTAAGGCTTTGTTGGATTTTGTACAGACGTTTTCGACAAACCCTGCTATGTACTAATAGGCAGCATTACTGATTTCAAAACCTGTTGTGAAATGGGATTCATGAACTTCTGTGTAGTTTCATTGAGTTTTTAATCCGTTTATGCAAAGCCCATTGACTCATTTTACTTTTATGTAATTTAAAATCACAAGTGACCACACATGTATTTTACTGCCATCTAACCCCATACTTTTAGCAAGCAGAAGTAAATGGGCATTGATTGGAGCCGGTTTATATGTTTAGCTGCTGATGTTTCAGAGCATATGCTATTTTTGGCCAATGATGAATTATTAATTACAGCTATGTCAAGTAACAAGTTCATTGTGCTAATTATGGAAACATGTTGCATGTGTTTGGGGTCAGTAATGCTATTATATCTATTATAGTCGATTATATTTAATGTTATTTCTTATGTCTTTACCAGGTCCATCAGCGAGTCTCGTGTTCTGCTGTAAATCCGCGGAGGACAGTTTTGGAGTCGAGCGCCCTCTTGGTCCAGTCTGGCCCAGTGGCTTTAAGAAAGAGCAACAACAACAGGAACCAAGCTGGACAGGGGAGAGGTGAGGGAGGACGAGGGCACCGCCTTTGTCCTGAGACACAGAGTCTGCACCAGCAGCGATACCGAACCTACCCTCATATCCACCTCCGACGGCCAGGACGCCATGAGTGCCTGCGCAGATCACAGATCATACAGCCCCTCACAGAACGGGGTGAGTGCAGAACCACAGAGGCCATTGCTGTTTACTAATTAGAAACTGATTAGCTTTTGTCAGACTTAATCAGACTTGATCAACCATCCTGCTCCCTAGATATTGGCATTGACATAAAAGACATATAGGTTAACCACTGCTATTTATCCTGCTTGTTATGGTAGTGGGGCATAATAAGACAGTGCATTAAAGGGGTCATATGATGCTTATTTAAAATTCATTATTTTGTGTATTTGGTGTAACAGAATATGTTGACATGCTTTAATGTTCAAAAAACACTATTTTTCAAATACTGTACATTACTGTAGGTCCTATATGCCCTGTCTCTCTCAAACGCGTCATTTTCTACAAAGTCCCTCCTTCCGACAAGCGCAGTCTGCTCTGATTGGATGACCCAGTGCATTGTGATTGGCCGAACACCGCAAGCACTTGTCGGAAATGTAATGCCCCTTTCCATAATCACAAGCTTCATCTTTCAAAATAAATGTAAAGGCAGTTAATAATGTCCTTAGTAGGGCTGCATGATTAATCGTATTTTAATCTCGATAACGATATCCACCTTTCTCGATTAATTAAAAATAATCGTCACGATATTGGCCGGCCCGTTATTTATCCTGAAACGTGTTTTTAATTTGGCATTTGCATTATCTTGCATTGCTAACAAGCCTTCACTAGCGTTCATGCTTGTGGTTGCCAGATGTGAAGAGCTTTAAGCCCCAAAACAGAGCTTTTCTCCTTTAAGGATACACTTTCTGCCCGGTGTTTAAATTTTTGCAATCTGGCAACCCTGTGCGCTTACTGATGGTGGAACAAGAGCTGATGATGATATGAAAACATACGAGTTTAGTGATCTCTCCACAGCGATATTCTGCATACATTATGTCATACAGCCAATATGTGTTTCTTCACAAGCCTTTTGTACTGTTTGTGTTACCAAATGTGCCATGATCAAACTTTCACTGAGTTTCAATAATGAATCTATTGTGTTTGAGGAATAAATGCGCTTTTCCTACCTGTGACAATACCATGGGGAAAAATGTACATAAATTGGAATTGTTGGAATTTATAATAAGAGTTTTTGAAGCTGGTCAGAAGGGTTTTGACCACTTCTTTAGCTGGTCAGGCTGGGAGACCAGCTGGAACAACCAGCTAAAACCAGCTTGACCAAGGTGGGAGACCAGCTTAAACCAGCTAAGTTTTTGCTGGTTTTAGCATTTTTTTTTTTTTTTTTTTTTTTTTTTTTTTTTTTTTTTCAGCAGGATAGAATAATCTTCATGCCCTCAAACACATTGACCTAAATCACCAATTACCACACAATATCAAAACAAACCTTCACAAATAAATTTTCCAAAAGCCTTTGACTTCATTGAATAAACATGAGCACTGCACGTTATAAAATCAAAAACCGATGCGTTTTTTTTTATATCACTGTATTTCAGAAGGAAACCGAATGTATTTAGAAAATTTTCCATTTCATTTTGCATGTAATGCTTGATAAGGCAGCGTTTGTGAGCTCAGCGCTGCTTTGCAGCCGTTACCGGAGAATCCTGTATCTCTCCTGCTCTTAAAGCGCCTCCTGCTGGCAGAAAATGAATTTGCATATATGTGTATATATGGGGGCGGGGGAGTGCCGCTACAAATAGAGTGTAAGGCTGTGGGAAACACTGATCGTTATTAATAATCGTGATTATAATTTCAATCAAAATAATTGTGATTATCAGTTTAACCATTATCGTGCAGCCCTAGTCCTTAGTTTTACCATCAGTTCAAGCCTGAAAGGGGAACAGGGTCATGAGACAGACACAGTGATGAAGCTCATATGTGTTTGCAGTACACAAGCCAGGGAGAGTTAAGACGGCTGACTCCACTCTCTCTCTCTCTCTCTCTCTCTCTCTCTCTCTCTCTCTCTCTCTCTCTCTCTCTCTCTCTCTCTCTCTCTCTCTCTCTCTCTCTCTCTCTCTCTCTCTCTCTCTCTCTCTCTCTCTCTCTCTCTCTCTCTCTCTCTCTCTCTCTCTCTCTCTCTGATAAAGAATATCTCTTTGGTTTTGAGACTTTAGTTTTTGCAACTTCAGGGATCTTATCTATGCACAATCAGCTTGTAACACTCCAAAGAGAAAGGAAAACTTGAAATCACATCATATGACCCCTTTAAGCTCCCTTGGGTGTACTAGAACAGGCTCTCATACTAGGTTGTTCGAAAAACACATTATTTTTCACATAGTTTACATTATTACAACACCTCTCTCCCCAGTCTGGCATGAACGGCTCGAATAGTTCCTGTAACAAATGAAGGCCCGCCTTTTGAAATACAAAATGTGCTGTGATTGGTTAGCTGGGCCAGTGATCACATTTACCGCAACCAATCACATTTCCCGCCTGGTCGGGAAATGTCATGCCCCTTACCATAGCCGCTTGTGAGCTTCAGTGTAAATATTGCTTCAAAATCAAATCAATTTGAGCGTGATTTAAACCCGGATGATTGTAACCACTCCAAGTTCGTCTGCCTTGGGAAAGCTAGCGTGTCTCCGACACCTTAATAACACTCGTTACCTTCTCTAGTGCAGCTCAACCAGGTCTCGTCCCATTTGTCGATATTTGTGATATCACAAATCCCAGAAAATATGCATTGTAGTCCAAACGAGTTGTTTGTTGTAGTTTTTAAAAAGTGATTTCTGTTAAAACAAATATCTCCATTTGAAGTGGACTTTGAGCTTTGTAACTTTGCAGATCTTTTTTATGCTCAAACAACAGCATTACAGACTAACTAATGTTGAAAAAGTGAAAAAGCATAATAGGACCCCTTTAACGCTGGTAAAATCATGAACACAACTTTAAATGTTTTCTATCAGTTTAATCAAATATACCAATTTTCAGTAAATTATATATTAACAGTAATAAGCCATTTCTCTGACAAGTAATTTGAATGGTTTGTAGCAACTTGGCACATTAGAAATGCATTTGATGTGCCTTTACAGGTATTTGTGTAGGCTCTTTCACAGTGGATCTTCTGATCAGATTTTAGACTACGAACATTTAGAATAAAAGTGTAAACCACAAACTTCACTTATCTATAGCATAGGACTTATAGCTGATTTATACTTCTGCGTCAAAACTATGCCGTAGGTTGGGTGTAGTACAGGCAGGCTGCGGCGTAGCCTTACCTGCACCTCTCCAAAAACGTCACAGCGCGTCAAATCTACGTGGAGTGCAAGTGCTGTGATTGGTCTGCTAGTACCCCTTCCTCCGTATGTATTTGAGTTTTGTGTGTGTGTTTTGCACTTTAATATATTTTAATGTTACAAAATAAAACAAGTGTCTTATCATTTATTATAAAATATAGCATTACATCACTTAGTTCGCAACAAACAATTGTTCTGCCATGGTACAAGTCCTTGTGTAGATTGAAAGAATGCCGCCATCTGCTGTTCCGTTGTCGTCTCTTTTTTTTGTAGTTTTAAATAAATTATATGTTCTTTGATATTTATTTGCCGACGTCACGGCTGATGCTTCTCCGACAAGCTGCTTCTTCAGATTTTGCTGTGGTTACACAAGCAACATGCCCTTGGACACTGCAGACTAGTGGTTTGCATGTGTACTGCACGTCGACGCGGACAACGACGCAGAAGTATAAATGAAAACTGACGCACATCCTACGGCGTAGAGGCTACAGCGTATGTCCGACACAGAATTATAAATCAGCCTTTAGAAGCCACCATTTCAGCCACACTGAAATGCATGTATAAAGTATTTTAGGATCACAAGTAGCTTATACTGGTTGCTTACAAATTCTCACTCAATAAGATAAGTGCATTCACTTGGGAACTCAATGGACTGTTTATATAAACTAATGAACTATTAACGAATGCTTTACAGTGACTGCACACACTCTAATTTGCATCTGCAGTCCATTATAGCCCCGGAGTCCAGCAGATTCATCATTTGAAGTGTGACGTACAGAAGAATTGCACTGGGATCATGCACTTGTGCATTATTTGTTTCTGTGAGCTACAATTACTCGCTACAGTCCAATATAGACATATTATAATATAATTACATATAATATAGACAATATAGTTTTTTTTTAGTCTCAGAGGAGTCTGTCTCCATGTCTTTACATCAGCTACATGTGACACTGATATGCAGATAGCTCTAACATTGTTAGCAGATTTAAAGAGGACTCTCTTTGTATTTGCATGAGCTGTCTGTTTCTGTTATTTGCATGCATCCAACACAAATACACACAATGGTTGTGTATTGTGTAATCTGACTCGGGGCAATGTTTGTGTCAGTCATTGTGATCCATGTGGCAATTGGCTGCCGAGGCTGGGTTTGGTCAGACAGGGCAGGTGTAAAACTATCCCATCCTCAGAACAGACACCCTACTGGCTTTTCAGGTTAAGGTAGATCCACGACAACATGGCCAGGCTGATGAAATTTTAAACAGTCCTCAGGACACAGTAATAGACACTGTTTGGTGTTTATTTTGCATCATGTTTCTTGTAGACGTGGTTGAGTTTGTGTGTGATTGCACAATTTAGAACTACCATTTTTGTACAACTGAGAGAAATCAGTTTTTAATTTAATGAGGGTCTAATTGAATCATATGTCCATCAATACACAGGAGAGACTGGTGTGTGAGCATACCTGGAAAATGAGAATCAACAATTTTCCTTTGAGTATGCCAAAATTGTCCTGGTTCACACAAGCAGCTATAGATTGTACTCTTTTGTGCATTATGTTAGCATGTTTTTTCCCATTGTATTTGAATATGTCTGTCCTTTCACACAGAGTGCATTTTTACACCATATTTTCTTTAAATGTTGGTCAGTGTAAAGTTTGTTAGAGGAGCATCGTTGGCTGTTTCTGGACCTGTTTCTGAATATAGTGGTGGGATAAACAAAAAAAAAAAATTAAAAAATTTGAGTCACATTATATTGGATTGTATCCATGGATTTCTACCCCTCTGATAATTTTTTTTATTCTGTTGATACCCATGAAAAGATCACATATTTTTTAAAATCAGGTTTTTTAAAAAAAAAACCGCATGGGATGGGAGTTAATATGCATATAAATCTACGTTATAGTCAGTTCCACCATGCTGTTTTAACACTAGAATGTTCCCTGTGTGACTGGTCCCTTCTTTGAAGAAATATTTTACATTCCTTATATATATATGTTTTACATACATACGGCCTACAGAATGCAGTAGGCCGTATGGTGAGCCTATCTCTTCCGCTTATCAAAGCATGCTGTGAAGCTCACTTCACTAGTACAAATACACCTGCAAACTGGGTTATAGGTCACAAAACATCTGCTAAACACCTGTTTTCATGTAAGGCTTAAAGATGCTATAATCAATAGTTCTCTCATATTTAAGTTTTAAGTAGGAAGCTGCAGTATTAGGGTTGCATTGACCTCCAGGTGCTACTATTCTCAATAAGAGGGGGTTGATTTCATCGGTTTATGCTCTTTGTTTTTTTTTTTTTTTTCAAAGGTAACAGGTTGTTTTCCTCCAATCTGCAGCTCTGCCTTGGTGCTATGGCAATAGTGTAGTTAGATGATTGGTTTTTGTATGGCAACAGCAGGAAGACTGGAGATCTATCGGCTCCACAATGTCAATTTTTAACCAGGAAATACTTAATTCAGGTGATGGGAAGACTAAGCCAGCCATTTTATTTTCTAATACAGGGGAGTAAAGTTGAACATCCGTCTGTCTAATCACTCTTATGGGATAATGTCATGTGTGACCTCAAGCCAGAGTATGAACTCCGCTCAACTCTTTAGTCCAACTCTGGTGAACTAAAAACTGATTAACTCTTCAGATGAATGACACTGATAACTCAGTCTCACCATACACAGTCAGAACTTCCCCTGGTGTTTTCCAGTTTGTGGTATTTCTCTGATACAGCTTGTTCTCCTTTCTAATCAGTGACACATCATTCATTTTACCATCAATGTGGTGGTGTACTTGTTAATTTCTGTAGTAGCCAAACTAGAGGAGTGCATTTTTCAAATGGTCTCACTTTAAGCCAGAATGTCTAGAAATTTGTAAACATTTGCAAACTGTTGAGTTCCTTAATAACAATTGTATTTATCAATGTTTTGATAACCAAAGTAACCAGTGCTTTTGTAATTTTTGATGATTCCCATGGTTCTCTTTCTGGAGCTCAGTAAGGGAGATATTTTTGGATAAAGAGCATCATTAATTCCAGCTTTCTGTCCCTCCAGGGATTTGGTTGAAAAATCTGTTTTTGAGTTGTTTTTCTATGTGTACATGAAGTAAGAGTTTGAGTGAGCATGTTAGTGTCATGTGTGTGACAACAATAGTTCTGGCGTTAGTCTGTATAAAGGTCAGTTCCTGTTTGAGCAAGAAACTGTGGCTCCACTGTGCCGAACATTTGATGTTTATCGTGAAAAGTAGAGGACTGAAGACTGGTGGAGGGAAGGGGAAGATTAAGAAGAATGGCTGGCCGGGGGTCCCAGGACACTGTGGTTTTAAACATGTGGCCCTTAGCGCCCGATAAGGACAGCAGCGAGACAGAATGGCATTAACAGTAGGATTCTTGGTGAGCAAAGACGGAGATGGTGGAAAATTAGTCCTATGGGACAGTGTCTCTCTGGACAGTCTTGCTCCCATAAGGGTTATTTTTTTCTAAATGGTGCTGGTTACAGTAAACTGAGTGCATGGATGGTGCAAAATCTGTGTATGCAGACTGTGTGAATAGCTAGCTTTGTGAGTAACCAGGCAGTGTATATCAGCCTAATCTTACTGTAACAAAGGTTATCTATGTGTGGCATTTGATAAGGTGAAAATGAAAACATATTTAAACATAAGCCAAGCCATGACTGACACTCAGTCATAAAATATATTTTTCTGCAAGTATTAAATGATTGTTACCCGTCACAAATAGTGCTGGCCAAACCTGCTTAGCTGGATTGCATTCTGTTTCAATCAACGAAGGACAAATATGTTGTTTTGCAGGACAAATCTTTGGTTCAGGCTGTAAGCTGGTGCAGTGTGGTTCTCTACAGACAGGGAAATGAACCAAACATGTTGCTTCCAGGAACTTCTCAGATGGTTGCTCAATCGCAAGACCTGGAGTGCACATGTAATCTTATCCATAGATTTTACTCCAATTCTGCTGACCATGACTGACCTTCAAACTTTGACATGTTATCAATGCTGAGATATGGGAAAACTGTATCAGATACTATACTGTACTATACTACAGTTCAAAAGAATGGGGTTAGAAATATATTTTTGTAAGAAATAAGTACTTTTATTCAACAAGCACACATTAAATTGATCAAAAGAGACAGCAGAGACATTTATAATATCACAAAAGATTTCAGTTTCAAATAAATGCTGTTCTTTTGAACTTTCTATCAATTACAGTTTAATTGCATGTAAAAGTAAGTATTTAAGTTGTAATAATATTCCACAATATTACTATTTTTACTATTTTTTTGATGCATCCTTGTCGAGCATAAGAGACTTCCTTTTAAAACATTAACAAAAATGCTACCAACCCCAAATTTTGAATGGTAGTGTCCATGGTAGCATCTGACCATTGCTTAGCCAAATCTATGCAAATCTACATGAACTTTGGGGGAACTTTCAGATGTAATAAAATGTTCTGGTTCAGAGGTATGTAGTTGTGGTAGCTGAACTGTTGTAGCCTCTGAACTGTACTAAATGAAACACGTGGCCCTCCCACTGAGACTCTGCCATTCCAGAGGCCATCAACAGGACGTTCCCAGCATTCCTGGAATTGAAATGCACAGGGTCATATCCCCCTTCCAAACCCGTGCTACTGTGCCAAACCTCGGCTTCTGTTGTTTGTCACCGAACGCATGTGTCTCTCTCTCTCTCTCTCTAAAAGTGTCTCATAAGGTCTTTCAAAGTCACCTTAAAGTGCCGTACATTATTTTTATATTCCCAGGGATGAGGTGCCAGCATGCTTGTCATAAATATTTTGACGGTCTTTACATGGCAATAGGCTGTCTATTGATGTTTGAGCAGCGTTTAGCACCATGACTGCTTGAACCCTGTTGACTTAATGGGGTCATATAATGATGGAACATACCTTCACATGAACCTTCACACTTTGTCTTCACCAGACTTAACGTGATAAAACGCCAAGTAGGGATGCTCATTTCGATTGATTTTCCCGACCGACAACCGCCGCACGTTAATCGATTATTAACCGTTAACTGATAAGATTATAATATTGAATTGGCATTAAATACAAATAAAATTGACGCGTATCTGTGACCCTTTAAAAAAAACAATTTTTTTTTTTTTATCAAAGGGTTTATTTTAACGTGCAAAGTGCAAACAGCAGCATACAGAACAGATCAACAACAGAACCTGGATTCAGTTTAAATTTCCACGCAACTGCAGCATTTCTGACAGTGAGAGGAAAATAGAATAAAATAATACAAATAAAAAACAAAATAGGTCAAATTAAGATGACAAAAAGAAAACACTGAATCCGTTTGAACGAAGCTTTCAAAAACCGGCAATTTTTTTCGTTAGACTAAGATTTTTCGTTAAATAAAAATAGCAGCCCTACCTCAACACCTTGTCTAATTTTTATTTAAAAAAAGCAACATATCAACGTGATGTGGGGTCAGTCTGGAGCGCAGCCTGTTGACAGTTAGACCCGCGGCAGAAAACACACCCTCTCCGATGGGACAGTACCGGGAATACACAGGTAACGTGTCGCTAGAGTTGCCAGCTTCGGGAAGCGCTTTTCCAAAGCAGCACACATTTCAATAAGTTTTGCTTTTGCGGCTTCTTTCTCCGTTTGTGCAAAAATTACCATTGAACAGATTCTCTGCGTTATCTCCTCAGATCGCCGTGCATCACATTTTCTCCCTGATAACATGGAGGGCAAAGTTTGTTGCCCTTAATCACTCGAAGCTTTAGGGTGTTTGCTTCGTAAATGGTACTGCATCGTACTTGTGCTACTGCTGTATTTTAATACGGCGCCGCATAATTTACAGGTAACTTCGTCGCCCTTTCTGTTAAAATGATCCCACACAGTGCTTCTATTCGCTCGCTTCATTTTGCTCCCCTTGCTCGGAAAAAAAACATTCTGCAGGCATGTGTCACGTGTGTGGTTGCGCGTGCCGACGCGCTCCGTGAGTTAATAAATATAAGCTATATAGTAGGCTATTTTATTTTTAAACCATGCAGCAAACTAAAAAAAAGAACCTTAAAAAAAACGTTTTAAACCGTTTAACTGATAGTATTAATCTGTCAAAATTTTTACTTTCGGTTAACGGTTAAACGGTCAATATGAGCATCCCTAACGCCAAGCTATTAATCACATCTCTTCCATTTTGTTGAGTTGTTGTACTAACCAGTTGCATCTATGATACACAATGTTTTGAGGGCCGATTGGTTTTTGTCCTGCTCTAACTATAACCTCCATATTGCTGCATTAAACATCAAATTTTATTTTTTATCTTGATATGATTTTTGGCAGTATTTTGCTTCCAGTGAAAACAGTATAATTAACAAATGTTGTAAACTTGTAATGTTGTGCCTAATTAAGCACACTGTTTTATTGAATCTATAAAATAGAATGTTAGATGTTTAAAATCCATCAGTAGATTACAGCAAAGCAGTTTTTAGGCTTTTTGAGTACAAAGCTTTACCTAGCCCTTCTCTGTAAAATAACTCTCATATGATTTGGGTCTAATCTGTCTTTTAGATGTGTGCTGGAAAACAAAATGACCTGCTATCCACTAGTTAATCTCACACAAGACCCCAGAGCTGACAGATAGCCCTGCTGGTCCCCTACAGAGACCCACTGTGTCTGACTTTCATTCCTAGTCTGTATTTTAAAGGTTGACACAGGTTTTCAGTTTTGTTTGTTTTAATGATTTTCATGAAACATTTTGTCTACTTAATAGTAAGGCTGCACAATATTGTTTAAAAAAAACTCACATTGCGATATTTTGTATTTCTGTGATTTATTTATTGCGATATGAAAAAAAAGATGACGACACCAGATGACTTGAAAAGCTCTATTTGGAAAAAAAATCAGTGATCAGGGTGATTTTGTAGGTGAGTAAATCAGCATAGAAAATAAACAAATTACAAACATAGATAAATATAATAGAACAAAGATATAAATTAAATAAACAGTGCTTTTATATTTTTCCGGTAAGTCTAACAGTATTCAGGTATAAAAAATTAATGCAGGCCCAACCCAGGTGACAAAAAGTAGCCTAATACAAAAGTATTGTAATGCATTATTTTCCATAAAAAGTAACGTAAAATTACTTTTTTATGGAGTAACACAGTATTGTAGTCATCACTTTTTAAAAGTAACTTTCCCCAACAATGCTTAAGAGTCATATAATGGAAATGCACGATTTTCCTTGATCCTTTGATCCAAAGTACTATATTATACTATATAAAATTAAATATGGATACTCTGTAGTTCGAATTTGCTACATGAATTTAAGTGCATGTTTTCAGCAACCGTACTGCAAATGCAGCCACTGATGCATCTTGACCATATGTGTCACCTTTATTTTAACCATATGTGGTCTCTTGTTTCTGATCAGTGAAAGAAAAACATCACCTAAACAAAGCTTTTAAAATGCTGGCTGTGTTATTAGGTAGCAGGTGGCGGGAGTCTTACAGCTGAGTCATGCTAAACCCAGCAAATCAGACAGTCTGCTTGTCATGAAGGCTTGGGCGAACATACTGAAGAGTTCAAGTGCATTGGAGTACTTGAAGTGTTTGAAATTTTTCTTCTTTTCCCATCAGACTCTGTAATAAACCTACATGGTTGTTTTATGAGGTGTAGAGCCAGTACTTTTTCTGTATTTACTCTCCCTCTTTCCTTTACACAGATCTATACCAGTTGTCCCAGCTGTCTTCTGCAAACACTTTTTTTTTTTTTAACCTCTCTCTCTTGCAGGAAAGTGATTGTTTCTTTATGATCTCTAGAGAGGGTCATTACATCCAACCAATCAGTGCACGCAGTGTACATAACTGTCTCAATTACTCTGGGATTAAGGGGTGTGTGGTGTGACCAAAATCATGAGTCATTTTAGATCATAGTAACAATATATATCACAATATAGATTTTTATTGGAAATTCAGTAGAAAATTATTTGTATATTAAATAAACATGTGGATGCACGCACCCACACACACACACACACACACACACACACAAAATATATATGCGTGTGTGCGTATGTTTTTTTTTTTTTTCAAGTGTATCAGTATAAAAATATAAATTTTATCATATATTAATCATTTTTATCATAATTCTATTTTTTTTTATAATTGTTAATATTTTAAATACATTTTACATATTTTTTAAGTTAAATATATCATTATAAAATCTGTACTTGTTGACCCATTTATATACGGTTTTAATACTGTATATTTTTATCTGGTAAAGTGTTGATTTTGAAAGCTGTGAAAGTTACACCTCTTAAAACTGTGTTTGCAGTTCTCATGTTGACAGATTTCATCTGCTGTGAAGAAGTGCGATTTCCTTCATTCAGGTCGGAGAGGGGCTCTTTTTAGGCATGAAGTACTCTAATAGCTACACTTGCTCTCTGTTCACAGGAAGCAAAGGGGATACATTTGTCAGAGCTATGGATAGAACTATGGATGGCATTTAAAGCGTTAGGACAGACACCACATGTTTAATATGCATACATACTCTTGTAATGAGAGTGAACTGAACACTGTCCCTCTTACAGAGCGCTGTCTTGCTAGCAGGGATCAGAAGTAGGTTATTCATGCATTATAGATCCAGTTCTGGTCCTGCTCGGCTCCTCTTCTTGACAAGACCGACACACTGTTAGCTGGTCTGCCTTTAAACCGTGACCTCTCTGTTCACAGGTTTACTTGTCCATGGAAGTGTCCCAGATTTTGCTTGTGAGATGGATAGTTTGTCAGGTGAAGATATATTTAGGACTCTCAGGAGTCTATTTCACTGTATTGCACAATGCCTGAATCCTCTGTTTCACACTCAGGACATTGTCAGGGACATAATGACGTATAACCCTTCAACTATACTTGTATTTGATTTGTGATATTTACTGATGTCCAGACATTGTTTTTATTGTTTTTTCTAAACCCATATTTCTAAGTATTCTAAGTATTAAGCTTAATTTTATTTAATTTATGATTTTTGTCTGGTTTTATTATCTGCCTGGTATTTATATTATAGTATAATATAGTGATGTTCTCATTTCCTTCATAGTGACTTTTTAATTAATTAATTTGAAAAATAATTGTTTATTTATTTAGACTAAACCTATTTTAAACTGATGACTTTTGACACAGTGGTTTTCATAAATGGTTGAAAAAAATTAGTGAAAGGCAGTATTTTATTAATCATAATTTTATTTTCTGATAATTATGATTTTTTTTTTTATATATTTTTAATGCTGATAATTGTATGTTTTTTGTTTTTTTTTTAATTAAAAGATGACCAATAAAATATTTAATTTGATATTAATGTAATATATTATTGAGATATTTTTCAACTTTTTTGTTACGGTCTCAAATTGTATATTTTTTTAAATTATTTTAATTGGTAAATGTCACATTGATCCATTGATTCATCCATTTTACCTCTTGTTTGAACTTTGAAGGCCTGTGCAGTTCTTCTTTCTGCTAATCTGGTAAAGATGAATATCTGAACTCAAGGCTGAATAAGTTTAGAAACCATTGAAGCGTGTCTATTTATGGACCTGCCTTAGAGCTGCCGGGCTGAAGCAAAAAGTAGGTGCAAGAACACAAGTGTCTGTTTTTTATTGACTGACTGCACCTAATTACAGCGTAAAAGAAATGTGGTTCAGATGCAATCGCTGGTGAATCTTGTCTTCTGTCATCTGTGTGCGGTTACACTGTCAAAATGGTGCTGAGCACACCGCAGTGGGACCCCTGGTGGCTATCCACTGGAAGTGACACTGATGCCCCAGTGCAGGGCCTTCAAGGTCACCTACGTCCATGACTTTGCTCTAGTCATACCTTATTCTGTTAAGGACACCCTCCAGCTGTGTGTGGGTGTGTGTGTTTCTTAGTATCAGCCTGAGGAAAGAAGAGGGAGCTGTTCTCAAAGCTGCTAGGGAATTAGTACCACGCTAATGCCATGTCAACACTGATTACCGAGATGCTGATTGTCCCACTGGCCAAGTCTGATCCGCTTAAGAGAGGCTCGTTAACCTGTGCTACTAAACAACACCTCACACTTTCACCCTCTGCAACCCTTTCTCCTTCTATCTTATCTGTTTGTCCAGCAGTTTGCCATGGATTTGCTACAAGGCAAAGTCGACTTGATATTTATTCAATGCAGGTT
The DNA here is from genome assembly GCF_018340385.1 of Cyprinus carpio. Taxonomy (NCBI): domain Eukaryota; kingdom Metazoa; phylum Chordata; class Actinopteri; order Cypriniformes; family Cyprinidae; genus Cyprinus; species Cyprinus carpio. Next base: position 6,461,261 of record NC_056575.1, read on the forward strand.
GCTTTGGGAAAGCTTGTGTGTATGTTTTTTATATCTTAGCAGTAGCAGTACCTGAGAGAGCAAGAGAGGGTGTTCACCCTGATACTGTTAATAGTTTGTGTTAGTGATGTTTGCACATGTACCCTAGTGTGTTCAACATTGAATGTTTCATAGATGAGCGTATATAAACCTCTTGGGGATGATCTTTATGCCCCCCACACACAGCGCTGATTGTTGGTATAAGCACACGCTGTGCACAGAGATAAATTGGAGCGAATCAGCAGGGCTTTGCTTCCAACACACAAAGCGCTGAGAACATGCCATAAGCAAGGTCATACCAATCAATTGCAGTATTAATTAAACTGAGTGTGTGTGTGTGTGTGTGTGTATATTAGAGAGAGTACTTGAATGATTTTTTTTTTTTTATATGGGTTCTGAGTTTGTGATGTCCCGATTGAGGGTTTTTGAGTCTGGATGGTTGATTAATTTTCCAACATCTGACTAGACTGTTAGTGAGTTTAAGTACATTTATTTTCATTTTTGAAAATGATTTTTTTATATATATATTTTTGAATGTATGAGTGCAATATTTATATATTTTTATAGAGATGCATCTTTACCTTTTTATAAAATGTAATATATTTCATTGTATTACAATATTTTGTGATAGATAGATAGATAGATAGATAGATATTTTGTAAGTTAAATAATTTTTATATAAATTTATAAACAAACAATATTGTGTATTTTATTTTTTACATATTTTACAAACAAAATGTTCCTATCTATCTATACACCAGATATATTTACCAACAAAAAATATATAAAGATAGAAACTATATATATTAATTGTGCCAGATGATGCTGAAACCTGACTTTTTTTGTTTCTGTGTGTTTTCAGTGTCTCTTTGCGAGGAGGGTGGTACACGAAAAGGAGGAGGAAACAACAGAAAGAGAAGAGGAGGAAGAAGAGGACAAGAGCTCTGATGAAGGACTTCTGCTACAGGCACACCACGCCATGGAGAGGATGGAGGAGTTTGTGCACAAGGTCAGACTCTCAAGTTCATCTCTCACGCACACACCTTCATTTCACAGCTGATACCCAGCTCACACTCCGTAAATACGGATGTACATTATCATTGAGATCATATGTCAAGGGTTATATGGTGAGATTAAACACATGACATCAGCGAACCTCTCCTGAGTTGAGTGATCACAGCTGCCTTTGCACGAACACGTCACAGTCCTCCAATGCGGAAAACATCCCTGCCAAACCAGACGCCCATCTTCCGGCCCCGGCAGCTTCTCATCTCAATCTTGTATTGAGAGTCTGCCATATGCAGAGGAACAGGAACTGAAGGCAGTCCTTTGTAGCATTTTGAGCCCCTTCTGCTTTAATGGCTCTTTCCTTCCTCTCCTCTCTCCCCCTCTGGGGAAGAAGCCAAAGCTCTCTGTGTCGAAATGCAAGCACAGTTTAAGATCCAATCAGTGCCATTCACTATCAGCACTCAGGTACAGAGTCTTGAAAGGAATGCATCTAGGAAGACTTTAAAACACACATTCTGACAGATGACCAAAAGGCGCGTCATGGAGCTGTCAATCAAACAAACTGACCTAGTTTCATGTTTTGTTTTATTTATATAAAAGTATGTCCTGATACACAGTGCTAGGAGCGGTTCTCTCAGCAGATACGGCATGTTCATGGCCTCTTTGCCCTCGGCTGTATTCACTGCATGTGCTGTTTTTATAGGTGTTATCACGCCTGTGACTGGTATGATTGCACAGGAGTGGTTTTTGTCAGCCTGATTTGCCAGAATGCTGTTAAGAACCCGCAAAGCTTCTCGGCAGTGTCACCACAGCTGGTAAAGAGAAACCAGGCAACAGAGTATTAGGAAAACCACATAAGATAAAAAAAAATACAGATAGATAGATATAGATATACACTCTAAATACCTTTTCAATCTTAGGAGAGGAACATAGTTTACTCTACGCAATTGTGCAAATGAAAATGTTATGGTAAGATGTTGTTGTACTTGATGTGTTCTTTGGCCCTAACTAGACTCTTTAGCTGAGGGAACAATAGTTCACCCAAAGTTGAAAATTTGCTGAACATTTACTCACCCTCAGGCCATCCAAGGTGAGTTAGTTTTTTCTTCTGAACAGATTTGTAGCATTAAATCACGCTCACCAATGGATCCTCTGCATAGAATGGGTGCCATGAGAATGAGAGTTCAAACAGCTGATAAAAACATTACAGTAAACCAATTCAATGCAGAGGATTCACTGGTGAGCAAATAATGTAGCCTAATGCTAAATTTCTTCAAATCTGTTCCTACAAAGAAACTCCTCTACACATTGGATGGCCTGAGGGTGAGAACATTTTCAGCAAATTTTCATTTTTGTGTAAACTCTTCCGTTAAACTGCATGTGGTATTCAGGTAGCTTGCTATGAATTTCAGCTTACTTCAACTTGTTGCTCCACCTTGACAGAAGTTGACTTGCACTGCTCTGCTGAGAATGCAGTTTATACTTGTGCATGCAATAATACGTAAGCTTGTGTACCTAGATTTGTGCTAATGTACTCCTCTAGTGCATGTTTTGAGCCTTAGAATTATTTCTGGCTGTCTGTATATGTAATTTCTGCCTGTGCAGTAACTCATAATTACCGTAATACTTATCTCTTGCTCTCAACCTCTCTCACATACACCATGTAATTACTTTCTGAAGTCAAATGAGAGGGCTTTTTTCATGCCAACTAGTAATGCTGACCTGAGCTTGGTGTAATGACATGTCAAAGAGTGGCCAGATACGTCATCTTTTCAAAACTGCAGGGTTGCTTTTGAGATCTTACAGTGATGCTTTTAATTTTGTGTCTTAGATGTGGGAGGGCAGATGGCGTGTCATTCCACATGATGTCCTCCCTGATTGGCTGAAGGATAATGATTTCCTGTTGCATGGGCACCGGCCACCCATGCCCTCTTTCAGAGCTTGTTTCAGGAGCATCTTCAGAATACATACAGAAACGGGCAACATTTGGACACATCTTCTGGGTACGGAAAACACACCTACACACAAAACACAAACTATTTTTATTTTTCCTTGTACCTGTAGAATTTGATATAACCTGTCCTGGGATTCTGTCCTGGGTACAGCAAGTAAACAAACAACTAAATAAATAAAAACAAAAAAATATCTAAAATAAATAAAAAATAATAGGGCAACATTTAAATTAAAAGGAAATAAGCACATATAAACATATATAATAAAATATAAATATTAAATTTAAATGAAATTGCATTTAAATTAAATAAAAAAATTACATGTCTGCATACTGTCTGCATGCTGTATTGCCACCTAGAGGAGAAATGTGATAATTGTTCACATAACATTGAATGTAGGGGCTGGTGTAAGGTCATGCTAAACATAATAGAATGTGGCTCTAGGTAATGGTATCGATCGTAAGTTGAGACCGTAATGTGCAGCTATTGATCTTCTTCACCTTTGGACTTGTGGTGTGACTGAGCCATAATAGATGCAGATGTTTGATGTTGATCTACTAGTAACTGCTAAGCTTTCTGATGTACTTTGAGTTCAAATTGATTTCGATTTTACTCTTTGTACATTTATTGATTTATTGTATTGACCTGTAGAGGGGGGGTAACTCTGCCTTAAATGATTAGCATTTATAGGGTTATTGAGATTTGACACTAACACACACACACACACACACACACACACACACACGTAACCAGTATTTCCCTTGTATCTACAGGCTGCCTGTTCTTTCTCTGTCTGGGCATTGTGTACATGTTCAGGCCCAATATGTCATTTGTGGCCCCGTTCCAGGAGAAGATTGTCATCGGCGCGTTCTTCCTGGGGGCCATTCTTTGCCTGTCCTTCTCCTGGCTCTTTCACACAGTCTACTGCCACTCAGAGGGTGTGTCCCGTGTCTTCTCAAAGTAAGCACCTTACTGCAAATGCTCACTGCAAACAATTCTTATTATCCACCTCATTTTTGAAAGTGAGTGGACGTGGCCATTTGTAACTTGAATGTGCACAAAACAGCTTGTTATGCTGCTTGATAATGCATTATTGTAATTATAAACAGTGGTCTGTAGCGCAAATAGTTTTACTGTTTGTTGCTCTTTATTCCTCTAGTTATTCACCCATAGCGGCTAATGAATCTGAAGTCTTGCACATTCACAGAAAATAGCTTACTTCAACTCTTTTTTTTAATTTATTTATTCTTGGTTAATATTTACATATAAATAATTTTTTTTATATTTAAAAAAAAAAAATCCTATATTTTCCTATATCCTATTTATATATATTTTTAAAAAGGTTAAAATGATGTCAAGAAAGTTGATGAACCTTTTTGAAATGTTTTTAAATTGCTCTTTAAGTTTAGTACATTTAAAATGTAAATTTTTGTTTTAATCATAATTAACTAATATTAATATTAATCATAATTAATTTTAAAATGTAATTTTTTTTTTTTTTTTAAATAATTAAGTTAATTTTAAAATTTTCTCTTAACCTCCTTTCTCTCATTCTGTCCTGTCACAGGTTAGACTATTCGGGCATAGCGTTCCTGATCATGGGCAGTTTTGTACCTTGGCTATATTACTCTTTCTACTGCTCCCCTCAGCCCTGTTTCATATACCTAATAGTGGTGTGTGTTCTGGGGATCACTGCCATCATCGTCTCACAGTGTGACTTCTTCTCCACGCCACAGTACCGAGGAGTCAGGGCTGGTAAGATGCATTCTTTATTGTTCAGGACATTTTCTTCTGCATGCTTTTGATCAGAATGGAGTTTACTGTTCTGTCCTGCTCTAGTACATCATAACCTCTAGGAACAGTGTAACAAGAAGTAGCTGTGAAATAGCCAACCATAAAACAACTCAACTCCTTTTCTCCTAATTTGCACTGTAATGTTAATTTTGGAGGTATAAAAACATCTTATAACTCCAGTATAAACAGTTAAATGAATACCTGTTCTGTCTTCTGTGTCTCAGGTGTGTTTGTGGGTCTCGGCCTCAGTGGAGTTGTCCCCACGCTGCACTTTATGATCACTGAGGGCTTCCTGAGGGCCACCACCATGGGTCAGATGGGCTGGCTGTTCCTCATGGCTGTCCTGTACATCACCGGAGCCTGCCTGTACGCCGCACGTATCCCTGAGAGATTCTTCCCTGGCAAATGTGACATCTGGGTGAGTTGATATCCTGCAATTCACACACTGTGTTCACAATCCACACTACCCTCTCATTACATTTAAAGTCTAATCTGTACCTTGTCATTCTTTTGCAGTTCCACTCCCATCAGCTGTTCCATATCCTGGTGGTAGCAGGTGCTTTTGTGCACTTCCATGGTGTGTCCAACCTGCAGGAGTTTCGTTACACAGCTGGAGGAGGCTGTGCAGAGGAGGGTGGCCCGTGAGCCCCATGTCCCGCGGTGCTTGAAACGCACCACTAGAGGGAGACAACGTTCCTCTTACCTTTGCCGCCAACAACTGTTCCTCCTGCCCATGAGGGGTAAACCTAAGAGGACAGCACTGAACGACAAAGTTACTCACATATGTTATTTTTCTTGTTTTTCTCTTTCAGTTTCTGGTTTGTTCTCTGTTTTGCCCCTTAAATAAAATACATAATGGGATAAGGTGGACACAGATTCAGGATGGCAGTTTGTGATTCTTAAGATCATACATTGAGAAAGAGGAGCTTTTAGGCTTGGTCTATTGCTGTTTGATGGTCTGTTGCTGTTTTTTCTTTGTACAAGAAAAAGAGTTAAACTCAAAAACAAACAACAACAAAAAAAAAAAATGCAAATGTGTGAACGTCTCTTGGGGTGGGCAGTTAGCCATTTTAAACTTCTTGATGTAAATAAGATTTCTAAAATTTGGGTTATATAGATTTGTACGAAAATAAAGTTATAAAATGTTTTTAAAAATACATCATTTATATCATTATATTGTTTAACGGAGGTAAAAGAGAGAACATGTTATTCCAGGGAAAGAGGACCCATCTGGTCTCGAGTCAGAAGCGGCCAACCAGATGCCTCGGTGTTCTGTTATCCTAAGCACCACTGTTAAGAGCTAAAAACACAACTGTAGGTCAGTGGGACGCCCTGAACACGATGGAGCCGGCAGGATTCAGCACTCACGTACTCCACAGGCCTTCATATCGCTGTCAGTGCTGTTTCCTTTGACACAGAAGGCCGGTTTTCCATCTTTTGATCATTTCTCTCTTTCTCACTCTGTTCTCGTTTTATTCATCTTTGTGAACGTCGACCCAACCTGGTTTTGAAAAAAAAAAAAAAAAAAAAGAATCGATGAAAGACTTGCTTTTGCAAAGTACACAAAATCATACTCGAGCAGTGCAAGAATGGATTTGTGGTGTAATGTTCTGTGTTCACCATCTGTATGTGATATAATTTATTAAAGAGTTTTCATGGATACATTACAACAAGCTGTAATATTCCACGTTTAAACATGAGCAATGTTTGTTTTCTCAGATTTTTACATGCATTGATATTTATTTTAATTTTAAAATAAATAAAAACTTTCATGACAGTTGTGGTTCTTTTTTTTTTTTTTAAATTGCTACTGTAGTTCTTTTTTGCACCAAGTTAATGTTTTAACTGTTGCGAGTGTAATTAGCAGTTCAGGTGATTGGCTCCAAATGAAACCTGGAAGAAAAACTGATACACCTGGAGTTGGACAGCCGTGACACAGGAGAACATGCTTTATCACTTTCACACAACCTATAAAAAATAATGCATGGTATATAACAAAGTTATTAGTTTTATATTGTTCCACTATAAGCTCTATAAATAATGTTATTTCACTTGTAATCACATTATTCCTGACTCCATGTGATTACACATGGCAACACCATTAAAATTAACATGAATTAAAACACATCTTTCTAGATATTATAAACCTTCAAACCAATACAAACTAAAAGCAGTGCTTATTAACCTATAAACGCCTTACTGTTGTATTGGACATTACAACGGCATAGCATGACATTTTAAAATCAAGAAAATTATATCAGAAACACTGAGATGATCATTTCAGTCCATTTCTTCAGTCCTTAAGGAAGGCACTGACTACTTTGAATTTTAAACAACTTCAAGCTTTTAAAACTTTCAGACTATGGCTTTCTCAAGACAACTTAAAGTTTTCTACAAACTTTTATATCTAGCTGGGGATTTTTTTAACCTTGGTTTTTCTAAAGCAAGTTTTAGCTTTTTTTATTATTATTATTGTTTGAGCTGGCTTTAACTGGGTTTTAACTGGTTTTCGCTAAATGACCATAGTTTTATCTGGGTTAACTGGTTTTAGCTTAACTTAGATTTTTTTTTTTTTTTAGCTTTTGTTAGCTGTTTTTTGTTAAATTAGCTGGTTTTCGCTTTAATGAGCTGATTTTAGCTGGATTTTAGCTTTTAAAACCTAGTAAATTATTTAAAACTTAACTATTTCAAACCTTTGAAAACCTTCAAGCTTTTAAAACTGGCTAGGCTTTTTCATCCAACTTAAAGTTTGTCTACAAACTTTTTTTATCTAGTCTTGAAATCTACAGCTGCAGAATGCGGCAGATGTGCATCCGCTCCACGAGGCGGCACAAGCGGGTTTCACCTTCAGTCTGACTTCCTTGGCTTCTTGACAACATGACGCTTGATGACAGTCACAACAACAACACGTGCAGATCTTGCAGATTATTTAGTTTTAAAAGCTGTTAATGTCACTTTGACAGCACATTTTTCTGCACAGCTGCAAACAAAAATCGACTCACAGTCTGATAAAACGAGTGTCACGCGACTCGCCTGTAAGTAACTGTCTAAAGTGAACTTGTGTTGTCCTCCATGCACTATATAACAGTAGTTATGTTTTGTACAAATATTTGTTCCAGTTTCTGCATGTGTATGTAAGATATGCCATAGCAGGGCACCTTTGTCAGATCATTTAGATTCATGTAATGATGGACTGAATGTGTTGTTGCATTTAAAATGTCTACATGGACACTACAAAGCGAACATACTTGGACTAAAAGCCTCGAAACCTGAATTTCGTAAAGGTCTTAAACCTAAAATCATGTTAAAATGTGTTTGTTATTGAGCAGCTAGTTTTATCACAGACTGTCAGACCTTTAGACTAACAAATAAATTAATATTTGTTGCTTTACCGTTTATAATCTTTGAATGCATATTATATTATATAAATATTATAAAGTGAACAAATAATGAATCGTGTTGTTAGTCACTTTTGAAATTGCAGTCTTACTTTCAGTAATATTCGAACTATCTCTGACCAGTTAACACTTTTATTAACAATAATTTTGTGATTCTGGACACTCTTGCTGCTTTAAAAGTGTGGTTATCGAGCTTAATGAAGTTTATGTCGAAGCATTTATATGTTAAATATTTTTCAAACCCGATGTGTAAATGTATATGCACATTTATTATATTTAAAATGCCTAAGAAATAACCTAGGGAGAAAAGCAGATTGAACTAAAAGATTATTAAGGGTACAGCATTACTTAAAGATAATACTCTCTGCAATGTTTTTACACTGTTTAGGAATTCAATCTATGTAGTTACCTTACATTTATTAACTATTATTTAATATTAGATTTTTTTATATATATATATATATGCAATGTGTGTATTTGTGTCTTGACTCTCCAGAAGAAGTGATGTGTTGTTGGTTGGAAGCAGAGCTCTGGACGTGTGGACAGATGTTGACTGTAATGATGGACATCTGCTCGTAGACATGTGAAGTATCTCGTGTGTGAATGTGTGTTCTAGTGCACTAAACATGTAGGTTACCATCATTTACTTTCTGAAGGGCCTTTCCTTTGAAAAGCAAATGATGGGAACCTAAGTAGCTGGGGAAGGGACGCGGGATGAGAATTTTTATGCAGCTTTATTTATTTTTTTCAGCGTGTCCAAAAGTATAACCGCTGCGGGTCACAGTGCTGGAAGCTCCAGGGGGAGACCGTACTGATATCCCCCTTCTCCAGGCGCGCCTTCACACACACTCCTCCATTCACTCGTATCACAGAGACCTGGCTGGGATCGAACCAGCAACCTCTGAACCGTGAGGCAGCGCTCTTACCTGTGAGCCACAGGTCTCTTGTTGAAACACGTGAAGGAACTTATATTTGACTGTTAATACCCGTGATTTCCCAATAAACAAGATGGAGTAAGGTGTGTATGTGATTTTTTTGAGGTGGGATTTGATCCCATGTCTCCATCACAAACTCATAGTCAGAAAATGTGTGTTTATCCACTAAGCCATCATGGATTTCACGTTGTGTTTAAGCGTTTGAGTGACTTTGTTGGATGAGATCGAGTTAAAGTAAGCAATCGTGATATCTGGATTCCGATCTCCTGGATTCCAACACAAAGTTTATCTCTTGAGCCACCGAGTGTATGGAAATAATGAACATTTCGAACAGAGATTTGTGCTAAATTATGGGGTTTGAACCAGAACTTTCATGTTTGAGAGCAAAGCCTTCAACCGCTGAGCCACAGAAGCTGTGATGTCACTCTTCTATTGTTTTTACAGTCATTTAGATTTTAAGTTTATTTTAATGTCAGTTTAGGCTGAGCAAAAGACATTCAGTGTCTGTGTGGGATTTGAACACATCCCTTTCACAGCTTCACGAGTTTAAGGCTCATGTTTAGCCACTGCACCGCTGTGCTTCAGAAAAAAGAGACGGTTTACTATCGTTATATCTTCTTTGTAGTGTAAATCTCATTTTAAGTGATAAATGTCACTTTAAAACTGGCTAGATTTGACCCAGTACACCACAAAGGTGAATAGACATCCACCGTACCACAGAGATTGTGTTGAGTTCAGTTGTTTTTGGTCTTTCACGTTAGCATTTATTATGAGAAGTTCCAGCAGTGTAATGCACAAAAACCACCACAGGAGGGCAAAACCAGTTTATTACACTCGACTGTAATTCACAAAAACCACCACAGCATGTCTAATGAGGCCACTCTGAGCTGAGTCTAATGACTGCCCTCCTGTGGTACTTTTGGTCATTGCTCGTGTGTGATTTTGTTCTGTGGCCTTCTTCTAAAATAAATTGATATGCAAAAAAAGTCAGAGGAGCTAAAGCAGGCCCTCCTGTGGTGATTTTTGTTATTTACACCGGTGCAAATTGAGTCTAATGAACTTTAACAGGAATTTGTTCTGTTCTCATTGTTTATATACATGAAATTAGATGACCAAGACTTTCACGTTCAAAGGTAAATAATTTAAATGTAATCTTGGTACAGAAACTGAAGTGCGGTTTTGCATCCGCTCCACTAGGCGGCGCAAGCGGGTTTCGGCTTCAGTCTGACGCCTTCGGCTGCTTGACAACATGACGCTTGATGACAGTCACAACAACAAAACGTGCAGATCCTGCAGATGACAGCTGTAAAGGTCAGTTTAACATGTTTTTCAGCTAATCTGCAAATAAAACCGACACACGGTCCGATAAAACGCTGGGATCGAATGTGACGCGACTCACCCGTGAGTAACTTTCCGCATAAATTTCTCTTGTTAGATCTTTCACGCGCTGTTTATGAACCGGTAGCGTTAGTCGTCACAATTAGTAAACAATCTCTTAATCAATCTCCATAATACAGAAATCGTAAAGTGTAATAATGAGGAATCGCGTTGTTTGTCTCTGTTGATAGTGCAGCAGGTGTTGTGTGAAGCTCTGATGATTCCAGTTCTGACTGTCATAATAATAGCACAGCAATTCAAACGCTGTTTTATTGGTTTAAAAAATATATATCGCAAAAAAATTGAAAGCATGATGCAATAAATTAAATTTGATGTTGTGACTAAACACTGAATCATTTGCTCGCGATGTTTATATAATCCCGCTCTCATATTTTGTTGATCAGGGATTGTTTCGGATGGGAAGATTGTTTTTAGTATTATTCAGTGTTTTCACTGTATTTTTAATTTTTTTGTGACCTGCAAGAAATTAAATTAGTAGCATCATCAAAACTAAACCGAAACTAACAGTAGATTGAATGAAACGGATTGAGACAGCATCACAGAAGTATAATAGAGTCTGCAGTGATTTATAAATATGCATCGTTAATATATTTCTCTATTTGTATTGCCAGTTTTTAGTCTTGATGTGCAGTGTGTCTAATAATGTGTGTATTTGTGTCTCGACTCTTCAGATAAGTGATGTGTTGTTGGTTGGAAGCAGAGCTCTGGACGTGTGGACAGATGTTGACTGTAATGATGGACATCTGCTCGTGGACAGGTGAAGTATCTCGTGTGTGAATGTGTGTTCTAGTGCACTAAACATGTAGGTTACCATCATTTACTTTCTGAAGGGCCTTCCCTTTGAAAAGCAAATGATGGGAACCTAAGTAGCTGGGGAAGGGACGCGGGATGAGAATTTTTATACAGCTTTATTATTTTTTTTCAGTGTATGCAAAAGCATAACCGCTGCGGGTCACAGTGCTGGAAGCTCCAGGGGGAGACCGTACTGATATCCCCCTTCTTCAGGCGCGCCTTCACACACACTCCTCCATTCACTCGTATCGCAGAGACCTGGCTGGGATCGAACCAGCAACCTCTGAACCGTGAGGCAGCGCTCTTACCTGCGAGCCACAGGTCTCTTGCTGGAGCACCTGAAGGAACTAATATTTGACTGTTAATACCCGTGATTTCCCAATAAACAAGATGAAAGAAGCTCTATGTGGGATTTGAACCCACGTCGCCAGCAGGCTCGTCTTTCAAAAACATGTTTTTAATCCACTAAGCCATCATGGATTTCACGTTGTGGTTTGGCATTTGAGTGACTTTGTTGGATGAGATCGATTTAAAGTAAGCAATAGTGAGATTTGAACCAGGACTTTTTATTGTCTGAGAGTGAAGTCTTTAACCAGTGAGGCAGAGCGATTTTAGGTTTGTGCTTTTTTATTCTTAGGGTTGTTTAGATTTAGGCAGGTTTAGGCTGAGTAAAAGATTTAATCGCTTCAATGGGATTTGAACACGTGTCTGTTGTAGAACCGTGGTTCAAAGTCACATGTTCAGCCAACACACCACTGGGCTTCAGCTAAAACCTGTGGTTTTCTAAGTTTTTATCTAGTTTTAATCTAATTTTAAGTGACTCAAATAAGTTTAAAACTTGCTAGATTTGATTCAGTACTGTCACACCCAAAGATGAACAATCCTCTGTACCACAGAGACTGTGTCTAAGGCATTCTTATTTTTTGGTCTTTTACATAAGCATTTATTACTATCAGTTAAATAGTCTGTAATTTAAACCTCAACACTTGCAAAGTGCACCAAATTAGTATTTTCTAAACAAGTATTGTTATAAACATAAAAATATAAAACATATTCTGGTTATTGCTTTCGTTAAGTTTAAATATTACCGGACGAAGACAGTAGTTTCACCAAACATTAGCTGTGTCCCAATTCAAAGACCACATGAATGTATACTTTGAATTTAAGTATTGGATTTCGACTTGAATATTGTAATGCTGAAAAAATATAAAGCGATTAAATGACTTATATCTTACCAAAATGTGATTTTATGTTGCTTATTGTATTATTGATTATTATGTACATAAATGGACCATGGTGAACATATTTAAACAGGTTTTCAACCCTGTTTAGTTTTATGCAGCTGCATATTAACAGTTCACTTACGGCAGCCTTAATATGGTTCACAGTTGTAGCAACTGTTTGTTAATATTCTAGCAATAAACTTTGTTCGTTTCATCTGATAAATAACAAAGTGTGGAGTGTAATGAAATACATTCCTTGAGTATTCACATACAAATGAGAAGAAGGCTACTGAGTTATGTATTTATTTTTTCACACAGGACAGCTACAATACAAAAACACGGTCCTTTACACTATCATGCACTGTTGTACAGTAAAGTGCCCAACACTAGGCCTATATAAAGTATTTTAAATGTAACAACCTTGAACATATTCAGAAGTAAAATGCAACTGTGGTGCAGCAGTGATATTAATGAAAAACCATCATATATGAAGTTTTTTTCTGCAGAATACATAAGCTACTTTTACTCTTCACACCTTAAGTACATTACAGTATGAAGGATAACACTTCAGGTTTTCAATGCATACATTTTTTCCTCAATGCACTAATAGTAGCTACTGAAAGTACTCTCTCTGGCAGCCCGTCCAGGTCCAGCAGCAGCACCAGGGTCTCACTGCTCAGCTGAATGAAAGTGTACATACAAAAGTTTTATGTATTGTTAATAAAATTTTGATGTTGTTTTTCTGATGTTATATTGAAGTTATTTTGCAATTAGTTGTAAAAAGTGCTTTTAATATAGAACAATTTATTTTCATGTGCAAATGTTATTCAGAGGCAAAAAAAAATTGTATAGAAGAATTTCTGTCATTTACAAATTATAACTTGCTTTGCAAAAATTAACAATTTCCAGAACTACATCTTGTCTTTTATTTACAAGTTTCAACTAAACCAATGCACGGAAATGACTGCTTCATTTACAAATAACTTAAATTACAAAAGTAATAAACAACTTCATTCATTTCATTTTCAAGTTTCCCAGAAGCACCATTTTCTCCAGAACTGTCCTAAAAGAAGAGAAAATGGAAAGAAAACTATTAAGACAGGGCTGCAATCTTAAGGTTAGAAAATATGACAGAAGGACGTGCATACAAAATACTTCAGAAATCATATTTCTGGATCATCAAGTTTGCCTAAAACATTTCTGGACATATCTTGCAACAAAATAAATAATAAAATAAAAAATGGAATAAAATAAAAACACAAGTGAAAGACTTGTCTGATTATTAAGTAGCCTTATAGGCTTGTCCTATTGTTGTGGGCATTATATATGGGTGAGGGCTAATTGTTGTGAACACAAGCAGTCCTAGTGGATATATTACAGATCCACAATGGCTGAGTTTTTGTCTCAAGTCCAGGAATGATAAAATTCAGCCCTCAATTTCATAAATACAAGAACTTTTGCTTCAGACCACCTAACAAATGAATCTGATCACATTTTTTAAGACTCCTGACTTTTAACATGTGTTTCACTAGCTATTTGGGTACATTAAAACACAATACTTACATTTCTAAGTGTATTCATCGGCCGCCACAGAACCATCACCCGCTGTTTTGTTTGAATAAAAGTCCCGTCGCCACCGCTGCGCTATGAATTCTGGGATAGGATGGACTGCAAAGGATCCATCTGATGTATCCTTCATTTGCCTGAGAAACGGAGGGCGCATTTTTAGTCGCGTTCGAATTGCAATCGGCCTTCAAACGCAGCCTTCCATAGACATCATATGCAGCCTTCGGAGGATGCATCCTGACTTGGGACGGTCTTTGTCGCGCCGCCGTGACGCAATCGGCCTTCAAAGGACGTAGCCATAAAAAAAAAAAAAAAAAAAAAAAAAAAAAGGACGAGACAAATAAGCAACCGCAGCTTCAAAAACAAGCCCAAAACGAGCCTAATATTTTTTTTATAATTTATTATCATCAATATTATTTATTATCAATTATTTATTTCCAATAGCTGAGCCTGCAACATATTAAACTGAAATTACCCCTTTATCTGAAAAGCAAAAACATAAGTTATTTTACAAAAATCAGCAAACTGCAACAAAACATGGAACAAAACTCATCTCCAGTCACCTGTGAGCAGAGTAGGAATGGAGAGATGGAAAAGGCCAAATATAAAATACAAAAAAACAAATATACTCTTAGTATTAGTAGGCCTACTATATACTATAGGCCTACTTGTTTTTATTACAGTGATAACAAACCATTAATACAAAACATTGCCTTATAAAGGAAAGAAAGTCATCCCACTCCTCTACATCTACTGTACTATCATTGCTTGGATTAGCTACAGCGTCACGCACATTCTTTTTGAATGTGATTTTTCTCCAATTCCTCATTGAAGAAAAATCACGTTAAAAAAAGGCGTCTGAGAAGGGGGCAGAATATTTGGCAAATTATGCTTCAGCGCTTATATATTTGCACTGATTGGCTATTAACTGTGAGCAGACAGAGTGTCAGTCAATGCATTGGCGAATACAGTGAACATAAATGAAAAGAAACGAAGTTGCTTGTCAGGTTTTTCCTAACAAGCAACCATATTTTATAAAATAAGCCCAAAAAAACGCAACCCGCAACCCGGGATTTTTTCACGTAACTTTACAAAAAAAGAAGCCCAAAGTTGCGTATAATACGCAGACTTGGCAACTATGGACGTAGCACATGAATTGGGACGCAGCTATTGTGTCTCTTGCTAAAGGGGCTTTTACCCACCTTATTCCGGATGAATATCTACTCATGTTCAGCACAACGCCCTTAATGCAAGCCAAGCATTGAAGAGTAAACACTAGAGACAGATTTCATTTATACCCTTAGCTACTCACACTCTTCAATACAATAGAACAACACAATATGTTAATTAAAATAATAGTAGCCTATAGAAATTGTGGATGGATAAATTTGCACTTATTTGTACAAATGTAGAAAATGTTAATATAAATAACTTTGATACAATGGTGTTATCTGCAATGTCATATTGTGAACTTAAATATAAACTTTGATAGTGTTACCTGCAAACATCTAAATATAAATGACTTTGATACCTGCAATGCAAACATGTAAATTGTCCTGGCAATATTCCATTTCAATTAAAGGTAAGAGACAAAAGTCTTTTGAATTTTTATTTTCCTGCTGGAAAAAGTCTACATTCATACAGTCATTCAGGGTTGGCTGTAGAACACCCCAACTCAGCATTTATACCCTTCATCAAATCATAATCCAACCCTTCATCAAATCTTGATGCTTTGATCTCATCCAGTCATAATGCATATTCAACATATGTCCATTTAAGGTGCCTAACTATGTCCTCCAGATGCGTTTCTAAGAACTTAATGCAAATCATTTTCTAAGTAGCCAGGACGTCTAAGAAACTAAAATAACATTTCTGTCTCACACACTTGTCTTGCACACATACACAAATAGATTTCATGTTATCTCTCAGCTCATCAAAAACTCAAGCATACTGAAGCACTAAGATAGTCTAAAGCACAGAGATAGTCTAAAGAACACTCTTTAGTACAGTGAAGCAAATAATACTAATAATAATATTAATATTTCAGATAGAAATAAAATTTCCTCCACACAAATATAATTGACATTGATACCTGCAATGCAAACATGTAAATATAAATGACTTTGATACCTGCTTTGATAATGCAAACGTGTCTGTTAGAATAAAAGTATTCTATTTGCCGAGATCCGAAATATAAGTTCTGGTTGGGCTACCAAGCAAAGGAGAGCAGGTACCCAGGACCAAAGAATGAGACACAAATGGTGCACTTCATTCTAAGCTCAACTTTATTATACATGGTGCTGCATATATATAGCATAAGCAGAAGTGAAAGTCAGTCTGGAAAATAAAAGCTGGACAAGCATAATAACCTCATTTCAATAATCAGATACACGTGTCATTGACTAATGTTTATAGTCTAGAATACATCCAGAGAAGGCAGGCACACAATGTTCCTAGACATTCGTGGGGTCAAACAGAATCTCACAATGTCAGACATGACTGATACCTGCACTGGCAATGCAATCATGTAAATATAAATGACTCTGATACCTTCACTACGGTAATGCAAACATGTAAATATAACATGTATATATAAGTAAATCTGATAAAGTCTTAAACATTTCCTGTACAACACTGTTGTGTCTATAAAAAAAACTCTACGTTTTCTATGGACAAACAAGCAGACAGATGGGTCAAGTGGCAGATGTGGCGGCGATGGGGCATCTTGATGGTGAATAATGTTGCAGGTTGTTTCTGCTGGTATGACAACACACTCCCAGCCTAAACCTTTCCAAACGCGGAATCCACCAGTGAATTCTCACTGAACATCCTAAACTGTGGTGAACAAAAGGGATGTAGTGCTGACAAAGACCTAATACAGCTCGGCCAGGGTCAGGCAGCTCACTGGAGACACCACTGTAAAGGGTACTCCTGAAATAAAAACAAAAAAATATATTTAAGTAAATTCCTTCATTTTTATTCTGTTGTCTGACCTTCGATATTTTACATTATATTAATTTCTACATTATATTCATCATTATAGTATTATGCAATGTATTTGTATGTTTAGAAAAAACTAGTGCTCGTAATGCTCTTAAATGCCTCTTCAAATCAATTTCAGGCAAATACTGTTCGGTAATTTTAAGATTAAAAAAAGTTAATTTTTGACACTGGTAGTGGGACAGTCCACATAGCCTACTGTGTTATAGCTAGGTCTGATCTCATACTGTAGGTATTCTTCAGAAATTATGAGTTAAGAAAAAAATGTTGTTCGTTAGTTTATGTAAAGTACTATTTTGATGAATTTGCAAAGTATAGTAGGTAAATTCAGCAGTCAATTTTTTTTCAGAATAATTACTATTGTCCACAAAAATGCTGTATTACTTACCGTTCATCCAGAAATCCTATGCATCACTGGGACTCATTCACAGTAATCCAGGGAAGCACTTTTAAAAAGTGAGTGTAAAATATCACCGTCTCCGGTGACTTCTCCACTGTAATGCCGCAAAAATGGCTTCCGGCACTGCACCGGATGTAACTGAGCTGGCTGAAGCTTGGAGAGGGTGGACGAATACTAGAATTGCGACACTCCCAAAGACTTTTATAAGAACTGAGAAATGTGGATTGAAGCCCATTCATTTTAGTTTTTCTCAAGCACACTTGCCAGAATGTTGAAGAAATTACATCATTTTTTTTTGACATTTTAACGCATCTTGACCTCTTGGAAATGAAGCGCATTATAATTAATGCTTATCGTTATAGATAAAAGAGAATTATACTATAATTGCAGTTAGGTAATGTGGTTATAGGTAACGATTCTTTCTGCAATCTTTCTCTCCCTGTAGGAGGTTGAATGAGTTTCAATAATGAAGACTTCCTATTGAAGGCAGTAATACAATGCAATAAAGAGTTTCGCTGAATGCAACCTTTTACTTGTGGTTTTTTTTTTTTACTTTTTTTTTATTAGGTTAAATTCCCTATTTGCTAGCCTTTTGTAATATAAACTTATATGGTTATATGAATATCACAAAATAACACTGGGATGTTAGTAATTAATCTTGTTAAATTAAACATTTTAAAAAATCTATATCTAAAAAATCGCTATAATATATATATATATATATATATATATATATATATATATATATATATATATATATATATATATATATATATATATATATATATATATATTTATATATGTGTGTGTGTGTATTTCAAAGCACACCACTTTATTTTGAAACCGCACTTACTGCATCGTTTTTCTACACCTTTCTGTACTTTAAATTAGAAAATGAAATAATTATTAAATGAATAATCATACACATCATAATTGTATGATAAAGTGATTAAAGTATGAGTGATCTGATCTTGTGGTAAATGTTCTAACACATTAAATGTTTCTGCAATAACAAAGAACCAAAGAAGCTTGAAACACAGAACAAGTCATTTACAATATGTATTAAGTGACACAAAGGCCTTTCCAGTAAACTTTCCAGTCATGTATTTCTAAATACAAATATATATTTATATTTTACATTATGCAACAACATTCAGAAGTACTTCAAATAGTAAAAAAACATTTTAAAACTATACTTACAAAATAACATTGCAAAATGGCTGCAATCAAAGACATACAGTCACATACTGTGTATATTACAAACAATAATTCCCTTAAAAAAATAAACTTTCCATTTAACTCTCAATAACAATAAAAAACTAAAATAAACATTCAACATTGTCATCAACAGAGAGCTGCCACACATTTCAGCTACAGCTATTATGTGTAAACATATTAAAGTAAATATAAGCAATAATTAAGCAACTTGGACACATGTTAGCTACTTAGTGATTTCGTAAGCTTTTGATGAAAATATGGTTTTCTTAAGTGACCTGTCTCTCTTTCACTGCTGTATAATAGCTTGGCTCTGTGAGTCAAATGGTTTCTTAGTGCACTCATATTTGACTTTAAGAGGTCCTGAGGTTTCTGTGGGGTTTTCTTCTGTGGTGAGGCCTCCTGTGGTGACCTGGGAGGACAAGTCTTCTTTGTTTTAGGTATGAAGGTGCTACTCCATTGGTTGTGAACTTTTTGTTTAGCAGAAAGCACATCGGCATAGTCTTTGCAATCAGAGACTGTTAAGGTAGCAGGGGCTGAAAAATGCCGCTCTGGGGCATAGTACTGCTTTTCTGTTTTGGACCCATATAAATCAAATCTCACTTTTTTTGGTTCAGTTCTTTTCATTTTATTCACTAACAGAATACCATGCAGCTCCAGCTTCTTTTCGGATCCGTGGGGTGGTGTGTCACTTGATTGACCAGACACTTTCTCTGTCACTGTCTGGAGGTTTTCTCTATGGTTTGTTGAGGTTCTGTCAGGATTATCTCGTCTTTCTTTCCTGTGTTCTTTGAATTTATTCACTTTACTGCAGTTCTGACTCTGACCACTACGGCGTTTGTTTGCAGATACACCAGGTTGATTTTTCTTTTGTGGCCAGTTCTTTTTAACTATAATATCTGGAGTGAAAAGCACATAATCATCAGAACCAGTACTAGTGCTACCAGATTTTAGCTTATGCTTGGAAAATGCAATTTTCTTTGGAAATGGTTTGCTGCATTGCGTGAACGATTTGGGCTTGGGTACTCTAATTTTCTCAGTTTTTTCATTTTTCTGCTTATTTGGTTGAATCTTGGTTAGCTCCCGTTCAGCTGAGCCCTGATTTTCAGACATCGTCTCAGTCACTGATTTTACCATACTGTCAATTTTTTGTCTTGCAAGTCCTTTATCTGCAGTGCAGTCCTCTGCTGAAGTAACAGTTGGCTCCTTGATTTCTAGTTTAAGACATGGTGGATTACAATTTTGTCCTTTTGATTCTCTCATGCAGTCACTTTTTTGACCTATCAGTCCTTCATCTGCAATGCATGACTTTTGTAAAGCAAAATTTGACTCCTTGACTTTCAGTTCAAGAGATGGTGAACAAAGATTTTGTCCCATTTTTGATTTTGCCTCAGTGTCTCTTTTAAGTCCTTTCAGTCCTTCATCTGCAACGCATTCCTCTGGAAAAGAAACTTTTGGCATCTTGACTTCTAGTTCAAGAGATGGCAGACTACATTTTTGTCTCAGTTCTGATTGTATTACACTGTCACTTTTTTGTCCTTCATCTGCAATGCATTCTGTTGTCAAAGCAACTGTTGGCTCCTTGATTTCTAGTTCAAGAGATGGTGGACTACGTTTTTTTACCAGTTCTGATTTTAACATACTGACTCTTTTTTGTCCCGTCACTCCTTCCTCTACAATGCATGTCTCCAGTGGAGAAACATTTGGCTTCTTGAATTTCAGTTCAAGAGACGGCGGACTACAATTGTGTCCCTGTTCTGATTTTACCAAAACCACACTCTTTTGTCCTGCCAGTCCTTCATCCGCAATACATTCTTCATTGGGTGCATTTAACTCCTTGACTTCTATTTTAAGAGATGGTGGACCACAATTTCCCCCCAGGTCTGATTTTACCAGACAATCATTTTTTTGTCCTTTCAGTCCTTCATATGCAATGCATTCCTTTGTTGAAGCCACATTTGGCTCATTGACTTCCAACTTGAGACATGGCAGACTATCATTTTGACCAAGTCCATTTGATTTAGCAGCAGAGCCCAGAAGATTAACCTCATCTGTCATAGGAGAGCATGGCTCCTCTTCTAGCTCAAACATTGGTGCTTGTTCCCAACACTGGAGGCAGAAAAGATCAGCATCACTGTCCGTCTTTGTCACATTAGTGGAACTGGATTTCACAATTTGGGTACCACAGCGAGAGCAAGTATGTGCTTTGTTGTACTCCTGGTTAAGTTGACTGGGTGCATCAAAGCACACTATAAGATCTGGGCACTTAAAGTTGGATTGGGATTTGGTACATTCAGGTTCCTTTTCAAGCTGTTGAAAAAATGTTTTAGCATCTTCAGATGATAGCACCGTGATTCCCATAAACAAGGAATCATCACTTGAATTTTCATCAGTAGATTTATTTTCCACCGCACATATGTCTGCGGAGTTACTAGGAGTGTCCATATTGTCTGGATTCTCATTATCAGAGATGTTTTCCACTTGCCAGGTGTTTGAGGAATTAAGAAGAACATCTTTATTTCCAGAATTTTCATCATCAGAAATATCCTCTACCAGCCAGGTGTCTGAGGAGTTATTCAGAGCCTCTTTATTGCCTGTATTTTCATCATCAGAAATATCTTCTACAAGCCAGGTGTCTGAGGTGTTATTAAGAGCCTCCTTGTTGCCTGTATTTTCATCATCAGAAATATCTTCTACAAGACAGGTGTCTGAGGAGCTATTCAGAGCCTCTTTACTGCCTGTATTTTCATCATCAGAAATATCTTCTACCTGCCATGTATCCATGGAGCTACAATGAGTCTCAGTAGAGAAAGACACCACAGAGATTTTTACACCATCTGAAACAATGTCTCCAGGACTCAGAGAAAGTGAATCTGAAACATTATCACGTGTTTGCTTGTGATCTTGTCTGAATACTTCTTTTGCATTGCTGAGGTCTGTAAGTTTCTCTGTAGAACTTTCAGCTGAAGGTGTGATGTCTAAAGGTGTTATGTTAAAAATTTGGTTTTGATTGATGTCCTCTTGCTTCTTGAATGTTTCTTTCTCACTTTCTTTTCTCAGCACTACATACGAATGCCCATTGTTTTCCACAGCCACTTCCCCCCTGTCAGTTCCCGTCTTTTGTATGAAAAGATCTGTTGGACTGCAAGTGTCTGGATTTACACTTTTCTCTTTGGATGAAACCTCAGGTTTGTCTGTGAGGGAATTCACACCTAAACTTGCTGAAGCGACAACAGTGTTATCTGAAAATGACAGTGATGTTGCCTTATACACAGTTATGTCATCCAACAGTGGTTCTGAAAGCACCTTTTCAATATCAGCTGGCTGTCCATCAACATTTAACCAAGAAGATCTGAACTCCTCTGACCATGAATACGTCTCATGTTTGAGAATGTCGCAATGAGCTAGCTTCTTCAGGTTTTCAGTTTCGATGCTTTTAAATACCACAGACCCATAATCCTTTGCATATTCTATGGATAACTGCAGTGCCTCTCTAAATGATTTCAAAGGCTCCAACATATTGGAAGCTTTCCCGTTCCAGTAGAGTTTCAAGATCCTTTGTAAAATGCTCTGAGATTTCTCAGGATATCCGGCCGATAACTCTGTCATCTCTATAGACTTCACTAACTCCATCAGTTTCTCCAGTGTGTACTCAATCACTGGCACACTGGACAAGTCAAATGAAGGATCATCTGAATCACAGTCACTTTGCTGCACATCATTTTGACATTCAACTGGGCTAGCAGAGCTTGTATCAGGGTCTGCCATGTTGCCTGCAGTCACATTTTCAAGGCTTTTGTTGTCCTGTTGAGCCATTTGTGAGGAGGATTCAGACAGCTTGTCATTTACAGTTTTTTGTTGGTTAGATTCTTCAACATGTGACCAAACAGAATCAATCTTTAACAGTGGACTGTCAGCTTTTTTTGGGCTGGTATCAGCCATTGGTGCAGCTTTTGAGATGTGGTGGGAAATGGGTGGAACGATGGCAATGGCCTTGTGAGTTTGCTGAGCAGCTTTCTGTGATGCAAAGACCATTTCAAGACAGTCTGCTGGGTTCGTACTGTACTCTATGTTGTGTTGGCTCGTTCCTTTAAGTCTGTTCTCATTGCTACTTGTCTGATGGGTACCAGGTTGGGCAGATTGCACCCCACAATTACTTATGTCTTTGGACACTATTGTTTCTTTGTTCTGACAGTCTCTCTGAAACACAACATACTTCATTCTTTTACTGGGCGGTTCAACTGTACATTGTTCTCTTGGTTCAGAAAAAGGTTCCTTTGAGTGATTGTCAGTCCTTTTGGTTGCACAAACTTCGGACTGTTCTGGACGAGTGTTCTGCTGAGCAATTTCATCTGATTGCCGATTATTTGCTTGTTTACTGTCATTTGAACACAGTAATCTATATATTACTGAGTCAGCGTAAACTGACAAGTTAAACTCAGTTCTAGATTGGGACTGAAGCTGGACTACACTGGCCTGTGTCATTTGAGAAGTCTGATTAGTTTTATATGTCTCATTGCTTGTGCCCTGAGACTGATGTTCAGCATTTTGATTATTCTGAGACTGGGTCGCAGATACAATTGGACCTGCATTTGACCCCAGTTCTGGCTGGTTCTGGTTAACAGGACTTTGGTTTATGTTATTGGAAGGTAATGAAACATTGCTCTGTGCTCCAGAAGGTGGTGTCGTAGAGTTGCATGAGGTATGATTGGCCTCAGTTCTCCTCTGAGATTTTTGGGGGACTCCACTGTTATGGGCCCGAGAAGAGTATTGTGTGTGGCGTCTTCGTTTTTTGCCTGAATATTGTCTAGAGAACCCTTGTTGTTGTTGTCGATGATGATGGTGATGGTGATGATGAAGAGGAACCATTCTAGGAGACTGAAGTTGTTGCTGGTTGTTCATGGAACAAGAGCTGCCATTGTTGGAAATGTGTGAACTCCAACCCCTGCTGTTACCCACAGAGCTGCCATGGTACATTTGAGCTTGACTACAGCCTGTGTTTCTGTAGTTCTGTGGAGAGGAATCATGACATTGCCAGTGCTGCTGTGTGTTGGAGGCTGCAAATGGGTATTGGGGATGGATCTGGTTTGTCCGTTTCAACCAATTATATCCATCTGATTTTGGTTGAAAAGCAGAAGGGTCCACACTGCCTGAGCAAGTGCTCCACTGATTTGCAGTCTCTTGTTGTCCATTGGAAAATCTTGTCTGTAATGTGTTTTGAAGTTGGGGGATGTGCTGTACCTGGAACGCATTGGGTTGATCATTCTTGACAGCATGGTACTTAGATGGGAATTGTTCCTGGTACTGAGGTTGATGCCATTTTTGGTACTGAGGAGGAAGTCGTTCTTGGTATTGAGGTGGAGGCCAATCTTGGTGCCTTGTTGAAGGATGCTGATTTGAACTCCATGTGTATCCCTGCATGGTAATGGTTCCTCAGTGGCTGCTGCTGTCGCTCTTATGCTGAGTTATTCAATAAGGGTTCTAAACAAAAAATACAGAAATTAGGTTACATAAAATTTGAAAATCTAAGAAATAACCTAGAAGTCAAATCAAGTCACCTTTATTTCTATAGTGCTTTATACAATACAGATTGTGTCAAAACAGCTTCACAGTGATTAACAAGAAAATAACAGAATCAATTAGGGTAAACAACTAAAGATGAAGTGTCCTAGCATAATATGCAAAGATGTATATGAATATGGATGTCATTATTTTTGTGTTATGTTTCCTTAGAATTTCACACATTCTGCACAAAGTACTAGATGTTCTTTTGCTGCAAAGGTTTGCAAAAATGAGATCAGATGCAGCATCAAAAGGTCACGTCAACTCAGTCACAGGGTGCATGACATTGAAATGTACATGATGTAGGGGCTTACCCTTATTTTATCTGATTAGTGCAAGGGTATAAAGAGTGTTTAGATCTCATAAGTGTTACACTTTCTGCTTTGTATGCTCAAGGGGCCTTTTTGTTCATTGCTTCGGTGACAAGATACTATGCTCAGATTTTGGAAATTGTATTCACCTCCCCACAAACAAAGTTTGATTCGCATTTTGTTTAAATGTATTATTGATTTGTCATTCAGTTATTCAATATTAAATAAAAGTTAGCTTTTTATCTTCATCTGACTGGATCTCAAAGCATCACACTAAATTACACATTCCATCTTTAACAAACATATTTTAGTCAATGTATGCAATCTCAGTAGATGTTTATTTAATGAGATGTTGGACCTAAAATGAGAGTTCACTTCATTCATCTTTAAATTTCAATTCACATTTAAATGTGATCTATAATGGGATTTTTTTTCTAAATCCAGGCTATGATATCTCTGCAACCTTAAAATATCACCAAAAATAAATGTCACTAAATGTATGACAATAAAGGAATGACAGCCCTAAACTCATAAAAGAGAAAAAAATGTAATAGTACAAAGCAAAAATATTTAGTATAGGGTGTAACTTGGTGCCCCTTTCCATTGCACATATGCTTACTTACACACAGCTGTTGCAACCAACCCTCAAACACTGACAGCTGTTGTTCATAGTTCATAGGTTCCCTGAATTCCTATTTATTCTGAGCTGTGACCAGTCATGACCTTAAATGAGGTCTAACTACAGTTCAGTGTTCATTTTTAGTACAGTGTGTGGCTTCTGCTCTTATGTCATGTGAAAGTGAAAGCTCATAAAAGAAACCTATTTAATTCCATATTATATGCAGACTACAAGCATCCTCATCTCAACTGCATTTTAGCAATTATTGCAAAACAACCTCTTTTATCCTGTATTCTTTCATTTATTTTTATTAATAAGTTAAGTACTTATTTTTAAATTACTAGTAGGCCTAAGTATATGGTGACAAGTAATGCCAAAGAAGCCAATTAGTAGCACCTATATTTTAGGGGGCCTTGGGCCTATTATTATGAAAAAAAAGAATTATGTTTTAATAAATTTAAAAATGTAATGTATTTATTATTGTCATGGTAAAAACGAATTTTCAGCAGCCATTACTCCTGTCTTGAGTATGTATCATGATGTGTCCAAAATAAAAAAAATTAATCGCTAAAAGTATGTATTTGCAGGTTTGGTTTAAATGAACCGAATGGGACGCTCTTTCCTTTCTCTGTGTTAAAAATATCCCATTCTACTCCTAAACAATTCGGAGCATGGATGACTTGTCATCAGATTGACCAAAAGAACTGACTTAAACAACTGAATCATGTTTTGTTAGTTTTAAATAGCCAATTAACCCAATGGAACACAAGGCATGGTTACAATATTGTCATATTTCTCAGCTCATTTAATTCATCAGTTAAATTTTAAGTGTGAGATTTAAAAGCAGAACACTCTGTGCCTGCTGTTTTACTCCTACCTGACTAAACATATTGTAAAAAGACATAACACAACCATCATAAGACATACTACCTCCATATACATATTCTTATCCCCCAATAACACTCCTACTTCACAATACATAGAGTCAAATATATATAGAATCATCGTTTCTTGACTCTATATATATATGCATCGCATAAACCAATAAACTGAACCTAGATTGACCCACACCACTTGTGTCTGTTTCATTTCTGAGCTCCCGGGTATACCTGTCTCTGCTCCACAGCCCAACAGGATAATCAGATAACCCCTTCAGATCTCTATGATTAGTTAAAATACATTTATTTTAACACATAGGTTCATTCGTGTGACGGACAATGCTGCTTGCAGGGATTCACCATTCCCCCTCTGTCCACCCTGTTACCTCAATGTTTTTGTGATATTACTAAAATAAGTTTAACAAATGCTATGCATATATTTGTGGTTACTTGTATGGAATGAAATTGTAAAATGAAATGTTGAAATGGTTCCAAATTTCCATTTAAATGTATTTTTATTCTAAAAGAAATTTGTTGAAATTATGCTGTGTCTCAAAAATACAACAACTTTTTTCAAGATAATGCCGATTATGAACACTTAAAATAAGTGTTAAAATACATTTGCAGAGTGAAGAGAGGGATATTTTAGCTCTTAGAAAGTGTAAATATTAAAATAACTGTGCATTCAAAACACTTGTTAAATGAGATGAGAATGTCCTGTAACAGGGTGGACATTTGGTCCTTGCATCTCTGAGGGATTTTGTAAAAAATTATTAAAGAATAATATCCTGAGCTGGACCAATATATTTTTCTTATAGTGTAACAAGCCCTTCTCCAGATAAAATCATTACATCATGGAAAAAAATTGAATAAAATAAACAATTATGGAAAGTTACCAAGCTGAAATGGCACCGAATAGTAAGAATGGCACAGAAATCGCTTTCCCTTACATCTAATAAACACTTAACCTACTGCTTTTAATTAACTATTTACTATAGAATAATTTACTTGTTATCAAAATACGTCCTAGTTATATAAAACAGATACTAGTCTGTTAAAACTTCTTTTGCAACTTGCAAATGTAGGCTACTGTGTAGGCAATGCACAAATAATGGATGAAGAACAAGGCAAGAAATTTGTGCAGCGCACTAAAACAACAACTATGAATTAAAAGACAGAAATATTTCCGGAAAAACAAACTACGCGTTTTGAGCATCCTCTCACATCTATCTCGAGCAAGTTTTCAAATCTGTATAGACTAGTTCATTACTCACAATATACAGTTACATCTCCGCATCGATTCCGTGTCCGCTTTAGATCTCCAAACTTATTCTGTTCACAACAAAGATTTAATCCGCATGAGAATCCTGGAAACTCTTGGTTTTAACGCATCAAACTTGCAAAACGCGCATCCATTTCCGCTGTCAGCGGTTATGTGAGAGCAGATGAGACTCGCTTCGCCTTCTGAAGCTGCGGTTCAAGCCCATGCTGTGTAAATGCCAGAGCATAACAAAAGAAGAGCTGTCTTAAGACACACCCTCCGCCCACCACTTCAGAATTTAGTTTGTTCAGAATGGCTGTTAGTCATTTAGTTAGTGCTGTAGCTGTCCTCTGTAATAACCTGTGATGCATTAAAGCACAGGGGTGTGTGGTGAATCGACCTTTGAGAATTTACATATCCAAATATATCATATGCATTATGAAATATTTTATGAATTATTTTTTATATGTAATTTTAATATTAACACTGATATTGACATTACTATATACAATATTAACAATGTTATTAACATTATTATCTAACTAAGCATTAAGTTGAGTCTGTTTTATACAAGGAGCTTAAAATATTGAAGATATATGTGCCCTTTTATACTTTTTCTCTAAACAGCTGCCAGTAATAGGTATTATCTTAGTCCCTAAAGGGGGGAGGAAGGGTTGAGAAACCACAGACTAAAATTATTTCGAAGGTCATGATATGATTGGATTGATACTGAACTTTGAAACTTATGTTTGATTTAAAATAGCCCTTCTGTTCCTTGATGCAATGAACGACATTGTTGAACATAATGTTCTTTGTATCTTATAGGGGTATATAAAAAGGATACGTCTTGCATCCTCCCTTTACTTCTCCTATCTCCACGCTCTTGAAACTTCCTCTTTTTTAGCTTCACTCTTTGGGTGCACCTTAAACTTAAACTAGCCTCATAATGAATCAAATGTTGCATCATATGTTGTTTGTTGCATCATATGTGCCAACATGAACCTTTACTCAAACTTCTGATGATAGGAAACTACTGAGCTTGTTTGAATTTGCTTTAGATACAACAAGGCCTCTTTGTTTCCATTAAAATCTCCCTAAGGCAAAACCACAACACGATGAAGAATGAAGTTCTCTTTCTAATAATGCATCAGCAGCTGGTTTTATCAGCCACAATGCTGCAAATGATATATTATTAAACAACTAATGCCATATAAAGTGCATTTTCATGTCCATATCATATATTATTTTTTGACAAAAACCACAATTTAAATTTAGAGAGATCTTCATACTGAAATTAACATACCATGTGAAATATATATCTGTAGTGTGATTTTGATGCAACTGGCTCTTACTAAAGTTTTTATCATGTATGTGGTTTTCAGTTTAAGATTTAAAAATTTAGAAACAATATCCTCCACAAGTCTGCTCTGACTGTTTAGCATATAATCTACTGCATTCTCTTCGGCACTATGCACCAATGAGCTAAATTCATTATTAAGTTTATTAAGAAACGAGAGTGACTCTTGTACAATATACTTACTGTTGTAGCTGTAGAAAGTCTTCACCATTTTCCAAAAAATCTCTCAAGGCAAGAAGTTCCAGATGACATGTTTTCAGAGTTTATTTATCAGACAGTAAAGCCGAGAAGCCTGCAGAACATCTAACAATCACACTTGCAACTCACACTTTTATACAGCTCGTGACCAAATATTTTATCGCAGGTGCTCCTGTGCTCCTCCTTCTTTTTGGAATCTCCCCAATATTCCCATGTATCACAGTTATTTCATTAATCTTCTGGCCTGTTAATCATGCCATGCTTCCAATCAGATTAAGGATGTAAGTATAATATCTCTAAACATTGAATAAAAAGTGAACTTGCATAACCTCATTCGTATCTCTACATTTGATTGACATGCCAAACTCAAATTCCTTGTGTGTGTAAACATACTTGGTAATGAAGCTCTTTCTGACTTCTGTCTCTTCTCACAATGTCTTAAAATGTTGTGAATAATAATAAAAACGTACTATATTGTTTGTGCTGCAGTTGTCCCACCAGAAGTTCCTGGAGGATATCACACTAGTTTGCACATAAACACACAGTAGGCTACATGGCAAAAAAAAAAAAAAAAAAAAAATACAATTAAATGTCTACTCAAACCAAAGAAGTAAAATTAGCCTATTTCAAATTTCCTATATTGATGCAGACAATAGTCTTAATACATTTTAGCCTACTATTATTAATATATGTAGTTAATAGATTTTATTAAAGAAAATATTATTTTAAATGGAAGTTTACAAAAATTAGCAAGCACAAAAAAAGCAAAGAATTTGATACATTCTGATTTTTTGCGATTTTTATAGAATTTACAAATGCACGGGGGTTGGGAACTACATTCTTCAACAATTAGGTGGTGATTGCCTAAACAATCTGAGGTGACAACGAGGGGCAATTCGCACCAGGAGTGGCGCCCTTTTGGCTGTCAATTGCTCTTTAATATGTTTATGACTTGCAGCACGATCACCAAATTGACGGGTATTTTACACGATGCATAGATCTGCGCGATTAGTCTTATTCGCGATGCAAACATCAAAAACATGCGCTGAAGGCCTTCCCAAGCAGGTGTCCGTCCGCGTTCCGGGGGGAGGGGAGATACATCTCTTCCTCTCATATTATTTCACATTTATGTTGACTCTAAAAGAGCTCTTCTTTTGAGCTAGGTGTTTTCATCTTTAAAATAAATGTAAATTGATAGCTGCACTGTTTCTTCATTTAAGGTTACACTACAAATTTGTTATTTTGCACATGTTCAGGGATAAATGATTTGATTTTATGTCTTCATCTTTTGTGTACCCTCTGGTGGGCAACATCCAGGATGATGGTGTTGCTTTTGCTTTATATGCAACGTATAAACAAACTGCTCAGTGAAGATTTGGGACCTGACTCTGTTCATGTAACAGTTCTTCCCACAGCTGTGCAGACCATTGCTGACTGAAATGCAATTCTTTCTTAGAACAAGAGAAATCTAAATCTTTTATGCACATTTCCAATGTTGTTATACTTTTATTTTTCCATATACATTTATATATTATTACTCATTATTAATAAGTAAGTGCTGTATTTCCTTTAAGAAATATCCAAAAACACTTACTAATGTAGGTCCTTCCCTGAACAGCAGCACGCTTTGGTTATCCTTCTCAGTCTCTGGACTTTTCCCGGTTCACAGGAAGAACCCCATGCGGACGAGCACCCAACTGTTAAAATATATAGTTTGAGAAGGTTGAGCAATGGAGCACAGAAGTGGGTACCAGGGACCAAGAATGACACTGACACAGGAAGTGTAGTTCGCTCATGGTTCAAGTCTTTATTGTGAGTGGCTTATATATAAGTAACAGGGGAAGTGAAACTATTAACTCAAACAAACAGGAAATGGAATGAGACGCAAAGGAAAATGGCTAAATAAATCATGTCTTGTGATTGTTGTGTAAGCCGGAGCATACAAAGGGGTAAAGAAGGTCACAGTTATTCTTTATGATTCTTTTTATTGGCATTCTTCATATTCATAGTAATGTTACTTATACTTTAATTATTACTTATTTAATTTATATTCACATTCCGTAGACATAGTAGGCCTATATTCTTGGTGTTGTTTTTTGCATAAGAATGTTTTTGTAATATGTTGGAAACCTGTTCAAAATATTTTCTATAGGGAGACCGTTGTCTGAAGTCGTATTTTGTGGTACTAGACGTTCTTTCTAAACCTGGTATTTGCAAGATGATGTATAAAGAATCCCAGCTACGCTGTTTCTGCTTGCAGGGGGTCAAAACCACAACTCATATGGCTATATTTACCTGATTTACCTATTGTATTTCACAGGTCATGCCTATGTGACCTAGTCCTGACCCAGCCTGGCGGTGGGGGTGGGGGGTGTATAGCAAGATTTAGATTAGTGACACAATGTATAAATCAGTTCTCCTGCCTATATGTAACTCACCTACTCAGTTTAGAATTGTTATTCAAATAAATTACAATTTCTTTGAAAGACTTTGTTTGCTTGGATCTCATCGCACCAGCCACTTGAATCGAAAAGTAAAACTGACACATCCTTCATTAAAAAAAAGCTGTAAGTGATTCATCAGTGTAACTGCTGCATGGAGAAAAAAAGTGACAAAATCTGTTAAAGGGGTGTTAGTCATCTTTATTTTACTGCAAGTTGCTCATACAATTTGAGTGACAGGACACTGTTCTTTCTGATCCAGGAACAGTGTTTGAAACATGTGGTCGTAAAACTTGGGATGATAACGACAGGCCCGCTCACAGTCTGGGCAAAAATTCACCTCCAGTATTTGAGGCTGCATCACACGCTCTCCTGAAAAAAAAAAGGCTGGATCAATGTGATTTATAAAGTTTAACAGATGTTATTCCTTTGTGTTTTTTTACTGGTAAGTATGTTATGGAAGTCGTTTCTGCCACTGAATAAAAAAAATAAAGGTAAGTGTGAATTTTTTCATCTCACAATTCAGATTTTTTTCCCTCATTATTTTGAGATCTATGAATCCTAAGTTTTTTTTCTTTGAATTCTAAGTTTAAAAGAAAGAATTCTCACTTTTTTTCCGCTACAGAAAAAAAGGCAATTGCTACTTTTTATCTCACAATTCTGACTTTTTTTTTCTCTTGCAATTGTGAGTCAATATCAGAAGTTCAAGTCAGAATGGTGAGATAAAAAGTTGCGAATGCTTTTATTTTTTATCCCGTTGCTGAAACAAGCTTTAATAGTACGTTCTACGTCTTATATCATGACACGTTCTTGCTCTGTTTTTGATTTGGGTCAACGTGTTTTGTTTTTTTAACTTATCTCCCAAACAAAATCCAAGTAAAATAAACTCCCAAATTCATAAATCATGTATAATAGATAATATATAATTCGACATTTTACAATCTACAGTATATACCATCTGTCATCTGGTCCCATTTGAGCATGAGGTCAATGGCGTATATGGCTCTGGAGGAGGGGTATGCACAGATCCCATATGGAGCAGGGCGGCAGGAAGCTGCTTGGAAGAGCTCTGAAAATGCTTTAAAGATATCCGCCTGCAACAAACAACATTTAAAATGACAACACATTGTGAAGCTTTTTAGATTACAATGAGAGTGCTAACCATAGACGTTTCTCTGTTTGTATGTGTACAAGATAAGCAAGAACAAAAAATGACAACTTTTGAGGTCTGGGACATGTCATCTAGTGACAAATGGATACTTTCACATACTGGATACTATCCAGTGACACCCGACTCTGAGGAAACTTATGCAGGAGGATCATGGGTGTGCATGGTGAGATTTAGTTTAGTTTTGTTTAACCTTTAATATTTAAATAAAACAATTAGGGTTATTATAAGATTAAAATTTAAAGAAATATAGTTTATATACATAACAGTTTTTCCACAGCTGCTTTCGCACCTCCCTTGATTCACCCTTAACATCTGCAAATCAGTGCATTTCTCAAAACTATCTACACAAACAACACAACACAATGGATTACCTGCAAAAGCCTGTAACCTACACAAAATCCACAGTTCATCTCACAAAAGTATTTATGTCAATGAATATATGACAAAATGACACAGTAGTGGCCCTTTGTTTTAATCAGTCCTTGGCCTTTTCTGCTTCTTCCACTTTTTTGTTTCCCTAGCCTTCTACCACACATCCTTACTTCTCTTCTTTGTCCTGGCTGTTGACCCTCTTTGTTCCCTCTTATTGTTCTTTCATTGTCAGAAATTGTAACACTGTGTTGTGCTCTGACTATATATGCTGGCCAAATTAAGCTCTATGAGATGATAAAGAATTGGTTCATCATTGGTTGATCTAATGTTTTACATTTCCTTTCATAAGTGAAATTCAAGATTCATCTGCACAAGTCATCAATTCAGGACATAGTTACAAAAAGTCTAATTGAAATGAATAGAAAACGCATTTAATGACTTGCACAAATAACTGAAACCAGTATAATATATTTTGATCAACAAGACATGTAGGAAACTGACAATGTAGGAAAGAGCAGATATTAGTACATAATCATCTGCATGAATGCATCAAAGCATTTTCAATTTGTTCAAAAGAAGAAGAAATTGCTTTTATGATGTGCACAAGTGCACGAGGTTTAAGGTGCACCCAGCTAATCTACCGAGTGAAGCCGAAAAGGAGAAGTTTCACGAGAGTGAAGAGAGAAGAAAAGGAGAGAAGAATAAAGAGTGTAAAGAAGACTCTTCCTTTTATACCCCTGCAGACACAAAGAACTATATGTTCAGAAAGATGTCCTCTTCACAGAACAGAAGGGCTATTTCTAAATCAGACATAGCGAGTTCCAAAGTTCAAAAACAGCTTATACTGTGCTGTGGTTTCTCACCCCTTCCTCCCTTCAGGGACCCAGAATAATATATAAACTGACAGATGTTTTAGAGAAAAAGTACAAAGGGCACACAGATCTTCCATCTTTTAAACTCCCTATATAAAACAGACTCAACTTAATATATAGTTAATAATACTGTTAATAACATTGTTAATATTGAAATTACATGCAAAAATATTTCATAAAACCTTTCATAATGCATAAGATACATCTGAATATGTAAATTCTCAAAAGTTGATTCACCAGAAACCATGATACATTTTTCTGTTATGTTTATTTTATTGCATCATGGCTGAACAAAAGCATTAATTCTTTCCCTCCCAAAAAAAAAAAAAAAAAAAAAAAAAAAAAACCTGAATGGCTAAATACATTGAGTTTTATAGTGAAAATAAACTGAAAAATAAAAACTTGAAAACTGAGGTGAGAAGCCTTTTGGAAATCGGTGCAGGAATACTGATGCTATACACAGCTGAATACTTTTTGGAAAAGGGGAACATTTCACAACATAACCGCTGTATGCTGTAGTGTAGATGGACAGACTGAAAATGAAGTGCATAAAGCCATACCTCAACCTGTTTCCATGGATACTGTGGATACTGGCTCTCAAACATGGGGATAAATTCATCATAGTGAATCTGACCGGAAACAAAACCATCAGTGATCTGAGAACAACTCTACAGAGCCAAGCATACAGTCTGAGCAGAGTTTTTGTACCTGTTTGAGCTGCACATCAGCAGCGTAGTTCATCACAGTGTAGTGCTTCTGATAGTCATCAAAGTGATCCAGCGAGAAAGGTCTGGAAAGAAAGACAAGCATCTCAATGCAATTAGGTATGCAGAGTTGCAGACATGATATTATAGGCTCGATGTAAAAGTTTGCTGATATGATGCCAATTGCCAAGTGTTAGGTCTCATTGTTGGAGAATAATTAACTAAGAAACAAATTTAAAAAAATTATTATATTCCAATACCTTTATTCTTTCACATTTTCACACAAGCTAAATTCCTGTTAGCAATAAACTTGATTTATATATAAAAAACATGGTTAGCATCAGGATATTCATTGCTGTTATCTCCCTAACTTTAGCTGACCTGGATTCCCACTGTTTTTAAATTATTTCAACTGTGACCAAGTATATTACTGCATGACATTTATATTGTTTGCTCAGGATAAAGGGTTTTCGGGTATGTCTACAGGATGTAGATAAGGTTTACTTGTTAGCAAAACGCAGCCAGAAGACATCATATGCATAAAGACGCAGAGGTTCCACAGAGCGCAGCAGCACCATGTAGCGGATGTCAAACTTCACCATGCCCACCTCCTCTCTGAGAAACAGCACAGGGTCCTCCAAGTACTTACTCACCACCTGAGAGAGACACATACAGGTCAAGTCCTGATGGGTGTGAAGAAACATATCTAATGTCATCTGATGTGATTGCTTTTGCAATTTTGCACAGACATCGTAGAAGGAAAATTCTCATATAGTATTCATATTTAGAAGCTTCTTCGTATTTACTGTGTATTCCATTGCAAAGTTTCTTCTTCTGATGTATCGTTATATGAGATACTTAACTGAGAGGTCTGTTATGAGAAAATGTCACAATGACCTGCTTGTCCTCGCTTTCTGAGGAAAACAGGATAACATGAGAAAGCTGGGAGCATGCTTCATGACAAATGAAACATTAAGTGTTTATCTCGCTTTTTTAACTATATGGCAAAATTAGGGAGTCTGCTTGTGAAAAGAACGGGCCAAATCAGAGAAGCATGCTCACTTGTCATGGTCACACATTCGGCAGGATTTACTTGCAAGAATAAAAAGTTCTCTGACAGTGTAAGATCATTAAAAAAAGATTTTTTCCACAACAACATACAGCAACAACACACTTCAGACACATACATTACCAGTCACAGTAATAATGTGAAATATCATTACAATTTAAACTGTTTTCTTTTTAAATATATTTTAATGTGCAATTTGTTCTTGTGATGTCAACGCTGAATCATTACTCCAGTCTCACATGATCCTTCAGAAATCATTCTAATATGCTTATTTGGCGCTCAAGAAATATGATCTAATCTCAGCCTGACTTTTCTCTCTCCCACTCCCTCTGTATGAGCTCAATAACCCCGGGAATATGGTCCTAACAAAAATTTTTTTATACATAACTTCTACATGCATGTATTGCTCTTGGAAATCAGCCTAGAAAAGAATTATCCAGTCGAGGATATCTGCTTCCAGGACACATCTGTTCTTTACCATATGATTTCAATGATGTAATGTATAATCCTTATTGGTCAAGCTATACACCACCCCCTTGACAATGTATAAAAGCTGATACTCTGAATAAGTTTGTGGAAAGAGATTTTGTGTTCCTTCCCATTTCCACTGCCGTGCGAGGGGACTGAGAAGTATCTGACAGAACAGAAAAATTAAGAAATAACATAACATCATCAATGTTAAAAACAGTGGTACGGTTTATAATTATGTGGAAATTGTGACTTTTTTTTTCAAGATAGATTTTGATAAATCGAAAGTTCATAAGACATTATAAATGTCTTAAGCATGGTTTACTTATCTGTCTGGTGTTTTTTAATATGCTGAAAGAAAAACTATTTGGAAATTGATCAGTCGACAGAGTTGCATTTTCTCCTTAAAAACTGCAGTTATTATCTCCGCTGGTCATTTGCTTCTATTTACAATGTGTTTTTGCAGCACTGAGGCCAATCTCAAATTTAAATTTGTTGATTTCATGAATGCAATGACCAAACAGAGATGTTTCAGTTAGACAGAATCCACTCACCACTCAAAGTTTTGTTCAGTGGCGAGTTTTGTTTGCTCACAAATCCTCTCGTTATAACAAACAAAGTGCAGACACAATGTAAATAAGAGATTAATTGTATATTGTAATGCTTCATTTATTATAAGAGAATTGCGATGAACTAAGATGTGTGACAGTTTTTCCACTGGAGAAAGCAATATTATGGATAGAGGTAACAATTTGAAGTAAAACATTTCTTGATGGATTTTATTTTTTTTATTAACAAACACCCAACGTTTCACTCCACAAGATGTTAATTGACAGACCGTAGTCATGTGGATTACTTGTGAATTATTGTGATGTTTTTACCATCTGTTTGAACTCTCATTCTGACATAGAGTTAAGATGAAATGCTTAACTTTTCATGTAATTGTATTGAATGTTTGTGACAACTGTACTTTCCATGTATTTCTGTAGGCACAGACTCAGTGCAGGAAGTAGGAGAAGTGTCAGTCTTGTGTGTGCATGTATACCTTTGGGGTGCTCTCTCTCTGTCTGATTATGTAGTTGAGGTTGTTCGTGATGTGTGTGTCCAAACCGCGGGCCAGATTCCAAGGTTTGCAAATCCAGTGGTTTTCCAGTCCTCTGAAATTATCATTGACAAATAAGGCTGTCAAGCAATTACATTATTTGTTCTAAAGTATTACATGATGTGCCAGTTAATTAATCTAATAGCACCATTAATCACCATTCAATTTGGGCTAATAAATTAACCCCCAAAAGATGATTTAAAGTCATTGTGTTAAATGGAAAAGCATTGAACAGACATTTCAAAACAGTAGCTTTAGAAATAGAAATCTGATTCAACAGGATTTATAACAATATTTTTAAAGCAACAATGTAGCCATATCATTGTTTTCAGAAGCTGCATCTGAATTGGGATTTAGGTATATTATATATATATATAATATATATATATATATATATATATATATATATATATATATATATATATATATATATATATATATATATATATATATATGTGTGTGTGTGTGTGTGTGTGTGTGTGTGTGTGTGTGTGTGTGTGTGTGTGTGTGTGAGAAGAGGGATTTACACACTGTTCAGAGGCTGCATGAATGCATTTACACGGTAATTAAAATAGCATAAATAATGCTATGAAATAATGAATGCTTTTTTTAAAATGAATATTGATTTTTTTTTTTAAATGAATAATATTCTACATATGAAACTAAAACCACCAGAAGGTGATGGGAAGTCACTGTCTAAGACCCTGTTTACACTTGGCTTAAGATGCATTTTAATCGATCCGATCACAAGTGGACAACGCTAAATACAGGTGTGAACAGGGTCTATAACGTTTTGAGCTTGTCCATTTTCGACCACTTCCAAAGGCAGTTGAAAATGCTGAAAATGCATTCGACCGGATTGTGCTCGTAATGTAGATGCTCATGTGGTTGAATGCATTCAAACACTGAAGTCTACCTATTCTCCGCTGACTGAGCTAATTCTCAAACATTATGATGATTTCCTTTCCATTAACCGGCAAAAATTAGAATGTTAAATTTGATTTAAATTAAATTACAGTGGATAAGTGTATGTGACCCATTAAAAATAACTGTATTTATTTTCAGTGGTTTAGTTTTGCATGCACACAAGCAACAGCAGAAAACGGAGCCTCTCAAGGACACATAAGACACATAGTCTGTTTATATGGGGAAATTAAACTGCAATTATATTTACTCTTTTGTGCCAGTATTTCTACGAATTATCAGTTAGCAAGAATATTTTAGATCTCAAAAGAGGAAGAGGCATGAAACCGCGACGCAGACTAGACTATTTTTGAAGGTCATGATGCATTGGTAATTATAGTCCTTCTATATTTTAGATGACGACTTCAGTTTTGAACGTTTAGTCCTTTTGAATTTACAGGGTATATAAGGGAGCCTTATACACCCTCCAGGCAGACTCTTCTCTATTCGTCAAGCTTTCACTTCCTCTTTCTTTGGCTTCACTTAGAACTCAGACTCAGAACTTTTACAGGTTTTTATTCAATTCAGATACCTTTTTGATTCAAACAGAATAATTATGTTTGGTTACAATTTTTACTAATACTAGATGGGTTCAATCCGTCATAAATGGATTGTTATTAAAAATGTACTAACAGTTGATTTGTATCTTCTATACTTGAAGATGGTTATTATTATTAAGAGTTTTGTTTCCAAGTTATGGTTTGTAGTTTCTGTTCTCTAGATTCTTTTGAATAAATTTGTATATTACCGCACCTTAACCGTCAGGCGTGGATTCGATTCTGCATCAGTTACTTATATTTTTTTCTAATTTTTATCTTATTCACATGTAAAATGAAAGGATTTGCTGATAACTTATAGGTGAGTAATATTTTTTCTCTCAGTGCAATTTTGACTGATATGTGCAGCATAATTTTTTTATCCATGCAGTAAATGTTTTAAAGATAGCTGTGTGAAAAAAACATATGTTCGGCTCATATGTAAATTGCTCATATGTATTATTTTACAATATTTGATCGAAAGAACAGAAAAAGCCCACATTCACTGGCCCATAGATCTTCCCCTCAAAATAAATCAGGACAGAAGTGTTCGAAAGTGGCCATTAAAACACCAGGTGTGAATGGGAATGTGACTCCCTTGTCTACTTGTGATCTGATCCAAAACGCATATTAATACCAGGTGTAAACAGGGCCTTAATGAGCGAGTCATTCCGTCATTCAAACGGCTGATTCATTCAGAAATGAAGCAAGTGAGTGTCTTTATGAATGGGTCAGTGACTCAGTGGCTCACTCGATTAGTTCATTGCTATGTTTTGCTTCTGTTGTATCAAATCCAATAGATCCAATAAATGAGATGCACTCTCTTAATCAATCCCCATTAACAGGAATCCGAAAAAAAGAACCAGGTCACCAAAAAAAACTGGCATGAGTGATTTAATTGTGCATTGTTTGCAAACTAAGCTCTGTAGATTTCTCTGTAGATTCCATCTTCTTGCACACCCAATACTGATTGATTATGTACGGTGAGAATAAAAACCTGCTTTCAGTTCTCAATTAAATAGCAAAGTACTGTCTGTGTGTTTTGTGCATACCACTTTTCCCCCTCCCTGCTCCTTATCTGCTTCTGGAGACATAACATATCCCTTGGTACTCTGTATCCCTGAACATTCTATACCCTGAAGGGAGACTAGAACGTGACCTTTCCTTGTTTCAGAAGATCCTTACCATGGTAAATACAAATTTTGTACTTCCCAGGACCCTCTTAACAAGCCTTGGTCCCAGGGGAATAGAAGTGTCTCAAGTACACATGGCTAACTCATAATTGGCCTTTTACTTGTTCTTTCTTTCAAACATTAAAAGTTGATTATTGCCTAAACTTCTCTCTCTGTGAACTGCACCCAGTATCTGTCTGTTTTGGGAATAGTACCCGATAAGAGTAAGAGCCTTGCTATTCAACCTTGAACTAGATAAGTGTTTTCTCTATGTATGCATGTTTGTATCTGTCCAGGATGGAATCCGCCTATGGATATCTTCCATCACCCTATGATTTTCTATCATTTAAACAAAAAGAAACTTTTTTACCTTAAGTAATGAAGTAGTTACTGACCTCTGTTAGAATATAATTACTGCTGTACTGAGTGTGTATGCAGAGCGGTCTACGAACTCTGAGGAGTGTTGAAACTGACTTCTGCTGATGAAAGTGCAAACTATTTTCTTCAGTAAATTTTCTTCAATTGACTGCAACTCTCACTCATTATACTAATAAATACCTTGCTGGGCAATACATGTCTGAAGAAGCATGAACACAGAACATGTGTCTGTACTCATTTCTTTTCATGGCTATGTATTTCTGAGTGAGGGGCAACTGAGGGCACAAGGCCAAAAATACTGAACTTTTCTGGATTATGTGACAAATAATGGCTGCATGCTTTTGGTAAAACTAATTTCTGTCATTACCTTCAGAAAGTATGTAAACAACAGGAAAACAAAGCCAAATTTTAGGAAACAAAGCTAAAGTCAGACAATTTAGGCAATTTAAAAATCCAAGCCAGGACACGTCTGGGAAAAAGAAGAGGTACTGTCACCTTAATCATACACTACAAAAAAAAATTAGTCATAATACTGAAGCTTAATATTTCAGGCTTCGCTTTACAGCCATCTTTTATCCAGAATGCCGTATTAATCAGACTGTTTTGTGTAAAATGTTCATTTGCTTTGCATCCAGTGATGGAAATTCCTTAATGGAGTGTGAAATGTCTTCTTTAAAAAAATGTGATTAAAAACAGAAATTGTGAGAAAACTCGGAAGAAAATTAATCCCACCTTCATTTAGACCCACCTTCACCATAAAGTTTCTGGAACTCCTTTCTAAAAAAGTCCTGTTTAAATATAATATACTAAAATGTTACATTTACTATAGTTAATATTGTACATAATATACTATATTACAATATAATTAGTAGCTATTAGAAATAGGGCAGGAAGAGAATGCAACTACCAGAGATTACAAAGGCAGTATATTACACTGGAAACTAACATACCGCTGATATCTTTGCAGAAATAAGAAGTACGCTGTGGATAGAGTTCCTTCCTATTTCATATTTCATGCTTATGTTGAAATCCGAAATTTTGAAATGTGCATTTTTAGGAAGGTCAAAAGTACATCTAACATCACCCACAGAAGGAAGTAAAACTAGATCTGTCTTATGATTAAGAAGTCTGCCTGGTCTGTGCCATCATGTCATTTTTAATTATAAACGTGTGTGCAATTTTTTGTTTACTGTTTCCATGATTCCCAAAAGTTTCTCCAATAAAGTATGTTTTAACCAGGCACCTTGAGTCAGATAACATAGTGAACATTTTTAACCACAGTTTACAACCACAGTCCATTACATATTCTTTTTTTTTCTGCACTATGATTACAGATGCTCACCTCTCCTGTCTCTGTAGGTAATGTCTGATGAACTGAGGGAGCTCAGTCTGTAGATTAAAGGTTTTAGGGAGCCACGGAGCCCCCTGACCTCCCCTTGCTCTCCGTGCCACATATGCCAGACAGTCTTTAGTGGTCAGCACCGTCTCACAGGGGAACTGGTTGATTAGGACATGAGGCCGTTCCTCACTCAGTTTTCTAAAAGTAAATGAATCAGTTGAGCAAACAAAATCTCTTAAGGAAAACAAGAATAATAGGGCTGAAGAGTACATAAGCATAAACATGCTCACCGATAATCTCGGATATGGGAGAAGGCCCAGATTATGTCAGCTTCTTCCTGGTTTTCAGTGAACTGGAAACGTGGATGTTTCAGATGGTCTAAAACCTGCTTCATCTCAGTGTAGACCCTGAATTGTGCACACAGGAAATGGCAACCAAGTGAATACACACGCACAGTGATTAAGAAATAATGCACTTTCCACCTGTTTCAATCACCCACCATGTAAGAAATAAAAGTTGGAATGATTTAAAAAAAATAATGTGGTGGCTTGAGGTTTTGATACCAGAAGACAGACTTTATTATCAGAGATAATGAAGCCAAGAGACACAGCAGAGAATTTGACTTTTTATATAGGTTTCCATAAACAATGCATAATCATTCAGGCCACTACTGCTTATTACCATTTGACCCCAGTCTATATCTCCTCATGACAGCGTAACACAAAGAAGTCTTGGTTCATCACGTTAGCACAAGATCATCACATGTTCTCTTAATGGAAGCTCATCATATTTGAGGACACACAGTTGAATACATGACTATAAAAGTAGAGTAACAGCACATACATAAAAGCATGTGCACACCACAATACATAGTCAAAATTTTCTGTTCATATTTTTCAACATGACATTATTACAATGATTTCCATTTCAAATAAATGTTGTTCTGTTGAACTTTCTACTCATTAGAATCTTTCTCTATATAATGAGTGCAACCATTTAAATCCATGTACTATTCTAGCTCATATCTATACACTTTGACAAGAATATGCATGAGATTAAGCATTTTCCATCTGCTCTATAGCCTCTAAGATTTGCAGGACAGCTTGGCTCGACCCCAGATATTCTAGGCTACAAATATTACATAAGCAGCAAGCATGCTTGAGTTAAACCATAAGTCGCATGAACCAGAGTGTGATAGAGAAAACAACCACAGAGTAAATGATACACACCACATAAGAGTGTGTGTTGAGCAGTAAAGAGAATGTTGCGGTTGACTGAAGATAAAGTGATTATTTCATGCATACTTCTGAATTCTGTGCTTTAAATTGTCGGTGCCATCCAGGATATTTGATCAGGATAAATCTCTGTTTCATCTAAATACTTGACAGCTTTGAAGATTTTTTTAAACCTCGCCAGCCTTGGAGGAGGAGGAATGTTTATATCTAGATGGAGAACACAAACTGCTGACTTTATGACCCAAGATTTATTGATATTCATTAGGGGCTGTAAATTACTGCATGCACAGACATGTTCCAGGCCCTCAATTACACCACTAAACACACACACACCCTTACTAACCCTAAAAGAAAAGATTTAGCATTTTTTGAAGGAAGGAACGAAGAAATAAAGGAATGAATTAAGAAATGAAGGAATGAATGAATATGATGATGATAACCATCTTCAAATACAGAAAATACAAATCAACTGTT
Organism: Cyprinus carpio; assembly: GCF_018340385.1. Classification (NCBI taxonomy): domain Eukaryota; kingdom Metazoa; phylum Chordata; class Actinopteri; order Cypriniformes; family Cyprinidae; genus Cyprinus; species Cyprinus carpio. The sequence goes on from NC_056575.1 coordinate 6,504,442, forward strand.
AGAACATTTTTAATAACAATCCATTTATGACCGATTGAACCCATTTAGTATTAATAAAAAACATTAATGAAATTGTAACCAAAACATAAACAATTATTCTGTCTGAATCAAAAGTATCTGAATTGAATAAAAACCTGTAAAAGTCCTAAGTCTGAGTCTAAGAGTTTTCGAGTGAAGCCAAAGAAAGAGGAAGTGAGAGCTGAAAAGATAGAGAGACCAGAGAGTCTCAGAAAAGTCATATTTTGCAGAGTGCACAAGCCTCTCTTATATACTATTGTTCCAGACAGAAGTCGTCATCTACAACATGACAACAACAAATGAAGATATACCACAAAGTTTACCAAAAGACATTTTTGAATATATATATATAAATGAAACTTATTATTATATATGAGACATATCATTACCATGGAATATTTTTGAACATTTAAATGAAACATCATTATGAATAAGATAAATTTTGAATATGTGGCTTTCTGAGTAAGATACATTTTGAATACATGGATTTCTCAGAACTCCATTCACCAACGCACTAAGTCGAAGGACGTATTCATTTTGTTACTGTTATTTTTTTTTGGTATGAAGTGTTGTTGGAGTTTTGTTTTTGCTTTGTATTTCTTTTTTCTCTCTTTCTGTTTGTGTTTGCCTGAAAGTCTAATGGTTAAACATCTGTGCTCATCCACACGTGAGCGCTGTTCATGCCCTGATTGGTGCGTGTTCGGAGAACTTCAATATAAAACTGGAGAGAGAGCGCCGAGGAGGAGAGAGACATCGCAGAGTTTGGGGTTTTTCCGCTCTCCAAGCCCAAGAGCGTGTGTAGCGCTCTTTGCTGTTTTGTCCAAATGTGTTTCTTGAGTTGATAATTCTTTTTTTTTTTTTTTTTTTTTAATGTTCAGTTAAGAGTTTTTGGGTAACCTAGGGTGGAGGGTACCCATATATTTTCTCCTGTTTAATGGTTAGTTAGGGAGTGAGGAAAGTTACATGTGTTTTTGTTTTGCTCTTTTTTTTACGTATAGGTAAGTTAGTGTTTATCCCCCTTTCAGGTAGAGGTATATATAAAAGGCAGTCAAGCCAGTTAACAATTAGTTTAGGTATTTGTGACTTCTGGGGCTGGAGAGCTGGAGATCCTCAACATCTCTCCACTCTTTATTGTTCGTCACTCCCTATTTACCCCTAGATTAAGAGGGAGGACGTAACAACACACAGATTGCTTTTTTGAACCATTTTCAACCTTTTATACAGAAAACATTGATTTATGTAAATGAAATCAAACTAACATTATTATACAAAACAACTTGAAATATGAATGATTAAAGATTAAAATGTGAATAAAGAATGTTAGACACTTGGACTTTTGGTTGACTTTAAGAAGAAAACAAATTTTAAAGTTGCAAAGAACACAATAAAACAATAACTAAAAATTTAACACAATGACTTACTTCAGCACTTTTCCATCTGGTACACAGTAAAGCTGGATGTCTAAAGGAAGCTTCTCTTTGTTCTCCTGCAGAATTGTCTGAAAAAGTGCAGTGATGTAGAGAGAAAATGACACTTATGATTTTACTGAATCAAAATGTTGTCCACAAAAAGCACCCAGGCAGTTTAATACATGCCAACAGCCATTAAGACACCACATAGACAAACATTTCCAAACCAAACAATATTTTAAGGATAATTAAATTCACTCACTTCATAGTAAAGGTCAGACGGTTCTTGGACGTCATCGCTCACATCCTCAAGGTCATCAGGCAGCCATGCTAACAGACGGCATCTCCTCACCAAAGAGTCTGTCTCTCCATACGCAAAATCACGTGACACCTCATCTGAAAAATTTTTAAACTCTCATTAAATCAAAAATATAAATTTTAATAAAACCACTTTATACTAACATTCATTAACAATTATTACTACTACATATAATGCTTAAAGAATCATTAGTCAATGTACTTTCAAACAGAAATGTGACAACTTTGACATTTTGATATGCATTACATAATACTTGTTAACCCGATAAAGCCTACTGTATCATATTTGACATGCAAAATTGTGTTTCTGCAGACATGAGGTAATGCTCTCATATCAAAGGTATCTCACATCAAACCACAAGAACCTCTAGCTCAGATCTGCTGCAAATTATCAGGGTCACCTTCACCTATTAACATGGAAACCAATTTATGCCACTCAGAATTCTGACTCACAATTTTGTGTTTACCCTTTGCAATTCTGTGTTTATATCTCACAATTCTGTTTTTTATTTCGCCACAGAATAAAAAGGAAATTGCAACTTTTCCCTCTCACAATCCTTACTTTTTTCCTTACAACTGTGAGTTTAAATTTCACAGTTCTGATGTTTTTTCTCAGAATATCAGAGATATAAATGTGTCAAACAAGCTTTCATGTTATTGTATGTTTTATGACCTATGTGGGGTGGTGAGCGATATATAAGTTCAACAGGTCAGAGGAGCCTCAAAGGGACTTTCCCTCTCTATCTTGGGCTTGTAGATGTACTGATAAAAACTGTAAATTATTCAGTAGGGTTCGACATTCAGCATTCGGTAGTTTTAGGACCCTGCTGATTACGTTCTCTTCTAAACACCATAACCTGCTAAATGATTAAATGTAAATGTTATTCCTTATACAATAAACTGATCTTTGATATAATTTTCTCATCTGGCTGGATATAAGTGAAAGTGACGTGACATACAGCCAGGTATGGTGACCCATACTCAGAATTCGTGCTCTGCTTTTAACCCATCCAAATCGCACACACACAGCAGTGAACACACACACACACCGTGAACACACACCCGGAGCAGTGGGCAGCCATTTATGCTGCGGCGCCCGGGGAGCAGCTGGGGGTTTGGTGCCTTGCTCAAGGGCACCTCAGTCGTGGTATTGCCGGACCGAGACTCGGACCCACAACCTTAGGGTTAGGAGTCAAACTCTCTAACCACTAAGCCACGACTTCTCCATCTAAATGGGGAATCCCCATCTAACAGCATCTAAATATAAGTATCAGGATTTTGCTATACTATTATGAAGATCTCATTGATTTACTATTACAAACTATTTCATATTGCTTAGCGGTAATTATCATCAACTCCACCAAATTGCATATTTTTGCTTAGTTTGGGCCTCTGAATGAAATTTAAGTGTTGTTTCCTCCTCAAGTATGAGCTCCAATTTCTCTTGTTTCATACTCCGGGTCATAAAAGAATGATGCATCAAATATCATACTCAACAAAAACCTTATGAAAAAATTTCTCTTAGATTTGTTTTTACAAGTATTTTGTCCATTTTGGAAAAGTAGATTTTTCTTAGGCTTCACAGGGTTAAGGATTATCAGGATCAAATGAACACACTAACTGCTATGTGATAAGTAGCGAAGCAGTAAACGACTTGCATGATGGTGTGAACGATAACCTTCTTTGTTTTCTGTGGGGTGTAAGACCTTGTGTCACAGAGACTGCAAACCTTCAAGTGATAAACATCTGATATTAACACCTGTCTAATGGAGCATCTTTGGTCTGTCTTTCATCATCATGCACAGACATGTGAAATACACTCATTTCCATGGGGGGTGCAGCCTGTGGTGTAATCCCATTTGTTCCCTGTGGGAGTGTTAAGAACAGATAAGTATCTATTTGATCTTGCCATTCAAGACATAAAAAGTCTGAGGTGTCGTATCTGTTCCTTAAAGCACGCAGTGATTTATGAGTTATCTTCCTGTTGAAGATGTAAGAAATCAATTGTAGATCTTCACTTCAGACCTGACAAAAGTGATCAAAAGGAGATTGTTTTCTTATCCACTGTATCATTTAAAAACAGCCGGATTTATAATTTCTGCGTAAACTTATCACTGAAAGCCTGTAATGTACACTAACTTTCAAACGTGTGGGGTCACATTCTTTTTAAAGAAATTAATACTTTTATTCATCAAGAATGCAGACAAGAGACCCGTTGATGCAGTATTAGAATTTTTTTTGAATTTCCAAATAAAGGGGAACAGACAATTTAATAGGAGGTGTAGAAGCGTTTTTGAGAAACCTTTGTTGTAAACCCCTAACCTATAAGGTAAAGAAATTAGACAAAGAATTAAAAGTGAGTAGGAGGACGCAACAGTATAAGAGCGTCAAAGATAGTGGCAAACCACAAAAGACCAGTTTGACTCTCGACAGATTGATCACAGTTTGTCAACAGTTTTACAGTGTGGTAGTTCAACAGTCTGTTGACAGTTTGACAGTATAACAGGTCGACAGTTTTTGATGACAGTTTGACTTTTGACAGAAGAAAACTACGGGTATAGAGAAAAGGAAAAATATCTGACTAGAATAACAACTGAGAACACTTGTTCCTGAATACAATGGAGCTGCTGAAGAACCTAATAGTGTTCCCAAAACCTCTAATATGTTTGAGCAGGTTAGTGAAATTGGGGTTTTTAAAATTGAGGGATTAACAGATAGAGTCCAAGAGAGGGTAGGAGGAGCAAGAGGAGACTGTTGACAAAGGAATTGTTGAATGAAGTCATTGTTTTTGTTTTCTTTGCTTACAAAAAGTATTCTCGTCGCTTCATAACGTTACGGTTGAACCACTGATGGCTTTCATACTTTTCTGGACCTTGATAGTGTAACTTACTTGGCAGTCTATGGGACAGTCACAAGCCTCCCGGTTTTCATCCAAAATATCTTAAATTGTGTTCCGAGGACGAACAAAACCTTTACGGGTTTGGAACGACATGGGGGTAAGTGATTGATGCAAAATCGAATCCAAGTCAGACGGTCAAGGTGCAATAATATATAAATTTATTAAAAAGAATATAGAGAACAGAAACCACAAATCATAACTTGGAAATAAAACTTTGGTTATAATAATAACCACCTTCAAATATAGAAAATGCAAATCAAATGTAAGTACATTTTTAATAACAATCCATTTATGATGGATTGAACCCATCTAGTATTAATCAAAACATTAGTAAACTTGTAATTAAAACATAAACAATTATTCTGTTTGAATCAAAAGTACCAAAGTATTAAGTATTAAAGTATCAAAGTATCTGAGTTTGAATAAAAACCTGTAAGAGTTCTAAGTCTGAGTCTAAGAGTTTTAGAGTGAAGCCAAAGAAAGAGGAAGTGAGAGCTGAAAAGATAGAGAGACCAGAGAGTCTCAGAAAGTCAATAGTCCTATCCTATTTTGCAGAGTGCATAGCTCTTTCTTATTTATTATTGTTCCAGACATAAGTCATCATCTGGACTATAATTAATAACACATCATGAAAAATAGTCTAGTCAGTGTCTCGATTTTGGACCTCTTCTTTTTAGATTCAAAATATCATACTGATAGTTCCAAGAAATATTGGCACAAAAGAACAATATGTGCAGTTCAACTCCTTATGCAAAACAGACTCAACTGACTACGCAGTTAGAAATACTTTGAAATTACATATGAAATATACCACAAAGTTCACCAAAAGACCTCTTTGAATATATAAATGAAACTTAATATATATGAGACATATCATTACCATGGAATATTATTTTTAACATTTTAAATTACACTTATTATGAATAGAACACATTTTGAATATGTGGCTTCAGAGTAAGATACATCTTGAATACGTGGACTTCTCAGAATCCCTTTCACCACGTGGATTTCTTAGAATCTCCACACACCAGTGATTAATGACAATTTTAATTTTGGGGTGGAGTAACCCTTTAAGATTATATATCTTATATCTCTGATATCTTGCAAGACAGATATCTTATTTAGTTTATAAGTGTGATTTGCTCTGGCTTAATGTGCTATATTTGTGCAGTACAGTGTACCATGTAGGAGTAGAGCAAAGGTCATGTATCTCTCTCTCTCTCTCTCTCTCTCGTGGTGAACCTTGTGGTGAAGATTTTGCTCGTTATGTTGAAGTATCTGATTCTGGTAACCGTTTATTAAAGCGAAGCCATTTCATGGGGTGATGTGGTAATCCTCTCTTAAAAAAAAAAAAAAAAAAAAAAAAAAAAAAAAAAAAGTTCTAAAAAGTCTATTATCTGAACCTGAACATTAATTCCATCGAGCCTCAAGAGCATCCGGACCTGACTGAGTTTGGCACAGGCTCCCCCTCGAATTTCTAACTAATGGGCAATCTGAAGTTGAGAACAAATCTGTTTGACCTGGAATCTGATTTTTGGATTGTGGAGAGTACTTAATTATTTAGGATGAATATAAACACATGAACAGACATGTTGAGCATTAAGAAGAAATAAATCTCATCAACTCCATACTTTTGAGCAGTAGTGTACAGGACATTACATAAAATTTGGAAGTGATGGCATTTTCAGAACTGTGCCAAAACAGAGCAAAAAGCAGAATTTCACAAGAGGCCTGATGCAATACTCCAGGACCATAAAAGAAGAGACCGCATCAATGTGGAATGAGCAAGTCTAAGCCAACTCGTTACTCCTCCATGGACTATTGTATGAGTTATGAATGCACCATCCAGCACTGTCAAATTTAAAAAAGTGAAAAGAAAAAAGAAGAAGAAAAAAGTGGTGTGACATACAGCCAAGTATGGTGACCCATACTCAGAATTCGTGCTCTGCATTTAACCCATCCAAAGTGCACACACACACAGCAGTAAACACACACACACCGTGAACACACACCCGGAGCAATTTAAGCAGTAAACCCAAGATAAATAAGTCAGAAGATGACACATTCCAACTATCACTTGAAGAATTATGACTGAAGACAAATGTGGGTGATTCTCTTCCCAAGACTTAAGAGCTAAAAAACAGACTCCCTTTTGACCTCTTCCTTGAACACAACACTGAAATCCTCTTCAAAGCACTTTCTAAATGGCACAGAGACTGCCTTACCTTACCAAAATGATGTTAGGTGGATTTGTAATCAAATATTACACCGTTGCATAATTCAATATTATATCTGTAACCACCATGTTTGACTTATGAAACATAACCAGTCCACTCTCACTTCTTTTCTTTTCTATTGAGTGTTTCATTTAAGCTTTCATTCCGATGTGGAATATATTAATTACTCAGAATGTAATCACAATCACAAAATCAATATGTATAATGTGCATGTCATTATTAAAAGTAATAACACAAAGCCAGCAAGAGTTTTGGGATCACCCCACCTGGGGGTTGAGAGAAAAGTGTATATAAGATGTATGCAGACAGCTGATTTTTCAACTTGACTTTGCTTTTCTGTTATAAATAAACCCGTTTGGTTTCTTCATAAGGTAATGTAGGCTTCCAAGGAAAGCTTCTCTCAGAGAATGATGCAACATATGCCGCGTTTCCACTGAAATTACCCGGAACAATCGTACCAGGAACTTTTTTCCCCACCAGACCTGTTGCTTTCTGCGTTTCCACCACGGCCTAACTGCTTGATTTTGTCAAATGGTGGTTGAAATCACAATGCTACGTGAATTCAACCAATCAGCATGTTTAGCGCACAAGTCCCGCCCCCGAAAGTTCCGGAACTTTGAAAAAGTACTACCTTGCCAGCAGGGACTTTCTAAGGGGCATTTTTTTACCCGGAACTTTATTTAGATCCTGGTTCCTGCGGTGGAAACACACGAGTACCAGCCCAAAGTCCCTAGTTCCTGGGTAAAGTTCCAGCGGTGGATTCACGGCTATAGCCTCACTGAAAACTCAATGCAAGGATTAATGGTTCATTCAGGTCAGTGATTTTGTCAAAATTCTGCAGGAATATAATTATTAACTCCCTTTGACCGGTTATGCTTACAGTGCACATCAGAAAAAAATATTATAAATTATTATACAATTATTTTTGGATTTATAATAACTTGCGGCTGCTCTTAGAAGCGAAATAAAGCATGGTAATACTTTTGTGTCCCTGGAATAAAATTTGGGTCTCAGTGGGTAAAGAAGCTGAATATTGCAAGGAACCAGTTCAAATGGAGTGAGATGCATTAAGTGATTATAAAAACCGTTAACAGAAGTTAATATCAGAGGTAAACCATACTTAACACCAACAATTCCTGACATATCCAAATATGTGACAAAACAGTGGTTTCACCGTAAAGAACTAAAAACATCATTACCAAATCAAATCAAATACATCAATATCAGTACAAAAGACTTGTAGCCACTAGAAAACAGTGTTGGTTAGAATATAATATAACCTATTTAAGGAAATACGCAGGCAACACAGCCTGTGTTCTGTATGCTGCTTTGGCAGAGGACTTGGATATGAAGGATTGTTAGATTTTTCACGCCATACACAGTTTTTGGTCTATTGTACCGTTAAGATAGCAAGACTTGTATTCACCCAATTAGAGTAGTGAAGATTTTAGCTTTAGGGGAATGGCACAGAGGAGGGCCCAGTATGGTACCCAAATAAAGGATTTGTGAATGCCTCAAATGAGTGCACCTTATCTGAAAAGCAACAGTGTGCAATGGAAAATAGGGGACATTTGTGTGTGCAGCCACAATGGGAATGAACCAGACAGGGACTGAAGTGTTTCATAAAACACATGAATGTATCCGGGTATTGCCTGTTCGCCAAACTATACACATCCGTTAAGGCACCACTATATTGGGTGTGTGGTGGTAAAGAAGCTGCACTTTTCCGAAGTACTTCAGAAAAATAGTATCCAGGAATAGTAGTGCCAGGAATACATTTCATGGAGCCCCTAAAGTCTCATTAGGAGGGGTAGCAGCTGCTTTGCAAAAATTAAATGGACTGACTACGATGTTAGAACAACTGACACTGCAGATTATCTCCTAAATGAGGGCAATAAGAAGTGCTGTAATTCAGAAGAGAATGACATTCGACCTTTCAGCAGCTAAAGCAGTTTCATGATTCCAGATTATTCTAACATCTTGGACTTGATAAATCAAATGAGAGAAATATCACTGTGGACACACCAAGTATATGATTGGGGTAAAGAGATCCAATTGGGCCACATATTTCAATTCGCTATTATCAGTTATGTTGATAATTTTACTCTTCACATGTCTTGGTCCATGGGTAAAGTATTTGTTTTTTCTTAAGCTTCACTCCTTGCACAATACTGCCCTTGTGTAATTTCCTCTCACTATGTGCACATCAGGGACGCACCTGTACAAAACAAGAAATAGACCTTGGACACACTCACACACCCGCAAGAAAACTGAAACCAAGCACACACACACACACAGAACACACATACTGTCATGCAAGACACAATAAATGATATTCAATTTACTGACCACACATAAGAAATCTGAACAAAATAGGTGAACTGGAAATTGCTTTTGATGATCTGCTTGTAGAATCCTTACAATCCTTAGGCTAATGTTTAACCTCTGAAAACTTTGACTGGATGCCTAGGACATCCTGTATGTTATTGCATGAATCTGTGTTGTATAAACAAGACCTGTCTTCCTTATTAAAGCTGACAATGTTGTGGTCGTATACTAGCTCTCTGCATCTACTTGATCATTCTGCTGAGATCTCACGCTGCTGGAGCTGCCAAACAACTTGCTAGGCAATAACAATACTATTTTGTACAAGTTGTTTTTAGTTTTTTTTGTGTGTGTTGCAGTTCAGTGAGATTATTCAGTATGCAAAAGGGTTGTCTGACTGATTCAGACACTATATGTTTTTGATTCAGAATAATAAGTTTGACTAATTCATTAAAAAAAAAAACTGTTCACACTATATGTCATAAATGTCAAATGTCTTTTGGAAAAGACATTTATATATTCTGGGTGTCTGTATTTGATATCTCTCCTTTCACAACATTACATTTATATTAAAATGCACCAGAAAGCTGTGGTGCGCTGAAAATGACTTCTTGCTCTGTTACACATGTTTTTATGTGCGCATACCTCCATTCTCCAGGTCTTGCAGTGGCCACAGCACTGAGTAAGCGATCTGTTGTGGAGCGTAGTACAGAGGAGCCATACAGCAAGTTGGCTGGGAAGAGTGCTGAACCCGAGATCCAAATTCATCCATGATGTACCACACAGGCACCTTTTCTTCTGCAGTCTGCAACATCATCATTTTCATCAAACCAAATTCAGAAGCAACATCATATCTCACAATGCACACTGGCAGATTAAAGGAATAGTTCACACAAAGATGATAATTCGCTGAAAATGCACTCAGCCTCATATCGTCCAAGATGTTGATGAGTTTCTTCGTCAAAACAGATTTGGAGAAATTTGGCATTACATCACTTGCTCACCACTGGATCCTCTGTAGTGAATGGGTGCCGTAAGAATTAAAGTCTAAAGCTGATAAAAAGTCTAAAGAAACCACAATAATCCACATGACTCCAGTGTGTGTTTGTAAGAAACAAAAGCATAGTTACAGCATTTAAATTTGAAACCATTGCTTTGGGCTAAAATACCAGTATATAATCCATAACACTTCCTCCGGTTAAAAAAGTCCACCCCCTGTTGTCCTCTCACATCAAATCCATTGATATATTTGTTGAGAAATGTTTTTGCTTGTAAACAGTGCTGAATATGTGCATATTTCTGTGAGATGAATCAAGCAGTATTATAGATAATACACTCTGTATTTTTCATATTTTAGATGGAAGCAATGGTTTGAAGTTAGAAGTGCCTTGATAAATCTGTTCATTACAAACACGCAGCTTTCCATTTCACAAGACGTTCATTTCTGAACTGGAGTTTTGTGGATGATGTTTTTATCAGCTGTTTGGACTCTCATTCTGACAGCACCCATTCACTGCAGAGCATCCACTTGTGAGAGATGTCATGCTACATTTCTCCACATGTGTTCTGATGAAGAAACTCATTTACATCTCGGACGGCCTGACAATTAAAAATATTCAGCAAATATTCATTTTGGGGTGAACTATTCCCCTTGCTACTATGATTTTCTCCTTCTCTTACCCCCTGGGAAAGCTGATAGGTTTGATTATATTTCCACATGTTGTCCAGGACCAGCTCCACGATGTCCGGATCAGGAACCTCTCCATGAAAAGGCAAACCCATCAGACTGGCCATCCGGATCAGCAGGCCAGGAATCTCCAGCAGCTGCTGACGGGCACTTTCCACCCTATACGTCCAGGCGTGATCTACAAGAAACACACTACGAGCCAAAAGAGAGAAAAATTACATATATTTTTGAACAAGTACCATGGTAATACCCGGATTTCCACACACTCACACACACACACACACATACATTATATATATATATATATTATATATATATACATTCATACATATATATACATATATACATTCATACATATATATACATATATATATATACATACATATATATACATATATATATACATACATATATATATATATATATATATATATATATACATATATACATATATATATATATATATATATATATATAGTATATATATCATATATATATAGTGAATTATACACCACAGTAATCATCATTAATCCCACAAAATGCTATGTGCCAAATGAGCCATGTGCTATGCATAATGGCTGTTTATTACTGTTATTTGTGAATGTATTTGTACTTTTCACTTCCGTGCATTGCACATTGTGAATCATTCACCCAAAAATGAAACTGAATTGTCGTCAATGTGGTTAAAACCCATCTGACATAAGACACCTAGACCACCAAAGGCTTCAGCTCATGCGTGTTTCCTCTCCATCTGCAGTCCCCAGTTATGATGTTCAGTGTACACTGACCTTCCTCTTTAGTAACCCAAATACGTACCCAGCATACGTCAGAAATCCTATAGATATCAGCTATTTTTCCTTTACCCTTTTATCACTACAAACATACTAAAATGCTTCCTATCAGAGCCCTTGAGTGCCTGTCTAATGGGTACCTGCTGCCCTCACCTGGTGGGATCAGCAGCCTGCAGGCCACTCTCTCTGGTCACAATCACTTTATAAGCCACCTCATCTCCAGGATTGACTCTCTGTTCGTTCCCTTCATCCTCTTCCTCTTCTTCCACTTGCATGATCCCAAACACTTCACCGGCATCAAATACCTAAAAGAGAAAACGAGTCGATAAATGCACATGTCCATACATGTTCAATCAACACTGGAGTACCTAGTTTCAGACATAGAACAGAAACTTAAGTCTTGTATTTTGAAGACTGCTGACTATTACTTAAAAAAAAAAAGTCAAATATTAATTCATATTTCAAATGTCACAAAAGTAAGATTATTTCCGGACACTTTTAAACTGGCAGAGCAGCGATGGCTGTGTATTCACCTCATTGGCAAGCTTTAAATGCAAAGTCTTCCAGTAAAGCGGAGGGATTTTCGCCGCCTTTAAAGCGGGACTGTGCTGAGAGAGGAAGAGCTGATACTCTTCATCCTCTTCTCCGTTCACATTACCGTTCTGCATCTTTGCTTGCTAGGTTTTTTTTTATTTTCCTGACAACTCACATGTGAACCGTGCATCGGTGCATCATGGGAAACCCGGTTAAAGGGCCAGCGCGTCTCATTTACTGGCAAGTTTAATTTCCGTGAATGTTGTGTTGTTATTTATTTTTACTATTTTACTTCACTTTGAGTCAGATGCGAGCTATTAAGAACTATGAAGAAAACACGTTTGGTACATTCTTAATGTTCTTAATAAATGTTGATACCATTATTTTCTCAATACCTGTGCTAATGTATTCAAAACAGTCATTACTGTGTCCTCTCTTTGCTGCAAAATAGCACAATAGAGTCATTATTAGCAACTTATAAGATCCTTAATTATTATCATACTAGTATTTCAGCTTCCGGAAAGAAAAATAGTCCATACAATGAAGAAAGCAACCAGTCCAGAAACACAGTTAACGTTACTTTAGATATATATAGTTAGTTGAACTATGTAGCTACTAATCAGCATTTTTTTATTTATTTTTATTTATGTAAATAAATAAATAGTGTCCTTTACTGATTCGTTGTGCCACAATATGTATAAAAAAAAATCACAAACTACACACACCCTATCTACTAAACATTTATTAAACACAATATGCACAAAAAAAAAAAAAAAAAAAATCAATCCTAAACTCACCCGACAATACTTTTTTTAGGAGAACGCGGATTGATACCAGACGCAGAGTAAAAGTAGCAACAGTCATTAGGTCATTAAATAGTTCGCCTGCTGCGATTGACCAATCAGAATAAAGTATTTCAGAAATCCGCGTAATAGCTTTTTGTGAAGGTCCTTTTTTAGTTATCTTACAAATAATCAAATATCTTTGATACTGAAATGATGATACAGTCAAACATTTTTACATTAAATCACACATAAAAATGTTGTACTTAACTGTAATTGAGCACATTCTGAGTTTGTAGCACAGAATGACAAAGCTTTTCCATGCATGCAAATATATAATTACTTAAATTTAATTTAATTCCCCTAAAAGTGTCTTCAATTATTAGATACAACAGAAGTACATACTATTATGTACTTACGTTTTATAATTTTTCAGTTCCATTTTTCTTTGAAAAAAAGTCACTATTTGCCAAGGAAGTGCTGTGATGGGGTGTGAATGGACGACAGACATCTCTATAAAGCATGTTATATGAAATCAAAAGCAAGTGTCATGGGCTCAGACTCTTTATTTGATTGTACACCTTCGTGGCATTAACTTGTATGGCTCATGTCAAGTATTTTGAGGTTTCAGAGAAGTGTTAGCACCAATTGTAAGGTAAACTCTAACATACAAACAGTGTCCACATCAGCAAAACACTAGGTACAGGCTGACACAACAGATTAAACACATCTTTGGTTCTGAACTGAGAAGAAAGGCACATTTGGATAATGTCCAAAATGTCACACGAGGGGTGTTTGAAGGACATGTGTATTTACTCTCACCGCTGGATTCCAGAGCGTTAAACTAACCAAGCTCGTTTCTCTAACTATCTAAATTTGCAGCATGATATGTACGTCCAGGGGAATCAGGCACAGCATACTGTATATTGTATTAAGCCGAAAAGGTCCTGCATTGGTCCAGTTGCTTCTCATTGTTACTTTAAGAGCCAACAAAAAAGCACATCTGCCTAGGGGAGGTGCTGGTGTCAACAGGACTGTCCGGTGAGTCGACAGAAGCTGCACTGAAGTCACCTGGAAAAGTCCAGTTGTAACTATCAAAGTTGCTGGCAGAATGAGGTATGTGTCCATTGCAGTTTGGGTCAGGCATCTGTAAATCTACCATTGGCGGCTCACTCATACATCTTCTCAAGGGGGCACCACTGCACAATAAACAAGAAGGCATTCAAAACATTTTGATTTTGGCTGTTTTGTGGAAAAACATTGATCTCCTATTGCCTATTAGACTCTATGTATAACGTTTATTTCATGTATCTATGTCAAACAGTAAATTAATAAACTTGGAATTATTACAATTTCAGATTGCTGTGTAATATCATCTAGATTTTCAGCATTAATTTATATTGTGAGTGCCGTCAAAATGAGAGTTCGAACAGCTTTGGATTACTTGTGGATGATTGTGATGTTTTAATCAGCTGTTTTGACTCCCATTCTGACGGCACCCATTCACTGCAGAGGATCCATTGGTGAGCAAGAGATGAAACGCTACATTTCTGATGAAGTAACAAACTCAATCAAATCTTGGATGGCCTGAGGGAGAGTACATTTTCAGCATATTTGCATTTTAGTTAACTATTTCTTTAATAGTTGTCTTGAATGATTCCTGAGGGATTTTACCTGCTTGTCTCTGACACTTCACCTTTCAACGCCTGTCTATAAACTCCGCCTGCTACCTCAGCAAGCCAGCGCACATCTGCAGGGACTTCTGGGATCCATTCCCAAAACCTTTAAAACACAAACAATGCTGAAATTAAAAACTCATCCGGATACAACACTGTGACATCCACACAAATATTTACAGTTGTGCTGCTTAATATTTTTCTGCAAACTGTAATATAGTTTTTTTCAGGATTCCTTGAATAGAAAGTTCAAAAGAACAGCATTTCTTTTAAAAATATTAATATTTTGTAACATTATAAATGTCTTTTCTCTCACTTTTGAACAATTTAATGCAACCTTGCTAAACAGAAGGATTAAAAATAACATTTAAAAATATTACAGACCCCAAACTTTTGAATTGTAGTGTATTAAAAGTGCGTTTAATAGAATAATTCCGTTGTTCTGATGAGCAAATGTTAAATGATGATATTGACCTCTGAGCTGCAGAGTACACTGACTCCACTGGCAGCGTGTACGGCATCAGCATGTAGGACGCCACACGCAGTGGCAGCAGACCGGTCACCTGTGCCAGCAGACCGTGCTTTTCTCTGCAGGCGTCGCAAAAAACTGCAAACACATGTACATAGTAGAGTATGAATTACTCACATTATAAAGTACATTCATCAGCTTTAAAAGTACATTTAGGTATAACCCTACCTTTCTTAATGGGGGTTGGCAGGTTATTGACAAGCTGCTCGTCTAACCACCAGTGGTGTTTTCTCAAAAGGCGGAGTCTCCGCAGCACCCACTCTTTTCTGGTTTCCATCACGACTGGATTCCTATTGCCTGGGCAGCAGCAGGTGGGCGTGGTCTGAATCAGAGCCATGTCTGCTCTTGGACATGCCGCTTGAAGCAAATCTATAAAGAGATATGACCGTTATCTTCTAAACCACAGCACATATCACATCTGGCATAACGCATGAATGAACATTAGAGATAAAGTGACACGAAAGATAAAAAGTGCTCACTGTTTTCCTGGAGAAATCGGAGGGCGTCTTTATATCCACTTTGACACATTTCTGCCAGCACCTGCCAATCACATGCACAGACATTTAAATGATAGATACGATTTAATTAGTTATTGTGTTGTGCTGGCATTCCTGGTCAGAAATGGCCGGCCTTATAAAAATCTCTTATTATGCTATATTATCACAAAATCTTGGATTCAATCTTTTTGTTCTTTCAGTTAGCACAGGTTTGTATGTCTTTTCAGAACTGATAGCTCATATGCCTCATTGACCTGAGCTTATGCACCTCAGATTTTGAGTGAAAAGAGCATTATTTGTGGACAATTTTGGCAATGTTCATACAAAAACTGAGGTGCATTAGCTCAGATCAGTGAAACATATTATATGACTGGAAAAATCATGACTGAAACACAACATGAGGGTTAAACGATGCTTAGATAATTATGAACATGAGTGACTCCAATTAAATAAGCCAAATACTATAGCCATTCTCTTACTACACTTAAATCATTTAAAACCAAATAGAAATGGTCACAAGTTAAAAGGGTGAAAACTAAGATGTTGTTATAAAATAAATGAAATCATCTGAAAGATCCATCAAGTGAGATCCAAATAATTCAGTTTGAAGGGCTTTATTACAGACAAATAAACACGAGCATTTAACAGCATGTTTCTCAAAGGCAGAATAAAGACAGTAATTGTGTAACTGCACTGCAGCTCATGCATACCACTCTTTTACTTCACTTACTTCAGGCATGGGAATGTGTGTGTGTGTGAGTGTGTTTGGAGTTCTTACTTTAGGCTCTGGGGGAAACAAAGCTTTGCTTAGTCTGTACATGTTGTCTAGATTGAATTGTATGCTGGTGTTTGTGAAACGCAGTTCGTGGAAGCTGGTGGAAATGTCTTTTGGACAGATGTCACTCTCTCCTGAGAATGGAGAAACAGTGATCGTGTTCTTCAGCTCGGACTGGGGCAGATTATCACTGATCCCACCATCCACATAACGCTGATGAGAAAGAAAAAGTGAGAGAGATGTACTTTTAAGTTTCACTGATCACTAAGAATAAAGTAAAAATTATATTATTAAAATTATATTACATGATTATATTGTTTTTTTAAACTATCTATCTATCTATCTATCTATCTATCTATCCTTTTATGCATAGGTTTTTATATATGTAGTTGTACACATTACTGTTTTTCTAAATTAAAAGTACAGATATAACATGCAGTCTCTATTAATATATAATATAATTGCTTAAAATAATTTCAGCATAGTATGTCAAGATTACCCACAAACCTTTACTTTGCCTTTCTTCTACTATATTTTTCAAGTTTCAAAAGCACAGTTTTTTTTAATTAATAAAAGAGCTAAAACACCCACTTTTTTCATTTGTAATTTTTAAATATTACATTTATAATATTTAAAAATATATAACCACACATCCATCTTAAACAATCCAACCTTTCTAGTGATTAAATGATAGCTAGCGTGACAGCGGTACTTTCTTGATCCCTGATGGATGGGAATGTATTGTGTGTAATGAGTCATTTGGGATTTGCATGCTATTGCAAATGACAGAGTAGCTCAGCTGAGGGTGGGCTGATTCAGGACTGACCAGCAGTTAGTGGTGGTGTGATCAGACCAAAAGACTTGCATAACAGCCTTTATTTGTCCTTTAAAAGGTCAACTTCACAGCCAAACTCTCCTCAGTGAACCACTTTTAGTCACAGCTTAATCTATTTAAAGTTTTGATAGATTCATTAATCTGGGTTAATTTTTCAATGCAAGTCATGATTAGTAACTGCCATTTGTATGAATACAGTATCATCTGCATTACTGAATAAAGTTGAGGAACGTAAAGAAACAATGCAGTAACCAAATAATGAACAGCACTGGGTTGTAAATGTTAATACAAACAGAGCTGAACCTTTATTTGAACTGTTTGGCCTCTCAGCTATTTCCATACTGTACACTGATGTCTCCTCCCCTTTCTAAAGAACAAGTACACAATGTACAGGCTATGAGGGTGGGATTATTCAGACACACTGAGTAACTGTTCCCCATAACTGCAAAACCATAAGCATATTTAATTCTCTTATTGAGGCCAGTGTTAGTTCAGTGTGCCCCAGTGACTGAATACTATGAAGTAAGTGCAATGAACTCTTGTTGCAATGTCCTAATTCTCCCATGTGAAAAAAATCCAACTTTCCAGCCGTGTCTCCTCATACAATGCCTCTTGGCTTGGCTCAGTTTAAAAAATGACATCACATCAATAAAGTTATGAACTTTAATACTTACCACACCACGGAAGGCAGGAGGGATTAAACCACAATATACAGGAATGAAACAGCTGCAAATAAGAGCCTGGAAATGAAGAAAAATACAGTGTTATTTTAGTATTATTTATATAGTTTTTATTAATATTTAATATTATTTAGTTATTAGTATATTAGTAATATATATATATATACTATATTATATATATATATATATATATATAGATAGATAGATAGATAGAGTTTATGTTTTAGCTATGTGTAGTTATGTGTATATTTTTGTTATTTTATATATTTTTTATTACTTTTTAAAAATATTTCTATTTAGCTTTTATTTCTTTTTCTTTCAGTTTTAGTCATTTTAGTGCTTCAACGTCAACATTTTAATTCATTTCTAATTTTAATTTAAGTTTTTTTTTCATTGAATATGTTTTATTTGATTTTATTTCTGTCTTATTTCAATGAACAAAACACTATTTTCAATAGATTATTTTTAATAAATAATTTTGTCAACAACAACAACAACAACAACAACAACACTGAGCTAAAGCAAACAGTAAATCTGCAGGTATTTAAAATAGCAAAAAAACAGACCTCCTTAAGGAACATTTATAAGACGACACATAACATGATGTTTATCAGAAGATAAATGTCATGTTATGGCCCCATTAAATCATTTTCATGTAGATAAAGGTATATAAAAGTGGATTATCAGAGTAATATAAAGTGGTGACCTTAAATTCTGAGCTGTTTCTATGGTAACGCAATGCTCTTACCTGGATGAGTTCATCTTTGGAGCTGAAGTCTGACACCAGAACATTTTGCCCATCCATGACACGTGTGAGGGACACACACAGACGACCGGAGGCCAGCGTGTGTGCATCGGACGGCAGGTCGCGATACAGGCCTCCACGTATCACCTTGACTATGTTGAATGTTGGGTGCAAAGGGCCCAGATTACGCTTCCGTGCCTCCTTGGCAACATTGATGACGTCTTCACAACATTTCTCTACATCAGTGGAAAGAAACAGACCCAAATAATAAATTAAGCAATACAAAGGCAAGATGAAAAAGAAGTCGAGAAAATAAGCTGAACAAAAAATGATTGTAATGCAGATATATTGAACATTTTTATTTTTTTTTTTTTCATCTTTGCTCTTGACATTTCACACAATCTCTGAACCTGTAATAAACCAACCAAGGGTTGATTAGAGTCTGAATCAGCTTTTTTAGTTCAGATCCTAAATGAAAGTGAAAGAATGAAGTCATGCAACTATCACACAGACATGCACAAACAGCACAGTTCAGAGTTCTTTGATAATACAATCAGAAAAACCCAATATTTTGGTTTGTTATTTAACTGACACTTTCGTACGAAGTGACCCACTATACACTTTCTACACTTGCTTAAATACTCCATGGAAACAAATCATGGATTACATAGCCAGAGAAAGAGATATAAAATGAATGCAGATAGCATAGTACAATGAAAAATGAGGTTGTGAAATAAATATATTACTGAAATAAATGTTAAATAATACTAAAATGACTAAAACTAAAAGTATAAATATATCAATAGCAATATATAAATATATAAAAAATATTATAAAAGCACATAACAAAATTAAAACTGAAATTAAAATGAAAACTGAAAAATATATACATATATATATACATTTTATTTATTACACACCTTTCACTCTAAATTAATACTATACTAGTATATAAATAATACTAAAATAACACTGCTTCAACAAAAACAATGGTGTTCACAGGTACAGAGACTTAATAGCTAATTTGAGGTGTTTGTTCAAATTGTTACAAAAATATTTTTTATTTCATTTTAATATATTTTTGTATGTATTTTTCAGAATAATAAATTGATGACTATTACAGGACAACAATAAACCTTTCTCTATATATACATATTTATATGTGTAGCCTATATTATATAAATATTTGTGTTAAATATAGATACTCTATTGAGTATCTATATTTAACCACCACCCTAAATAAGTAATTTTCAAAAAGTAACTTTAAGTCATCTAAATGCAAAAATCCCCTAGAAAACCACAGTCACCAGAAGCTACAGAAGAATGACTCAAAAAACTAGTAAGCTGCGTGCAAAGATAGATTTTTTAAGTTCCACGGGGTGAGTTCTTTTAGGCAGGGACTACCATGGGGTGATCTTCATACCTAAACATGCCTCGGTAGCGAGCACGCACGCAGTGAGAGCCCCCGCGGAGGCTCCGTAGATCTTGGTAGCCCCGCAGATGAGATACGGTGCTTGCTCCAGGAGACAGCTCGCGACACCGATGTGATAGATCCCTAAAAACCCGCATCCAGCGAACGAGAGATTCCACCCACCCTTTAAATCAAACATGACTGCTGCAAAATCTCAGGCTGCTACTGCAATAACTATCATATCCTCTTCTGTCTCTTTTGAGTTTTGCTCTTGCGTCTGACAGCACGGGAGCCAATAGGAAACAAAGAGAAATGCTGTTGGCAAATTCCTGAATAGGCGGGGCTATATATATATATATACATATATATATATATATATATATATATATATATATATATATATATACATGTTTAACAATATTTGTGTGTAACAAATAAAAAGTAACACTAACCACATGACGTTAAACAATATATATTTCTTAACGTCATGTGGTTAGTGTTACTTTTCTCAACATTCATCGAGACAATCACAATCACAATCGTTTAAGATAATGACATTTAAAACAATTTAAAATTTCGTTTAAGTTTTTTCGAACAGATTATTTATAATTCAAATATCAATACTAATAAGTAGATTTAAACAATTATATTTTTTACAGTAAAATGTCCCCAGATTTTAATGCAACTCAGTGAATGCTTTTCTTTCTACGCAACACTCCAAGTTATTCGTGTTTATGTAACACTCTATAATTTGATATTCATTTTTAACAAAAAAGTTTGCATTATATAGCCTAAATGCTAAAATATAGTCTCTCTCTCTCTCTCTCACAGACACACACAAATAAAAAATAAAAAAACCCTCTAACACTTTTTCTATTCTCTCTACTTATTTATTATATAGGCCTATAAATAAAACCTTGCTAAGTGTAGCCTACTGCGTTAGAATAACCGAGACTTGTCACAGAACTTACATATTATTGGCCTTTTGTTGGTTTTGATTGCTTCTATTTTCTTAATTTGTAAGTGGCTTTGGATAAAAGCGTCTGCTAAATGTGATTTTATTGTAATAATAGGCTACTACTATACGTGGCTACTATACATTCATATTTAAGTGTACATCCACAATTCAATATTGACTTATCAATTAAAATTTAAAGGCCATATTATGGTTATGAGAAAGCAAACAAACGTGATAAACACAAGACAGCATTAGTGCATGACTGGATTCCACTTCCTCACTCAGCAACCACATTTTTATAGTTTTACTTTTCGAACCGTGTTGTTTATTTACAGAAGCGATGAACAGCTGGCCTGCTGGAGGAACCGCCCCGACGATTGGTGCTGATGCTGAGAGAAACCCATTACATCATCTCTCCTCCACCTGATTGGCTGAAGTGCAAGGCGCACGCAAAGCGGCACGTCTTTGCCAAACAATCAGGGCTGGTGGATATCAAATGCGTCCTCTTCGCCACACATTTCTTTAAAAATAAATCCCTTCAATCCTTTCGTGTTGCACTCGTTTGAAAGGATGGCGGAAAGCGAGGTGGACACGCCGAGCACCCCGATTGAATACGAGAGCAAATACTTCGAGTATCATGGAGTTCGACTCCCTCCTTTCTGCAGGGGCAAGATGGACGAGATCGCCAACTTTTCGTTAAGAAGTAGCGACATATGGATCGTTACCTACCCCAAATCAGGTATTAAAATACACACGTCAGAGTCCAGCTTACACATGCATGCTTTTCCTTCACAGAGGATGCAGTTATTTGAGGTGTTTACCAAAATAAAGGGTCATCTGAGATCTTTTGCATCACTGCACGTCACTTTTTTGCATATTTATTTTTAGACAGTAGACTATGATTTAGAGTGTGTCAAAGCATGTTTCAGATAGCTTGTAAATATCATAAAGAATAAAAACAAACATATTTATACGCATGTTTATATAGTCTGTTTGCTTCATAAAATAGCACTTATAAAATTATACACAAATAAATATGTTTACTTTTATGGATGATTCAACAACAGCCTGGAAGGCACTGGCAATATTATTAGTTTCAAAAAAGATCAAAATATTATATATCATATTATGAAACCAGCCTGGCCCACCTTATCATGTCCGGTCCACCCTGAGAGTCTTGTAACTGAGCCAGGCCTGTATGAGTTTGATTACAAAAATAAGGTGCAAAGTTGCTTATTTTAGAGATTGTGTGATCTTTGGTCGATAAGAATGAAAGAATGTGTTTGTATTGTGTGTAGATGTGAAATTAACAACAAATCAAGGTGAAATGTCTACCATGCAGATGCTCATTCACTGCAGAGGCGCTGTTTCCTGTTAGGATGCATCATTCCCTCTCCCACGCATGCTTGTTGCTTTGTTGATTTACTTGTGCAGTAAGTCAGCTGAAAACAAATGTATGTTACAGATCTATTTTGTTTGTTTCCTGCAATGAAAAAAGCTAATTAAGCTGGAAAGTGCATATGCACTATAGAGCTCTTATTGCTTTCTCACCTGCTTGCACTTGAGAAGCCAAAAAGATAACGGTAACACTTTATAGTAATGTCACTTTAGTTCGTGCATATTAACTGAGGCTTTCAACATGTAGATGAGTTTGTTTCTTCATTGGAACAGATTTAGAGAAATTTTGCATTCCATCACTTACTCATCAATGGGTCCTCTGCAGTGAATGGGTGCCGTCATAATGAGAGTCCAAACAGCTGATAAAAACATCACAATAATCCACACAAGTCCAATCACTGCAGAGGATGCATTGGTGAGCAAATGATGTAATGCTAAATTTCTTCAAATCTGTTCTGATGAATAAACAAACTCATCTACATCTTGAATGGTGTGACAATGAGTAAATTTAAAGCAAATTTTCTTTTTCTTTTTTTTCTGTTGCTTTTAACATTAGTTAATAAAAACACAACTGTTCATTGTTAGTTCATTTCAGCTCAAGTCCTTTAAATAATATAAACCGATACTTTTAATTTTAGTAATGTAGTAGTATATGTTGAAATTAACATGGACTAAGATTAATAAATGCTTTAGAATTATTTCTCATTGATAATGTTAAGTAAAGTTAACAAATGGAACCTTATTGTAAAGTTTTACTAAGAAAACCATCACAGGCCTGTAAACAACATCGGTTCAGTCAAAGTGTATATAAATGGATGCAGCTGTTTATATAACCTGATACACATGCCGCTGTGCAGTTATAAAGAGAAGAACTGAGATAGACAGACAGCAGTATAGTAAGAATGATAGCACGAGGGTCTGAAATTGCTTGGCTTTGCAGAGGATGTTGTGTCGCACCAGCATCAGTGTAATTGAGTTTGGAGCGCCGAGGGAAGGCCGAGCTATGCTGAGTGTTACACACTAAAATGTGTGTCTCCAGCGGGCCGTGATGGATGACAGGTCAATAGAGTCACACATTGCACTGCCAGTCGAATCTGCAGAGTAAACAGATATTGCCTTGTTGAGAGTTGTGATGGGAATGGCAGAGTCAAACATTACAGGCTTCTTGATATTTCCAGGTATCTTATAATAAGATTAAGCTCAGTTTGGTCCACATTAAATATTTTCAGAACTTAAACCTGTCGGACCAAAAGGGTATTTCAGTAAATTTCAATATTTTCAATATATAAATTTGAAATAAATAAATAAAGTTTGTGTTTGTAAGATAACTTTTCACTCTATGTGGCTTCATTTTGTTTTGCAGTCCAATGGGAGGTAGTGGCCAGATGGTCACGTGACCCTGCTGGTGTTTTCAGAAACTGTTGCAAATCAACCACATTCTCCCGCTTTCATAACTAGTGTTTGAGTGTCAGGAAACTGATTTAAAATGGATTTATAAACTCATATGAGGTCATCATCTACTGAAAGATAGATGTTTGCAATGTACTTAAAATCATATATTTGTTTGCTTGGGGTGCTTGGGGTGTTTTTGTATAGGTATTTCTGTGTATGTTGTTCATGTAAAAGCATGCAGAATACATGTTTTTGAATCATTAATGATTTTTCTGAATCCAGTCATTGACCTTTCAAAGTAGATGATTTTTCTCAAGAAAAACATAAAGCATTTAGCTAATTCTGACATTGCATAACCTAACCAAATTGTATACTAATAGCTGTATATAGATCAAATTAATGGTTGTAAGATCCTTTGATAGGGAACATCAACTGACTAGAAGCCCTCAAGTCATTTGAGGTTGATACCTCTGCTGTAGGAGATGTTATGTTGTATGGTTAAATGATATATATAAAAATATATTTTTCAATGATGTACTATTTAATTATGAATATATATGTTTGAGATTAACTTGATCATCCGTTTATAAGGGACCATCAGAAGGCATTACATGTTTAATTTATGCTTATGTATGCTCTCAAGCCAGCCAAGAGTAAACAAAACTGCTGAATGAGAGTGAAAGAGGCACGTTAGGATAATTTCAAGGTCATGCTTGTATTATGCTCTTGTTTTGTGCTCCTGAAAACTCCTCATGTAGTCAACAAATAAGAAATCTGCTGAATTGGCAAATGTAGTCGCTTCTCCTCAACTAAACGGAAGTAGATGTTCACATACATGCATACTCTTTTCATCTAAAATGGGCAAAAATAAGAAGTGAAAGAGGACAGTGATAAGCCTCCACAGACATATAACTACAAAAAGAGTGAGAAAACAAATCTATTTGATTATATATGCTTTTGTATAAATGAGACCAGTCTCCAAACAGCAAAATAAAATATCCTTTTATAAATGTCAGAACAAACTTTAGAAAAATAAGTTATAACAAAAAAGATAATTACTTGAAAACCGAAGTAAAATATAAAAAATTCAAAGCCAGGTCTACATCTGATATCAATATGATTTCTGTTGGATGTCCATTTCAGTGTATACCATCATGAATTCCTGCATGCAAGGATAATGTGGATGCATTGGATTTACACATGTCAAGGAACACTGTGAAGAAGGTGGAGGATACATGTGGCAAGTGTTTACGTGTTTAGCTCCTTACCCAATCAACTCATCTTCTGTGAAGCATGATAGCTCCTGTGTCAAATGGATGGGCTGCTCATTGTCATGGTTAAAACTGAAAAAAAACAACAACAAAAACAACAACAAAAAAAGATTGATTTTAAATCATTGAGGTTGCAGGTCAGGCTATATTCAGGCAAATACATGTGTTTTCAGTTTGCAGCTGGCAAAGTCATCTTTTTACCATTAATAATACATCCATAACCACTTTTCTTTCTTCCTCACATGCACGTAGGTACCAGTTTGTTACAGGAGGTGGTGTATCTTGTGAGTCAGGGTGCGGACCCAGATGAGATCGGGCTCATGAATATTGATGAGCAGCTTCCCGTGTTGGAATATCCACAGCCGGGTTTGGAGATCATCCAGGTGTTTACTCTCTCACACGCACCTATGTACTGAACCAATGGCCTTCAGCATGGGAATAACATTTAGTTTTCCTCTGACTTCTTGGAATGGTAAAGTTGAGTTTTGTGTTTCTGTAGGAGCTGACATCACCTCGTCTAATCAAAAGCCACCTGCCGTATCGTTTCCTGCCTACAGCGATGCACAATGGAGAAGGCAAGGTCAGCTGGAAAACACAATTCAACATATTAATCATGACTTCCAGTTGTCCATTAAGGACAATTAATGCAATTGACTTCCAGTATATTCATCACAATTGACAGTAGAGACATTTATAATGCTACAAAAGACTTTCAAATAAATTATGTTCTTTGAACTTTCTATTCATCAAAAAACCCTGAAAAAACATGTATTGCAGTTTCCACAAAAATATTGACAACAAAAAAAAAAAAATATATTATTATAGAAAAAAATATTTAAATAGAAAACACTTATTTTAAATAAAACTGATACTAGTATATGACTGCTAACAAAAAAATATTAAATAGAAAAACATTTTAAATTTTAAAACACTTTTTTAATAGTAATGTATCACTGAAAAAAAAAAGAAAAAAAAGCAGCCTCTGTGAGCATAAGAATAGTATAGTAATGTATCACTGATTTTATTTGACTTTTCTTTTCACTCTGATTAAGATGTGAACTGACCTTTGAAAAATGTATAATTTGTGGTACGAATATGCCTTTACACAAACATATCAATGCATGTCCTCTAGGTGATCTATATGGCCAGGAACCCTAAAGACCTGGTGGTGTCCTACTTCCAGTTTCATCGCTCTTTACGAACCATGAGCTACCGGGGTACATTCCAGGAGTTCTGCAGGCGATTCATGAACGAAAAGTGTGAGTGAGACACATAACTGACATATTTGCTCAAAAGGAAATGTATGAGAATGCACTTTTTGTCTAATTTCTGTAATTCTTGTCCTGTTTGTGTGTCCCTGTAGTGGGATACGGCTCCTGGTTTGAGCATGTTCAGGAGTTCTGGGAGCATCGCATGGACTCGAATGTTCTCTTCTTGAAGTATGAGGATAGTTTTATTACATGGTTTATATAAAATACAAAATACTAGCAGTTAAACTCACACACACACACAAACAAACAAAAACACAAACACACACACACACACACACACACACACACAGGTTTTATTACATGGTTTATATAAAATACAAAATACTAGCAGTTAAACTTTGTCAACACATTATGTGATAAACAAAAATAATAAATGAATAAAATGTGCATTGTGTTTTCTTAATTTTGTTTGTATGAACTATTTTTATATACGGTTATTTGACTCAAGTATTAAATATATTCAATAATCTCATCTAATTTATTTCACTTTAATTAATTGAAATGATTGATTATTGAAATTAATAACTATTATTTAAATAGTGTGTATCAGTGCAACTGATCTGACGGAAAATAATCAGATGCACATTCTTGAATTGGTTGCTTTGCATAATTTACTGTTATATATTTTAATTTTTTTTGGATACAGAACATTTGGTAGGAAAAAAAATCACCTGCACCTTGAGGTCCCTGAAGTTATTTAAAAGCTGAAGATTAGCTGAAGTTAATTATGCTGTCATGTATTCTTCTGTGTGAGACCAAGGCATGAGTCATGATTACATAACCAAAAGATTGTCATTCTCTCTTTCTCTGCACCTTTCCTGCCGCCTGTAATTTCCTCTCTGGAGGATCTGGGGACCCTGGTGGAACAGCTGGCTCGCTTTCTTGGCATCTCGTGTGATAAAGCCCAGCTGGAGAGCATGGTGGAGAGCTGTAACCAACTCATCGACCAGTGCTGCAACTCTGAGGCCCTGTCCATCTGCCGGGGTAAGGGGGGACAGACTGTCTCCGCATGTTCTGTTCCCTGAGCTAGCATGACCCTAAGCACACTGACCCTATACCTTATTTAGCCTATCATAACAGGAATTATAAAAAATGAATTCCTGGAGATTTCTTCAAGAGAAATCCTTAAGCAAGAGAAATCCTTAGTCTTTTCCAAGGAAGGACGCATGCAGCGATTAGTGCAGGCTAAAAGTGAGAGTGCACTTTAACACATTTCACAAGCATGTATATGTCTTCCTGACAGAAATGTAGCCCCTTGTATGAATGAAGACCAGTGTTGGGGAAAGTTACTTTTAAATGTAATGCATTACATTATTGCGTTACTCCCTAAAAATGTAACTAATTACGTTACTTAGTTACTTTTTATGGAAAGTAATTGCGTTACATTACTTTTGCGTTCCTTTTGCATTACTTTTTAAATCTGGGCTGGGCTTGCTTGTTTGTTTTTAATATAAAAAGTTATATTTTTGGCAAATGTAAAAGCCCTTTCACATCAAAAAGTGAAAGGAATAAGCCTCAGTCTGAAGGAAAAGTAGAACAGTAGTCTGTACAGTAGAACGCAGGAGAAGTAGCTTCAACACTCTTTAGCAATACAAAAACAAAAAACAAAAAACAAAAAAAACAATGAAGCACAAATGTTAGTTTATCTAAAGTAGTTTTTGCTTATTAGTATGGTTGAACAGGATCATCAAAAGTCAGCAGCAAAGACATTGGTTAATAAAATGGGATTAAATAAAGAATATTTGTGTTATTTAACATTTAATTATTGCAGGTTTGTGTCATATTCTGAATTTGCATTTGACGGTTTAAATTCATTTTGATGACTACTGAATATGTTTTTTTGTGAGTAAGATTAATTAATGCATGTTCATATTTAGTCTAGAACTACAGTAACATCATGTTTCCAAAGCGCAAACAAAGAATTGGGACAGGAGACTTAAAGGAGACAGTCATTAAATGGGAAAACAAAGTAACTGGAGTTACTTATTTGTAAAAGCAAAAGATATATTCTTGTAAATTAAAAAGTAATTTGTTACTTTACTAGTTACTTGAAAAAAGTAATCTGATTACGTAACTCGCGTTACTTGTAATGCATTACCCCCAACACTGCTGGTGACTCCACATTTAGATAAATCTTATGTGGCTTATTGGTCATACAAGGGAAGGATTGTTGGGCAGTGCCATCATGTGGTGAATATGTGTGGTGCATCTTTATTTCTGTGGACATTTCTGTTGCTATTTGATGTCTCTGTGCTATTATTTATTTTATTATTCAGTAAACATTATGTAAAACCTTTTTTTTCACATAAAAAAAGAGGATTTGCAATTTATTTTAGATTATTTTATCATTTGCACTTTAGTTCTGTTTTGTTTTTGTTTTCCTGTATCTTGTTCATTTTTCCTTTAGTGCATGGATTCTTGGCTTGGCATGATGCTGAATAATCTCACTACATACAGTAGGGACTTATATAAGTATACATGAAGATATACTGTGAACATGAAGATGGAAAGCGTGTAAGAAAGGTGAGTCTTTAAGGGATGTTCTGGATTTGATTGTCAAAATATAAAAAAGCGTAATTGTAAAATAAAATAAAAGAATAAAATAAAATCAAGTGACGTGACATACAGCCAAGTATGGTGACCCATACTCAGAAATGGTTTAACCCATCCAAAGTGCACACACACACCATGAACACACGCATGGAGCAGGGGGCAGCCATTTGTACTGCGGCGCCCGGGGAGCAGTTGGGGGTTCGGGAGCCTTGCTCAATAAGCACCTCAGTCATGGTATTGCCGGCCCGAGACTCGAACCCACAACCTTAGGGTTAGGAGTTAAACTCTCTAACCACTAGGCCACGACTTCCCCCAAAATGTACTTGCAATGCAATTAAACCAGTGCAATTAAACCAGTGTTCCAGAGGGTATAAAGCAGAAATGTGAAGCTTATATTTTTGTTTACACACTTACATAAAAATATATATATATATATTAGGTAAAAAAATATATTATTTGAATTCAAAAATTAAAAAACTTTTAAATAAATTGTATATATATAAATCATGCAATTCCCCTAAAAGTTATACTTAGTATTGAACCATATCACAATATCTCCTAACCATTACCCGAGGCTTAGCTCAAGCTTTGAGTTATACAGGAGGAGGAATGAAAGAAATAGAGGAGAAGACGGGGAGGTGGAGGGATCCTTATGATAGTATCTTCTAATTCTGTTTTCATCTGCTTCAGGTCGTGTTGGGCTTTGGAAGGACATTTTCACTGTGTCTATGAATGAAAAGTTCGATGCTGTTTACCGACAGAAGATGGCAAAGTCTGACCTTTGATATCTTTCCATACCAACTATCTCTCACCAACAAACACTTCACCTACTTCCCCAAAAATCAACTGATGGACATTCCCCATCCAGATTTTATCTTTCCATCGCCACTATCTCTTGCTCATCAATGCTTTCTTTAGTTCCTCAAAAGTTACTTCTTACTACGCGGTCAGTATTAAGAGGCCTTTTTTTCTCGTGTGTATTTGTATAAAGAGTGCATCAGCAGTGCTAGTCCAAAGTGTAAGCACAGTGCTTGTTGCTTTTGCACATTGTACAGAGCTACTCCATATCCCAAAGGCGCTTATGAAAAGTGTATTTATTAAAAATCAGAAATGAAAAATAATTTAGACTGTATTCCATATGCTAGTATGTTTACGACAAACTCTCCGAAAAAATCGTTGTCGTTTCTCAGGAGGATTCTTCATATCATTGGCTTATACTTCTACCACCTAATGCAGTCATCCAATCACAGTTCAGGTTGTGAAAACCTGAGCCTCATGATGAATGCTGATTGGCTCCTGGCCAAAAGAAGTGTGTGAGGAATGCAATTTCGCTTCTTTTAATGGCTTCTAGATGCTTTGACTTATATTCCAGTATAGCTTTTCAATAATACGTAGATATTTCACATTTTTTTGTTACATTTACTCACATGTGCATCCATAATTTTTGAGTGTCTACATATTTGAAAAAGTGAGAATTATCAATGCAGGTTCAATCACATGAGCATACACAATCTCTGTGTTAAGGAATAGGAAGGATAACATTTTATATCAGTTACATGCACATCATTATATATTGCATCAGAAGTGTTAATAATAGATATGAGTTTGTATTTCATCATTATGATTTGGTAAAAAGAATAAAAGATGTGTAAGGTGAACTCAAATACCAGCACTTATAACAAAGTGACTTATAACCTCACATATCCGACAATTGCTGTGTTTGGAATGGAATACTACCATACTATATAGTATACTATTTTTAAAAATGGAATGTTCAGCAGTATGCATTATGCCACTAACTAAATTTGTAATATTCTACACTGTCCCATGACCTCATTTAATGCACGTTTAAATCAGAGAGAGGCAGTGGTGTTAGAAGTTTAAATGGATACTTTGCATTTTTTTATCCAAATTTGTGTGGCAGTCTGATCAAATAATGAAACAATAAGATATTACATCTGGTTAATTTGCAACACTGAGGATTAGCTGAGTGCATAGCATTGTGGGATTTCAGACTTTCTACTAAAAATTTAATTTTTAATTCAATGTTACTTGCCGGTTATTTAATATTAATGACAAATGTACTAGCAATTTCTGAGTAAAACCTGATTCTAAAAATTGTTTTTTTTCAGTATAGTAGGTAACCTGATAATTCATGCATACAGAAAATAGTATGTTTTTTCAGAAACAGTAAGAGTAGTATATATGCTTTTTTGAAATTTTTTATTACTAATATTGTAAATTATTGCCAAATTGTATGGATACACTGGAAAAAAAACTCATATTTTCACTCAGAAATTGCTAGTAAATTTGACAAAATTGCAAAGAAAAGGCAAGTAACTGAATTAAATGTGAAATTTTAAAGTAGAAATTTTAAAACAGTATTCTCTTGTAAAACAATCTTTGTTTTATTTACAACTTTGAAAACTATGTTTTTACAGTGAGTGTAGTATGCTAATATGCTATTCTGAAGTCAGGCAATGACTTGATTCAGGAAGAGAACTTCTGTTCAGACAGGAGAGAGTCTGTGATGTCCTAAAGCTCTGAAACCTCACGTCCAATCAGGAGGCTGTGTCATCACAGTCACTCAATTCATTCATCTACACCATTTTCTCTTTCTTCACGCTCACTATCATGCCTCTTTTCAGTAACTAGTTCTTGCCTCTGGACACATTAGTCTGTTGCTCTGAATGTCTTTACTGTGGGACTCAAGAGAAACTCACAGGCTTCTACCAACATGTATTCGTGCTGCTCTCCTACATTGCCAGCCTGCTCTGATTTAGTCCTGCTATGCTGTCTTATGTAACTCGACACATTGGTTTCTTTTCAGTTTTGCTTGCTGGTTTATTAATAAAGTGACATCTTTAGGCCTCAAGGTTCAGTCTGCCTATTGTGTGTTATTGCTATTTAATTACTGGATCATGATAATGATGTTTATTAATTGATACTTCCTCTTTCTTCTTGCCTTAGCGTGTAAATACAACGTATCAGAATTAAAAGGCGGCTAATACAGTGGCTTAAATCTAAGATGCTGGATTAACAACAGTTGGAAACTGAAGTTTACTGACTACAAAGAGGTTTCTGAACAATCACAGATGGCACCAAAGGACAAGTAAAGTTCCTATGGCAACAAATCAGTGCCTCTGATGTACGTGTGTCCTTTAATCTGCCAGTCAGATATTAAAAATGAGATCAGTGTAATCACTACAACTTTGTATTTTGATGTTACACTACAGCATGGTCTCATGGAATTTTGTTGTTAAAGAAATAGTTCACCCAAAAATGAAAATTTGCTGAAAATGTACTCACCCTTGGGCCATCCAGTCTGTGGATGATGTTTTTATCAGTTGTTTGGAATCTCATTCTGACGGCACCCATTCACTGCAAAGCATCCACTGGTGAGCAAGTGATGTAATGCTAAATGTCTGTTTTGATGAAGACACAAACTCATTTGCATCTCATATGGCCTGAGGGAAAATTTTCACCAGATTTTCAGTTTTAAAGGAATAGTTCATCACAAAATTAATAAATGAATCAGTTACAAGACAAGTTACAAGTTCATCTTTAAAAGTAAAGAACAAAAAAATGGAAAAAAAGTAAAAATGTATTTAATAATCTAAGTACTTGATAATTTTCTCATTGTATCAATCTTTAAAAAACAATGCTTAAATTTAATTTGGTGAAATCTGTAATGAACCCCCTGCAGTGAGTTCGTCTGCTGTCCCACTGAGTTCATCATCTCTCAAACATCATCTTCTCACACATGCCAGATAAAGAAGGTTCCACTCTACATCTTAAAACATATGAATAAATCACACAGCATATATTTGCAAAGGAGCACAATGCTCACTCACTAATGTCTAATAATTAATGATCAAAAGTGTGTCACATAGAGCCAACAGAGGGCAGTGCAGTCCATGGTAGAGATACTTGCAGAAACATAAATCTACTTTAAAATGCATTTTATCCTCTGGGTCATTCTATTAAACAGGTCTTTTGATAAATTGATAAGGCTGTTGGTAAGATTTTTAACACTGTATCAGGCAAATAATGTCTTTATTTTTAATAAACTGCATTGTGCCATCTCAGGCTAAAGTAGTTTTAACATAAAATGAACATTTTAATTTATGTTGGGATTAAGCAGAGATGGCAGTTTCACAGTTTAATTTGGAATTACAAGCCTCAAGCTATTTTTTAAGGTAATATAATTTATCTGTTGACAAACACCAGACTATAAGATAAAGATAAAAAAAGACTAACTTGTAGTGTGGGAGTTCTTGAAAGGTTGATTAAATTATTATTTTTTTTTTTTACATTTATGTATCAATTATTTATTACTTTAAAAAGTGAAAAATAAAATTAAATATAAAATAAAAATAAATCACCTGCTGACAAATGCAGACAAATCATACAGAGTCACATTTCTGAACCTAATACACTTTCTAACGTGCCCTACTCAGTTTTACACTGCATTGAGATTCCTTTGTACTTCCACTCAGTTTTTCTGGTTCTCCCGTTGGGGCCATGCGGAATAACTGAGAATGTGTGGGATCCAGGACTTTTTTCCCGACAGAATCTGCACGTGTCTGTATAACTGTCAGTATGTCTTTCTGCATCTGTATGTAACTCTGGAAAACACACTGGTTGTATGAAGAACTCACAGGCATTGACAGCCCTGGGCTTTCAGGGTTAAAATTGTAAATCTTATTCTTTTTTTATTTCCTGAAGGAGAGGATTTACAGACTTTGACAAGTTCTGCAACTAAAAGTGCAACTAAGGAAGTCAAAGAGAGAGAGGGAGAGAGAGAGAGAGATGTAAACAGATGTGATATTCTGTTTGCTGTGTCAGTCTGTGCAAGCGCCCCTGGCTGCCCACTACTGCTCTCTCCCCATCTCTTTCTTCAGTCATCAAACGCTAGTTGAGTTATCAATGTCAGAAAGCTGGTTGCTGCAATATTGTTCTATTGAGTCCTGGTCATAAAAACTGCACTGCCTCTACAGTAAGGATGGTCCGATGGCCTGGGGCTTGTGATGGAACCATCACTTGCTGTATCTTGCAAGCTTGCAGACATTTTTTTGTGATATTTTGAACATTGTTACTCTGTGAATTCTGCTGATATAAAAATATCACCACATTATCTATCTCAGTTAGCATTTTTAGCTAAGGTGTTAATGAAGTTCAAAGCTGTCAGGGAGTTACATAGCTAAAAAAATTCCAGCTATTATTGAAAAAATTACAAATATAATAAACTGTTTTTTAAATGTGTAATGATGAAAAAATATAAATAGATTATGTTGTTTGGTGAACTCAGGGTTAATAATGACTTCATCTGAATTAAACTATCAGTTCAAACTTACACCATAATTAAGCGTATTAAAAAAAAAGCAGTACAAGCTGCTTATATTACTTGACACCTCTGGAATGTGTGTCAGCCAATCAGAATCAATAGTTCAACAATGATGTGAATTATTAAATCTTCCTATTCCTGTTCCCAGAAACCATCACCAACTTCAACACACACACACACACACGCACGCACGCACGCACGGACGCACGCACGCACGCACGCACACACACACACCTCCAAAGTGGCCTTATTTTGTGTTGATTAATGTCCATTTAATTTTTTTTCTATTATATAACATTAGGTTCTGGCTTCCTACTGCCTCATTCTGACTCAAACCTGTCCTTTTTAATCTCTGTATTGAAATGGGGCTACTAGCACACCCACACATACATGCGTAATTGCTCCATACATTCCAAGATTTGGAAACACACACAAAGGCACACACCGGGCTTCTCAAACTCAAAATTAAAATGAGAACAATCAGACAGGGCCCTGAATTATATACGTATGCAAACATCATGATAAAACTCAATAGTACCCTTATAATATCTGTTGTTGACATAGTTGCTGCTTAATTATATAAGTTTAAACCAATATTATTATAGTAGAAATATAGAACATATACATAATCCTCAATCACAACTGATGGTTCAGCTAGAAACCTGACTGAGCAACTAAAACCCTGGGCAAATAAACACCACCCACCCACTCACTCATGTCTGATAGTGATTTGGCCAAGCATTCAAATAATGCATCTCATAATCTGGACTGCAGTTCAAACTGATCAAATGTGCATTATTATTCTTTAGCTTGGGTTAAACAAATTAATTTTACTTGGTTGGGACAGCAGCTATGCTAATGATGTCTCTATTTGTTTCTCTGTTTTGTAACTAGGATTTACACAAGCTTCAGTCTGGATCCAGAACACCTGAGAAGAGATGATGCCAACCCCTCAGAGGACCTAAGTGGATGAAAACCTAGAAAAAAAATACTGAAAAAACAAATCATAATATACTTTATTACATCATCATTTAATAATTGCTGTTAATAGTGTTCATCATCTGTTTGATTACATCTTTAATTGATTTTTCCATACATTTCTGCCATATGTACATAAACTGACAGTCACCACTGAAAAGCGCTATACAAATAAACTTGAATTGAATTGATAGTAAATCACACATCTGTTAGCATTATCTCATTGCAGTGAGATAATAGAAAGTGAAAAATCTGTGTTGACATTATAGTTTAATTATTGTCTTTATTCAATGTTGTCGTTACTCTTATATATAAGATATATATACACATACATACACTCACTGGCCACTTTATTAGGTACACCTTACTAGTACCGGGTTGGGCCACCTTTTGCCTTCAGAAATGCCTTAATTCTTCGTGGCATAGATTCAACAAGGTGTTGGAAACATTCCTCAGAGATTTTGGTCCATATTGACATGATAGCATCATGCAGTTGCTGCAGATTTGTCGGCTGCACATCCATGATGCGAATCTTCCATTCCACCATATCCCAAAGCTGCTCTATTGGATTGAAATCAATTGGACTGTGGAGGCCATTTGAGTAAAGTGAACTCATTGTCATGTTCAAGAAACCAGTCTGAGATGATTTGAGCTTTGTGACATGGTGCATTATCCTGCTGGAAGTAGCCATCAGAAGATGGGCACACTGTAGTCATAAAGGGATGGACATGGTTAGCAACAATACTCAGGTAGGCTGTGGCATTTAAACGATGCTCAATTGGTACTGCCCAAAGTGTGCCAAGAAAATATCCCCCACACCATTACACCACCACCAGCAGCCTGAACCGTTGAGACAAGGCAGGATGGATCCATGCTTTCATGTTCTTTACGCCAAATTCTGACCCTACCATCTGAATGTCGCAGCAGAAATCGTGACTCATCAGACCAGGCAACGTTTTTCCAATCTTCTATTGTCCAATTTTGGTGAGCCTGTGCGAATTACATCCTCCGCATCCAGATATAACATTACACAAACCGTACCCGGTGTGGTCTTCTGCTGCTGTAGCCCATCTGCTTCAGGGTTCGACGTGTTGTGCGTTCAGAGATGGTATTCTGCATACCTTGGTTGTAATTACTTTGAAAGGTTGGAATTTCTTTGAAAGGTTGAGATTTAATAAAATTTTCTGAAGTCTTTTCTGAACATATACTCAGCTTTTTTATATTAAAAAATATTATTGCAAACATTTCCATATTATTTATAGCCTACAGCAAACAACCACTTTAACTACAGGCCAGCTGACTGACTATTAATTTGTCCTCTACTTGAATTGGTCCTACAAGATAAACAATTCTTTTTTTTTTCCCTTGATCTTAATTGAGCATTGACTTCCACAGAATTGATCTTAAGCAAAACGTGGCAGATGGAACGAAGATTGTTCATTTAAGAACAATCTGGACTGGTTATAAGTCCACTTATGTTGAACACACACACAAGCACATAAACACGTTTTCCTTTCCGAGGGTGACTTTTCCTTCCAATAAATTCTAACTGGGCTAAACGTATTGCAGAACATGGTATTTGGCCCCCCTAAGGTTCGAAAGACAGAGTAGAAATATTTCCAATTATGCAGGTTCAGGTGTGCAATAATTTCCTTTATTCAACTGCACTAGGCAAAATTTTAGTGTGAGCACAGAGCATGTGTTTATGCGACATGCATTAGTGTCACGTCAAGTGTGTGTTTGTGTGATTCCGCCAAACCTCTGCTGTACGGTCATAATTGTCTTTCCGTTCGTCTTTGTTCCGTCTGGCCGCCTCCATCTGACAGTTTGACTGCTCGCTTTAGTCTGCCTCTCCATACTGATATCCTCCATAATATCAGCCCTCCTCCCTTGTATGAGGGAAGTTGGGGAAAGTTTACTTTACAAGCCTATATCCTCCTAACTAACATTAACAGCTGCTGCGCTCCTGACATTTTGATGCGTCTTACTGGAGTCGCTTTGCGCTTTGGGGAATGACATGCCATTGGCGTCTTGTTTCAGCCTTTATTATTATTTCTTTGATTTTTATAGCTCTCTCTCATGCTGTCGGGCACTCTATGAAGAGATTGAGAGCTGGGTGCACTTCTCCACTGATCAATTATTTAACATGCAAGTCATTGCTATAGATGAGAAAAGAACACATACACTAATAGTCAAATGGGGAGATGGTGGAAGAAAAAGAGAGGGAGCATGAGAGTTTATGGTAGAGGAAGAGAGGCTGTCTAAGGCACTTTGACTGCAGAAC